>NC_142821.1:2400000-3000000 GCF_057945365.1 Rhopilema esculentum | reverse complement strand
GTTGGTTATGGCTGTTGACAAAAAAACCGTATATGTAAGGATTTGACCCAGGACCAAAAATGAAGTAGTATGGTCTGTTCTTGCGCAGTGATGTATGTTTGTTCTAGTTTGTTTAAACGATGCATATTTCAGGAATTTCTCAATTTGATGAGTGGACTCATAAAATATGGAAAAGTCAGAGTAGTTGAATTAAAGTAAAAACATGCCGTCAATTAGTCCTGTTGGCTTCCAGTATGATCTTTTTAAGATTATAAAATATTTAAGATTTAAGATACACTTTTTCCCTGGATTGTATTCACATAATTATATTTTGGCATTTGTTTAGAGATAAACATATATCTGATATTGTTAACTTCAGTTATAATGTATTGAATTGATTACAACATTACAACTCCAAGTGAATCCTTACAAAAAAATTTCATGAAAAATCGAAAAGATACATTTTACGATTATTCTTTTATTTAGGCTGTACGCGGACGCAACAAGTATATTTTTGATGGAAATTTTACGTCTTTAATCAATATTGCGTCACAATCAAATGTTTGCCTATAAAAACAACTTGAGTTTCTAAAAGGCAGCAGTTGGATAAAGATGTCACCGCGATTGGACGTAAACACTCTTTGGCAAACAATTACGTGGAAACTTTTAATTGGAAAGAGAATCCTCCTTCATTTTACATCGGTAAGTGAGTTTTAACACAAAGACTTTTTAGACATGAAAGAATTCATTTTCAAAGGTTATAAATTTCCAAGTAAATAATAGCATAAATTCTTTCTTTGATATAATTAGACTTACTATCTGCTCGTTTTTTCAGTAATTCATTGATTCCTTGAACGTTATTAAAGTAAATTATATTCTAGAAAGTTTCTCTGTGTCAACAAATTGGAAACGATCAATTGAAAACCGACACAAGAAATCTTTTTACAAAAAAGCTATTTGTTGTCAATTAATTGAAAAGAACTGATAGCAAAATAGCTAAGTATGCAGACCTGACAAAGGACCAAAAAAAAAGAATTTTGGTCTAGGTTGATAGAACAATGCAGATAGTTGAAAATTTATAGATTCTAATGTGAGGACTGAAAAAATGTGAAAAAATCTTCTATTGCATAGTTTCTGATGAAAAAGAAACAACATATATGAGGAAGTGACCCAAAGATCAAAAATGAAAAATTATTGTCTAGGTTGATACAACCATGCAGATAATGGACATTTTATGGAGTCTGATGAGCTGACTGATAAAATATGGAAAATATCTTCTAGTGTATATTGCTGATGAGAAAAAAACACTATATATCAGGATTTCAAAAAAAGACCAAAAAAGAGGATTTATGATCTAGGCTGATACAACCATGCAGATAAATTAAATTTAATGGTTTCTGATAAGCAGACTGATAAAGAATGGAAAAAAATCGTCTATTGCATATTCCTGTTGAAAAATAAACATTTTATATGAGGATGTTACCCGAAGACCAAAAATGAAGAATTATGGTCTAGGCTGATAGAAACATGCAGAAAATGGATATTTTATGAATTCTTATGAGCGGATTGACAAAATATGGAAAAATTGTCTATTGCATATTGCTAATGAAAAATAAAAATTTTATATGAGGATGTTACCCAAAGAGCAATAGAGAAAAATTTTAGTGTAGTCTGATACAACCATATAGATAATGGAGATTTTAAGGATTTGGATGAGCGGACTGATGAAATATGGAAAAATTGAGTTTTGCTGATGGCAATAATCATTATGTATGAGGATTTGACCCATAGGCCAAAAATAGGTAATAATGGTGTACTATGGTTGAACGATTCATATTTCAAAAATTTATTGTATCTAATGAGTAGTTTAATTCAAGCAATAATATGGCCTCAATTATTCATGTTTCTTTCGAGTATGATCTTTTGCAAGATGCACTTTGTACCTTCAATGTAATCATATAAATATACTTTGGCATAAGTGTTTTCAAGGATAAAGACATGGCTGACATTGCTAGCTTGAGTTCGAATGCATGAAAATGACTACAACAACACAAATAAATCCTTAAAAGAAATTTCCATGCATTATCTTTCTATAACAGAAAACTTACGATTATTCTTTCATTTAGGCAGAATACCAACGCAAGAAGCATATTTTTGATGGACATGTTAGGTTTTCAATCAATATTACGTCACAATCAAATTTGTGCCTATAAAAGCAAGTCGCGTTTTTTAACGGTGGCAGTTGTATAAAGATGTCACGGCGATTGGACGTAAACATTCCTTGGAAAACAAGTCCGTGGAAACTTTGAATTGGAAAGAAAATCCGAATTCAGTTGACATCGGTAAGTGAGCTTTAGCACTTAGACTTTTTACAGGTAAAACATTTCATTTTCAAAGGTTATAAATATCCAAGTAAATATTTGCATCTGTTCTTTACTTGATGTAATGAGACTTCCTATCAGCCCTTTTTTCAGTAATTCATTGATTCCTTGAACTCCATTAAAGTAAATGATATTCTAGAGATTTTCTCTGTGTCAACAATTTGGAAACGATCAATTGGAAACCGACACAAAAACTTTTTTTACAAAAAAACTAGTTGTTTTCAAGAAGTTGAAGATACTTGACAGCAAAAAAAACTAAATATGCAGACCAGAACAAAGGATCAAATATGAAGAATTATGGTCTAGGCTGATACAACCATCAAGATAATGGAAATTTTATGGATTTTGATGAGCTGACTGAAAAAATATGGAAAAAATCGTCTATTGCATGTTGCTGATGAAAAAGAATCATTATATATGAAGATGTGAGCGAAAGACAAAAAATGAGGAATTATTGTCAAAGGTGTTACAGCGATGCAAATAATGAAACTTTTGTGGATTCTGATGAGCGGACTGATAAGATATAGAAAAAATCGTCTATTGTAAATTGCTGATAAAAAATAAGCATTATGTATGAGGATTTGACCCAAAGACCAAAAATGAAAATTTATGGTCTAGGCTGATACAGCCATGCAGATAATGGAGATTTTATAAATTCTTATGAGCGGACTGGCAAAATATCGAAAAATCGTTTCTTGCATATTGCTGATGAAAAAAAAAATTTTATATGAGGATGAGACCTGAAGACCAAAAATGAAGAATTATGGTCTAGGCTGATACAACCATGCAGATGATGGAGATTTTATTAATTTTGATGAGGGGGCTGACAAAATATGGAAAAATCGTCTTTTGCATATTGCTGATGAAAAAGTACATTGTATATGAGGATGTGACAAAAAGTCCAATAAAAAGAATTATGGTCTAGGCTGGTACAATAATGCAGATAATCGAAACTTTATGGATTCTGATGAGCTGACTGATAAAAAATGGAAAAAATCGTCTATTGCATATTCCTGATGAAAAATAAACATTATAAATGTGGATGTAACCCAAAGACGAAAAATGAAGAATTATGGTCTAGGCTGATACAACCATGCAGATAATGAACATTTTATGGAGTCTGATGAGCAGACTGATAAAGAATGGAAAAAATCGTCTATTGCATATTCCTGAGGAAAAATAAACATTATATATGGGGATGTGATCAAAAGACCAAAAATGAAAAATTATGGTCTAAGCTGATACAGCCATGCAGATAATGGAGATTTTAAAAATTCTTATGAGCGGACTGGCTAAATATGGAAAAATCGTTTCTTGCATATTGCTGATGAAAAATAAGTATTATGTATGAGGATTTGACCCGAAGACCAAAAATGAAGATTTATGGTCTAAGCTGATACAACCATGCAGGTAATGGAAATTTTATGGTTTCTGATAAGCTGGCTGATAAAATATGGTAAATCGTCTATTGCATATTGCTGATGAAAAAGAAACATTATATATGCGGATTTGACCCAAAGACCAAAAATGAAGATTTATGGCCTAGGCTGATACAACCATGCAGGTAATGGAAATTTTATGGTTTCTGATAAGCAGACTCATAAAGAATGGAAATAATCCTCTATTGCATGTTGCTGATGAAAAATAAACATTATATATGAAGATATGACCGAAAGACCAAAAATGAAGATTTATGGTCTTAGCTGATACAGCCATGCAGACAATGGAGATTTTATTAATTTTTTATGAGCGGATTGACAAAAAATGGAAAAATTGTCTATTGCATATTACTAATGAAAAATAAAAATTTTATATGAGGATGTTACCCAAAAACCAAAAGAGAAAAATTTTAGTGTAGTCTGATACAACCATATAGATAATGGAGATTTTAGGGATTTGAATGAGCGGACTGATAAAATATGGAAAAATTGAGTTTTGCTGATGGCAATAATCATTATGTATGAGGATTTGACCCATAGGCCAAAAATAGGTAATAATGGTGTACTATGGTTGAACGATTCATATTTCAAAAATTTATTGAATCTGATGAGTATAAATATTCAAGCATAAATATGACGTCCATTATTCATGTTTCTTTCGAATATGATCTTATGCAAGATACACTTTGTTTTTTCAATGTAATCATATAAATAAACTTTTGCATATGTGTTTTCAAAGATAAACACATAGCTGACATTTCTAGCTTCAGTTAGAATGCATGAAATTGACGACAACAATACAAGTAAATCCTTAGAAGAAATTTTCATGCATTATCTATCTAGAACAGAAAACTTACGATTATTCTTTCATTTAGGCAGAATACCAACGCAAGAAGCATATTTTTGATGGACATGTTACGTTTTCAATCAATATTACGTCACAATCAAATTTGTGCCTATAAAAGCAAGTCGAGTTTTTTAACGGTGGCAGTTGGATAAAGATGTCATGGCGATTGGACGTTAACATTCCTTGGAATAAAAGTCCATGGAAACTTTTAATTGGAAAGAAAATCCGCATTAAGTTGGGATCGGTAAGTGAGCTTTAGCACTTAGACTTTTTACAGATAAAACATTTCATTTTCAAAGGTTATAAACATCCAAGTAAATAGTTGCATCTGATCTTTACTTGATGTAATGAGACTTCCTATCAGCCCTTTTTCAGTAATTCATTGATTCCTTGAACTTCATTAAAGTAAATGGTATTCTAGAGAGTTTCTCTGTGTCAACAATTTGGAAACGATCAATTGGAAACCGCCACAAAAACTTTTTTTAAAAAAAGCTATTTGTTGTCAAGAAGTTGAAGATACTTGACAGCAAAAAAAACTAAATATGCACACCTGGACAAAGAACCAAATATGAAGAATTATGGTATGGGCTGATACAACCATGCAGATAATGGAGATTTTATGAATTCCAATAAGCGGACTGACAAAATATGAAAAAATCGTCTATTGCATGTTGCTGATGAAAAATAAACATTATATATGTGGATGTGACCCAAAGACCAAAAATGAAGAATCATGGTCTGGGCTGATACAACCATGCAGATAATGGAGATTTTATAAATTCCGATGAGCGGACTGACAAAATATGAAAAAATCGTCTATTGCATATTGCTGATGAAAAATAAACATTATACATGTGAATGTGACCCAAAGACCAAAAATGAAGAATTATGGTCTGTGCTGACACAACCATGCAGATCATGGAAAAATCATGGATCCTGATGAGCTGACTGATAAAATATGAAAAAATCGTCTATTGCATGTCGTTGATGAAAAATAAACATTACACATGTGAATGTGACCCAAAGACCAAAAATGAGGAATTATGGTCTGTGCTGATACAACCATGCAGATAATGGAAAAATTATGAATCCTGATCAGCTGACTGATAAAATATGAAAAAATCGTCTATTGCATGTCGTTGATGAAAAATAAACATTACACATGTGAATGTGACCCAAAGACCAAAAATGAAGAATTATGGTCTGTGCTGACACAACCATGCAGATAATGGAAAAATTATAGATCCTGATGAGCTGACTGATAAAATATGAAAAAATCGTCTATTGCATGTTGCTGATGAAAAATAAACATTATACATGTGAATGTGACCCAAAGACCAAAAATGAAGAATTATGGTCTGTGCTGACACAACCATGCAGATCATGGAAAAATCATGGATCCTGATGAGCTGACTGATAAAATATGAATAAATCGTCTATTGCATGTCGTTGATGAAAAATAAACATTACACATGTGAATGTGACCCAAAGACCAAAAATGAGGAATTATGGTCTGTGCTGATACAACCATGCAGATAATGGAAAAATTATGAATCCTGATGACCTGACTGATAAAATATGAAAAAATCGTCTATTGCATGTTGCTGATGAAAAATAAACATTATACATGTGAATATGACCCAAAGACCAAAAATGAAGAATTATGGTCTGTGCTGATACAACCATGCAGATAATGGAAAAATTATGGATCCTGATGAGCTGACTGATAAAATATGAAAAAATCGTCTATTACATGTTGCTGAAGAAAAATTAACATTATACATGAAGATATGACCCAAAGACCAAAAATGAAAAATTATGGTCTGTGCTGAAATAATCATGCAGATAATGGAAATTTTATGGATTCTGATGAGCTGACTGATAAAATATTAAAGAATCGTCTATTTCATATTGCTGATGAAAAATTAACATTATACATGAAGATATGACCCAAAGACCAAAAAAGGAAAAATTATGGTCTAGGCTGATACAACCATGCAGATGATAAAAATTTTATGGTTTCTGATGAGCTGACTGATAAAATATGGAAAGAATCGTCTATTTCATATTGCTGAAGAAAAATTAACATTATACATGAAGATATGACCGAAAGACCAAAAATGAAGATTTATGGTCTTAGCTGATACAGCCATGCAGATATAGGAGATTTTAATAATTCTAATAAGCGGACTGGCAAAATATGAAAAAATAATCTATTTCATATTGCTGATGAAACTTAAGCATTTTATATTAGGATGTGACCAAAATACCAAAGAAATGAATTAAGGTCTAGGCTGATAAAAACTTGCAAACAATGGAAATTTTTATGGATTCAGATATACGGACTGAAAAAGAATGGAAAAAATCGTCTATTGCATATTGCTAATGAAAAAAAACATTATACATGTGGATGTAACCCAAAGACGAAAACTGAAGAATTTTCGTCTAACCTGATACAACCATGCAGATAATGGAGATTTTAATAATTCTGATGAGCGGACTGGCATAATATGGAAAAATAGTCCATTGCATATTGCTGATGAAAAGTAAACATTATATATGTGGATGTAACCCAAAGACGAAAACTGAAGAATTTTCGTCTAACCTGATACAACCATGCAGATAATGGAGATTTTAATAATTCTAATGAGCGGACTGGCAAAATATGGAAATATCGTCCATTGCATATTGCTGATGAAAAATAAACATTATACATGTGGATGTAAAAAAAAGACGAAAAATGAAGAATTATCGTCTAAGCAAATACAACCATGCATATAATGGAGATTTTAATAATTCTAATAAGCGGACTGGCAAAATATGAAAAAATAGTCTATTTCATATTGCTGATGAAACTTAATCATTTTATATGAGGATGTGACCAAAATACCAAAGAAATGAATTAAGGTCTAGGCTGATAAAAACTTGCAAACAATGGAAATTTTTATGGATTCAGATATACGGACTGAAAAAGAATGGAAAAAATCGTCTATTGCATATTGCTAATGAAAAAAAACATTATACATGTGGATGTAACCCAAAGACGAAAAATGAAGAATTATGGTCTAGGCTGTTACAACCATTCAGATAATGGAATTTTTATGGATTCTGATGAGCTGACTGATAAAATATGGAAAAAATCGACTATTGCATGTTGCTTATGAAAAATAATCATTATATATGAAGATGTGAGCAAAAGACCAAAAATGAAGAATTATGGTCAAAGCTGTTACAACGATGCAAATAATGGAACTTTTGTGGATTCTGATGAGCGGACTGAAAAGATATAGAAAAAATCGTCTATTGCATATTGCTGATGAAAAATAAGTATTATGTATGAGGATTTGACGCAAAGACCAAAAAAGAAGAATTACGGTCTAGGCTGATACAACCATGCAGGTAATGGAAATATTAAAAATCCTTATGAGCGGATTGACAAAAAATGGAAAAATTGTCTATTGCATATTACTAATGAAAAATAAAAATTTTATATGAGGATGTTACCCAAAAACCAAAAGAGAAAAATTTTAGTGTAGTCTGATACAACCATATAGATAATGGAGATTTTAAGGATTTGAATGAGCGGACTGATAAAATATGGAAAAATTGAGTTTTGCTGATGGCAATAATCATTATGTATGAGGATTTGACCCATAGGCCAAAAATAGGTAATAATGGTGTACTATGGTTGAACGATTCATATTTCAAAAATTTATTGAATCTGATGAGTAGTTTAATTCAAGCATAAATATGACGTCCATTATTCATGTTTCTTTCGAATATGATCTTTTGCAAGATACACTTTGTTTTTTCAATGTAATCATATAAATAAACTTTTGCATATGTGTTTTCAAAGATAAACACATAGCTGACATTTCTAGCTTCAGTTAGAATGCATGAAATTGACGACAACAATACAAGTAAATCCTTAGATAAAATTTTCATGCATTATCTATCTAGAACAGAAAACTTACGATTATTCTTTCATTTAGGCAGAATACCAACGCAAGAAGCATATTTTTGATGGACATGTTACGTTTTCAATCAATATTACGTCACAATCAAATTTGTGCCTATAAAAGCAAGTCGAGTTTTTTAACGGTGGCAGTTGGATAAAGATGTCACGGGGGATTGGACGTTAACATTCCTTGGAATAAAAGTCCATGGAAACTTTTAATTGGAAAGAAAATCCGCATTAAGTTGGGATCGGTAAGTGAGCTTTAGCACTTAGACTTTTTACAGATAAAAGATTTCTTTCTCAAAGGTTATAAACATCCAAGTAAATAGTTGCATCTGTTCTTTACTTGATGTAATGAGACTTCCTATCAGCCCTTTTTCAGTAATTCATTGATTCCTTGAACTTCATTAAAGTAAATGGTATTCTAGAGAGTTTCTCTGTGTCAACAATTTGGAAACGATCAATTGGAAACCGCCACAAAAACTTTTTTTAAAAAAAAGCTATTTGTTGTCAAGAAGTTGAAGATACTTGACAGCAAAAAAAACTAAATATGCACACCTGAACATAGAACCAAATATGAAGAATTATGGTATGGGCTGATACAACCATGCAGATAATGGAGATTTTATGAATTCCAATAAGCGGACTGACAAAATATGAAAAAATCGTCTATTGCATGTTGCTGATAAAAAATAAACATTATATATGTGGATGTGACCCAAAGAACAAAAATGAAGAATCATGGTCTGGGCTGATACAACCATGCAGATAATGGAGATTTTATAAATTCCGATGAGCGGACTGACAAAATATGGAAAAATCGTCTATTGCATATTGCTGATGAAAAATAAACATTTTATATGAGGATGTTACCCAAAGAACAAAAATGAAGAATTGTGGTCTAGGCTGATAGAACGATGCAGAAAATGGAGATTTTATTAATTTTGATGAGCGGGCTGACAAAATATGAAAAAATCGTCTATTGCATGTTGCTGATGAAAAATTAACATTTTATTTGAGGATGTTACCCAAAGACCAAAAATGAAGAATTATGGTCTAGGCTGATACAACCATGCAGAAAATGGATATTTTATGAATTCTTATGAGCGGACTGATAAAACATGGAAAAATAGTCTATTGCATATTGCTAATGAAAAATAAACATTATACATGTGGATGTGACCAAAATACCACAAATGAAGAATTATGGTCTAGGCTGATACAACCATGCAGAGTATGGAAATTTTATGGATTCTGAAAAGCTGACTGATAAAATATGGAAAAAATCGTCTATTACTTATTGCTGATGGAAAATAAACATTATAAATGAGGATGTGATCAAAAGACACAAAATGAAGATTTATGGTCTAGGCTGATACAACCATGCAAAGAATAGAAATTTTATGGATTCTGAAGAGCTGACTGATAAAATATGGAAAAAATCGTCTATTACTTATTGCTGATGGAAAATAAACATTATAAATGAGGATGTGATCAAAAGACCAAAAGTGAATAATTATGGTCTAAGCTGATACAACAATGCAAATAATGAAAATTTTATGGATTAAGATGAGCCGACTGATAAAAAATGGAGAAAAACCTTTATTGCATATTGCTGATGAAAAATAAACATTATATATGAGGATGTGATCAAAAGACACGAAATGAAGAATTATGGTCTAGGCTGATACAACCATGCAGAGAATGGAAATTTTATGGATTCTGAAGAGCTGACTGATAAAATATGGAAAAAATCGTCTATTACTTATTGCTGATGGAAAATAAACATTATAAATGAAGATGTGATCAAAAGACACAAAATGAAGAATTATGGTCTAGGCTGATACAACCATGCAGAGAATGGAAATTTTATGGATTCTGAAGAGCTGACTGATAAAATATGGAAAAAATCGTCTATTACTTATTGCTGATGAAAAATAAACATTACATATGAGTAAGTGACCCTAAGACCAAAAATGAAGAATTATGGTCTAGGCAGATACAACCATGCTGATAATGGAGATTTTATGAATTCCGATGAACGGACTAACAAAATATGAAAAAATCGTCTATTGCATGTTGGTGATGAAAAATAAACATTACATATGAGGATTTGACCCAAAGACCAAAAAAGAAGAATTATAGTCTAGGCTGATACAACCATGCAGATAATAGAGAATTTATTAATTCCGATGAGCTGACTGATAAAATATGGAAAATATCGTCTATTGGATTTTGCTGATGAAAAATAAACATTACATATGAGGATGTGACCCAAAGACCAAAACCAAAAAATTTATGGTCTAGGCTGATACAACCATGCAGATAATGGTTATTTTATGGAGTCTGATGAGCTGACTGATAAAATATGGAAAAATCGTCTATTGCATATTGCTGATGAAAAATAAACATTATGTATGAGGATTTGACCCGAAGACCAAAAAAGAAGAATTATAGTCTAGGCTGATACAACCATGCAGATAATAGAGAATTTATTAATTTTGATGAGCTGACTGATAAAAAATGGAAACATCGTCTATTGCATATTGCTGATGAAAAATAAACATTATACATGTGAATGTGACCCAAAGACCAAAAATGAGGAATTATGGTCTGTGCTGATACAACCATGCAGATAATGGAAAAATTATGGATCCTGATGACCTGACTGATAAAATATGAAAAAATTGTCTATTGCATGTTGTTGATGAAAAAAAACATTACACATGTGAATGTGACCCAAAGACCAAAATTGAAGAATTATGGACTGTGCTGACACAACCATGCAGATAATGGAAAAATTATAGATCCTGATGAGCTGACTGATAAAATATGAAAAAATCGTCTATTGCATGTTGCTGATGAAAAATAAACATTATACATGTGAATGTGACCCAAAGACCAAAAATGAAGAATTATGGTCTGTGCTGACACAACCATGCAGATCATGGAAAAATCATGGATCCTGATGAGCTGACTGATAAAATATGAAAAAATCGTCTATTGCATGTCGTTGATGAAAAATAAACATTGCACATGTGAATGTGACCCAAAGACCAAAAATGAGGAATTATGGTCTGTGCTGATACAACCATGCAGATAATGGAAAAATTATGAATCCTGATGAGCTCACTGATAAAATATGAAAAAATCGTCTATTGCATGTCGTTGATGAAAAATAAACATTACACATGTGAATGTGACCCAAAGACCAAAAATGAAGAATTATGGTCTGTGCTGACACAACCATGCAGATAATGGAAAAATTATAGATCCTGATGAGCTGACTGATAAAATATGAAAAAATCGTCTATTGCATGTTGCTGATGAAAAATAAACATTATACATGTGAATGTGACCCAAAGACCAAAAATGAAGAATTATGGTCTGTGCTGATACAACCATGCAGATAATGGAAAAATTATGGATCCTGATGAGATGACTGATAAAATATGAAAAAATCGTCTATTACATGTTGCTGAAGAAAAATTAACATTATACATGAAGATATGACCCAAAGACCAAAAATGAAAAATTATGGTCTGTGCTGAAATAATCATGCAGATAATGGAAATTTTATGGATTCTGATGAGCTGACTGATAAAATATGAAAAAATCGTCTTTTTCATATTGCTGATGTAAAATTAACATTATACATGAAGATATGACCCAAAGACCAAAAATGAAAAATTATGGTCTAGGCTGATACAACCATGGAGATGATAAAATTTTATGGATTCTGATGAGCTGACTGATAAAATATGGAAAGAATCGTCTATTTCATATTGCTGATGAAAAATTAACATTATACATGAAGATATGACCCAAAGACCAAAAAAGGAAAAATTATGGTCTAGGCTGATACAACCATGCAGATGATAAAAATTTTATGGTTTCTGATGAGCTGACTGATAAAATATGGAAAGAATCGTCTATTTCATATTGCTGAAGAAAAATTAACATTATACATGAAGATATGACCGAAAGACCAAAAATGAAGATTTATGGTCTTAGCTGATACAGCCATGCAGATAATGGAGATTTTATTAATTTTTTATGAGCGGATTGACAAAATATGGAAAAATTGTCTATTGTATATTGCTAATGAAAAATAAAAATTTTATATGAGGATGTTACCCAAAGAGCAAAATAGAAACATTTTAGTGTAGTCTGATACAACCATATAGATAATGGAGATTTTAAGGATTTGGATGAGCGGACTGATGAAATATGGAAAAATTGAGTTTTGCTGATGGCAATAATCATTTTGTATGAGGATTTGACCCTTAGGCCAAAAAAAGGTAATATTGGTGTACTATGGTTGAACGATTCATATTTCAAAAATTTATTGAATCTGATGAGTAGTTTAATTCAAACATAAATATGACGTCTATTATTTATGTTTCTTTCGAGTATGATCTTTTGCAAGATAAACTTTGTTCCTTCAATGTACTCATATAAATAAACTTTTGCATAAGTGTTTTCAAAGATAAACACATAGCTGACATTGCTAGCTTCAGTTAGAATGCACGAAATTGACTACAACAATACAAGTAAATCCTTAGAAGAAATGTTCATGCCTTATCTATCTATAACAGACAATTTACGATTATTCTTTCATTTAGGCAGAATACCAACGCAAGAAGCATATTTTTGATGGACATGTTACGTTTTCAATCAATATTACGTCACAATCAAATTTGTGGCTATAAAAGCAAGTCGCGTTTTTTAACGGTGGCAGTTGGATAAAGATGTCACGGCGATTGGACGCTAACATTCCTTGGAAAACAAGTCCGTGGAAACTTTTAATTGGAAAGAAAATCCGCATTAAGTTGACATCGGTAAGTGAGCTTTAGCACTTAGACTTTTTACAGATAAAAGATTTCATTTTCAAAGGTTATAAATATCCAAGTAAATATTTGCATCTGTTTTTACTTGATGTAATGAGACTTCCTATCAGCCCTTTTTCAGTAATTCATTGATTCCTTGAATTTCATTAAAGTAAATGATATTCTAGAGAGTTTCTATGTGTCAACAATTTGGAAACGATCAATTGCATACCGACACAAAAACTTTTTTTACAAAAAAGCTATTTGTTGTCAAGATATTGAAGATACTTGACAGCAAAAAAAACTAAATATGCAGACCAGAACAAAAGACCAAATATGAAGAATTATCGTCTAGGCTGATACAACCATGCAAATAATGGAACTTTTGTGGATTCTGATGAGCGGACTGATAAGATATAGAAAATATCGTCTATTGCATATTGCTGATGAAAAAAAAACATTATACATGTGGATATAACCCAAAGACGAAAACTGAAGAATTTTCGTCTAACCTGATACAACCATGCAGATAATGGAGATTTTAATAATTCTGATGAGCGGACTGGCATAATATGGAAAAATAGTCCATTGCATATTGCTGATGAAAAATAAACATTATACATGTGGATTTAACCCAAAGATAAAAAATGAAGAATTATCGTCTAACCTGATACAACCATGAAGATAATTGATATTTTAATAATTCTAATGAGCGGACTGGCAAAATATGGAAAAATCGTCCATTGCATATTGCTGATGAAAAATAAACATTATACATGTCGATGTAACCCAAAGACAAAAAATGAAGAATTATCGTCTAACCAAATACAACCATGCATATAATGGAGATTTTAATAATTCTAATAAGCGGACTGGCAAAATATGAAAAAATAGTCTATTTCATATTGCTGATGAAACTTAAGCATTTTATATTAGGATGTGACCAAAATACCAAAGAAATGAATTAAGGTCTAGGCTGATAAAAACTTGCAAACAATGGAAATTTTTATGGATTCAGATATACGGACTGAAAAAGAATGGAAAAAATCGTCTATTGCATATTGCTAATGAAAAAAAACATTATACATGTGGATGTAACCCAAAGACGAAAACTGAAGAATTTTCGTCTAACCTGATACAACCATGCAGATAATGGAGATTTTAATAATTCTGATGAGCGGACTGGCATAATATAGAAAAATAGTCCATTGCATATTGCTGATGAAAAGTAAACATTATACATGTGGATGTAACCCAAAGACGAAAAATGAAGAATTATGGTCTAGGCTGATACAACCATGCAGATAATAGAGATTTCAATAATTCTAATGAGCGGACCTACAAAATATGGAAAAATCGTCCATTGCATATTGCTGATGGAAAATAAATATTATAGATCTTGATGTAACCCAAAAACGAAAAATGAAGAATTATGGTCTAAGCTGATACAACCATACAGATAATGGAGATTTTATAAATTTTGGTGAGCAGACTGACAAATAATGAAAAAATCGTTTATTTCATATTGTTGATGAAACATAAACATTTTATTTGAGGATGTGACCAAAATACCAAAGAAATGAATAATGGTCTAGGCTGATAAAACCTTGCAAATAATGGAAATTTTTATTACATGGATTCAGATATAAGGACTGAAAAAGAATGGAAAAAGTCGTCTATTCCATATTGCTAATGAAAAACGAACATTACACATGTGGATGTAACCCAAAGACGAAAAATGAAGAATTATGGTCTAAGATGATACAACCATGCAGATAATGGAGATTTTACTAATTCTAATAAGCGGACTGGCAAAATATAGAAAAACCGTCCATTGCATATTGCTGATGAAAAATAAACATTTTATAGAAGGATGTGAAACAAAGACCAAAAATGAAGATTTATGGTCTAAGCTGATATAGCCATGCAGATGATGGAGATTTTAAGAATTCTTATGAGCAGACTGGCAAAATATGGAAAAAATCGTCTATTGCATGTTGCTTATGAAAAATAATCATTATATATGAAGATGTGACCCAAAGACCAAAAATGAAGAATTATCGTCTAACCTGATACAACCATGCAGATAATGGAGACTTTACTAATTCTAATAAGCGGACTGGCAAAATATAGAAAAACCGTCCATTGCATATTGCTGATGAAAAATAAACATTTTATAGAAGGATGTGAAACAAAGACCAAAAATGAAGATTTATGGTCTATGCTGTTACAACCATTCAGATAATGGAAATTTTATGATTTCTGATGAACTGACTGATAAAATATGGAAAAGTATCGTCTATTGCATGTTGCTTATGAAAAATAATCATTATATATGAAGATGTGAGCGAAAGACCAAAAATGAAGAATTATGGTCAAAGCTGTTACAACTATGCAAATGATGGAACTTTTGTGGATTCTGATGAGCGGACTGATAAGATATAGAAAAAATCGTCTATTGCATATTGCTGATGAAAAATAAGCATTATGTATGAGGATTTGACCCAAAGACCAAAAAAGAAGAATTATGGTCTAGGCTGATACAACCATGCAGATAATGGACATTTTATGGAGTCTGATGAGCTGACTGATAAAATATGAAAAATATCTTCTAGTGTTTATTGCTGATGAAAAATAAACATTATATATGAGGATGTCAAAAAAAACCAAAAAAGAGCAATTATGATCTAGACTGATACAACCATGCAGACAAAGGAAATTTTATGGTTTCTGATAAGCGGACTGATAAAGAATGGAAAAAATCGTCTATTGCATATACCTGAGGAAAAAAAAACATTATATATGAGGATTTGATCAAAAGACCAAAAATGAAGATTTATGGTCTAAACTGATACAGCCATGCAGATAGTGGAGATTTTATAAATTCTTATGAGCGGACTGGCAAAATATGGAAAAATCGTTTCTTGCATATTGCTGATGAAAAATAAACATTTTATATAAGGATGTGACCCAAAGACCAAAAATGAAGATTTATGGTCTAAGCTAATACAGCCATGCAGATGATGGAGATTTTAAGAATTCTTATGAGCAGACTGGCAAAATATGGAAAAAATCGTCTATTGCATGTTGCTTATGAAAGATAATCATTATATATGAAGATGTGATCCAAAGACCAAAAATGAAGAATTATGGTCTAAGCTGATACAGCTATGCAGATGATGGAGATTTTAAGAATTCTTATGAGCGGACTGGCAAAATATGGAAAAACCGTCCATTGCATATCCATGATGAAAAAAAAACATTATACATGTGGATGTTACCCAAAGACGAAAATTGAAGAATTATGGTCTAGGCTGTTACAACCATTCAGATAATGGAAATTTTATGGATTCTGATGAGCTGACTGATAAGATATGGAAAAATCGTCTATTGCATATTGCTGATGAAAAATAAACATTACTTATGAGGATGTGACCCGAAGACCAAAAATGAAGAGTTGTGGTTTAAGCTGATACGACAATGCAGATAATGGAGATTTTATAAATTCCGATGAACGGACTGACAAAATATGAAAAAATCGTCTATTGCATGTTGCTGATGAAAAATAAACATTATATATGTGGATGTGACCGAAAAACCAAAAATGAAAAATTTTGGTCTAGGCTGATACAACCATGCAGATGATAGAAATTTTATGGATTCTGATGAGCTGACTGATAAAATATAGAAATAATCGTCTATTTCATATTGCTGATGAAAAATGAACATTATACATGAAAATATGACCCAGAAACCAAAAATGAAAAATTTTGGTCTAGGCTGATACAACCATGCAGATGATAGAAATTTTATGGATTCTAATGAGCTGACTGATAAAATATGGAAAGAATCGTCTATTTCATATTGCTGATGAAAAATAAACATTATACATGAAGATATGACCGAAAGACCAAAAATGAAAAATTATGTTCTAGGCTGATACAACCATGCAGGAAATGGAGATTTTAAGGATTTGGATGAGCGGACTGATGAAATATGGAAAAATGGAGTTTTGCTGATGGCAATAATCATTATGTACGAGGATTTGACAAATAGGCCAAAAATAGGTAATAATGGTGTACTATGGTTGAACGATTCATATTTCAAAAATTTATTGAATCTGATGAGTAGTTTAATTCAAGCATAAATATGACGTCTATTATTTATGTTTCTTTCGAATATGATCTTTTGCAAGATAAACTTTGTTCCTTCAGTGTAATCATATAAATAAACTTTTGCATAAGTGTTTTCAAAGATAAACACATAGCTGACATTGCTAGCTTCAGTTAGAATGCATGAAATTGACTACAACAATACAAGTAAATCCTTAGAAGAAATTTTCATGCATTATCTATCTATAACAGACATTTTACGATTATTCTTTTATTTAGGCAGAATACCAACGCAAGAAGCATATTTTTGATGGACATGTTACGTTTTCAATCAATATTACGTCACAATCAAATTTGTGCCTATAAAAGCAACTCGAGTTTTTTAACGGTGGCAGTTGGATAAAGATGTCACGGCGATTGGACGTTAACATTCCTTGGAAAACAAGTCCGTGGAAACTTTTAATTGGAAAGAAAATCCGCATTAAGTTGACATCGGTAAGTGAGCTTTAGCACTTAGACTTTTTACAGATAGAAAGTTTCATTTTCAAAGGTTATAAATGTCCAAGTAAATATTTGCATCTGTTCTTTACTTGATGTAATGAGACTTCCTATCAGCCCTTTTTCAGTAATTCATTGATTCTTTGAATTTCATTAAAGTAAATGATATTCTAGAGAGTTTCTATGTGTCAACAATTTGGAAACGATCAATTGCATACCGACACAAAAACTTTTTTTACAAAAAAGCTTTTTGTTGTCAAGAAGTTGAAGATACTTGGCAGCAAAAAAAACTAAATATGCAGACCAGAACAAAGGACCAAATATGAAGAATTATCGTCTAGGCTGATACAACCATGCAGATAATGGAAATTTTATGGATTCTGATGAGCTGACTGATAAAATATGGAAAATATCTTCTAGTGTATATTGCTGATGAAAAATAAACATTATATATGAGGATGTCAAAAAAGACCAAAAAAGAGCAATTATGATCTAGACTGATACAACCATGCAGACAAAGGAAATTTTATGGTTTCTGATAAGTGGACTGATAAAGAATGGAAAAAATCGTCTATTGCATATTGCTGAGGAAAAATAAACATTATATATGAGGATTTGATCAAAAGACCAAAAATGAAGATTTATGGTCTAAGCTGATACAGCCATGCAGATAATGGAGATTTTATAAATTCTTATGAGCGGACTGGCAAAATATGGAAAAATCGTTTCTTGCATATTGCTGATGAAGAATAAACATTTTATGTAAGGATGTGACCCAAAGACCAAAAATGAAAAATTAAGGTCTAAGCTGATACAGCCATGCAGATGATGGAGATTTTAAGAATTCTTATGAGCAGGCTGGCAAAATATGGAAAAAATCGTCTATTGCATGTTGCTTATGAAAAATAATCATTATATATGAAGATGTGACCCAAAGACCAAAAATGAAGAATTATCGTCTAACCTGATACAACCATGCAGATAATGGAGACTTTACTAATTCTAATAAGCGGACTGGCAAAATATGGAAAAACCGTCCATTGCATATTGCTGATGAAAAATAAACATTTTATAGAAGGATGTGAAACAAAGACCAAAAATGAAGATTTATGGTCTATGCTGTTACAACCATTCAGATAATGGAAATTTTATGATTTCTGATGAACTGACTGATAAAATATGGAAAAGTATCGTCTATTGCATGTTGCTTATGAAAAATAATCATTATATATGAAGATGTGAGCGAAAGAACAAAAATGAAGAATTATGGTCAAAGCTGTTACAACTATGCAAATGATGGAACTTTTGTGGATTCTGATGAGCGGACTGATAAGATATAGAAAAAATGGTCTATTGCATATTGCTGATGAAAAATAAGCATTATGTATGAGGATTTGACCCAAAGACCAAAAAAGAAGAATTATGGTCTAGGCTGATACAACCATGCAGATAATGGACATTTTATGGAGTCTGATGAGCTGACTGATAAAATATGAAAAATATCTTCTAGTGTTTATTGCTGATGAAAAATAAACATTATATATGAGGATGTCAAAAAAAACCAAAAAAGAGCAATTATGATCTAGACTGATACAACCATGCAGACAAAGGAAATTTTATGGTTTCTGATAAGCGGACTGATAAAGAATGGAAAAAATCGTCTATTGCATATTCCTGAGGAAAAATAAACATTATATATGAGGATTTGATCAAAAGACCAAAAATGAAGATTTATGGTCTAAACTGATACAGCCATGCAGATAGTGGAGATTTTATAAATTCTTATGAGCGGACTGGCAAAATATGGAAAAATCGTTTCTTGCATATTGCTGATGAAAAATAAACATTTTATATAAGGATGTGACCCAAAGACCAAAAATGAAGAATTAATGTCTAAGCTGATACAGCCATGCAGATGATGGAGATTTTAAGAATTCTTATGAGCGGACTGGCAAAATATGGAAAAACCGTCCATTGCATATTGCTGATGAAAAATAAACATTATACATGTGGATGTAACCCAATGACGAAGAGTGAAGAATTATCGTCTAACCTGATACAACCATGCAGATAATGGAGACTTTAATAATTCTAATAAGCGGATTGGCAAAATATGGAAAAACCGTCCATTGCATATTGCTGATGAAAAATAAACATTTTATAGAAGGATGTGACCCAAAGAACAAAAATGAAGATTTATGGTTTAAGCTAATACAGCCATGCAGATGATGGAGATTTTAAGAATTCTTATGAGCAGACTGGCAAAATATGGAAAAAATCGTCTATTGCATGTTGCTTATGAAAGATAATCATTATATATGAAGATGTGATCCAAAGACCAAAAATGAAGAATTATGGTCTAAGCTGATACAGCTATGCAGATGATGGAGATTTTAAGAATTCTTATGAGCGGACTGGCAAAATATGGAAAAACCGTCCATTGCATATCGCTGATGAAAAAAAAACATTATACATGTGGATGTTACCCAAAGACGAAAATTGAAGAATTATGGTCTAGGCTGTTACAACCATTCAGAAAATGGAAGTTTTATGGATTCTGATGAGCTGACTGATAAAATAAGGAAAGAATCGTCTATTTCATATTACTGATGAAAAATAAACATTATACATGAAGATATGACCGAAAGACCAAAAATGAAAAATTATGGTCTAGGCTGATACAACCATGCAGATGATAGAAATTTTATGGATTCTGATGAGCTGACTGATAAAATATGGAAAGAATCGTCTATTTCATATTGCTGATGAAAAATAAACATTATACATGGAGATATGTCCGAAAAACCAAAAATGAAAAATTATGGTCTAGGCTGACACAACCATGCAGAAAATGGAAATTTTTTGGATTCTGATGAGCTGACTGATAAAATATGGAAAGAATCGTCTATTTCATATTCATGATGAAAAACTAACATTATACATGAAGATATGACCGAAAGACCAAAAATGAAAAATTATGGTCTAGGCTGATACAACCATGCAGATGATAAAAATTTTATGGATTCTGATGAGCTGACTGATAAAATATGGAAAGAATCGTCTATTTCATATTGCTGATGAAAAATTAACATTATACATGAAGATATGACCGAAAGACCAAAAATGTTAAATTTTGGTCTAGGCTGATACAACCATGCAGATGATAGAAATTTTATGGATTCTGATGAGCTGACTGATAAAATAAGGAAAGAATCGTCTATTTCATATTGCTGATGAAAAATAAACATTATACATGAAGATATGACCGAAAGACCAAAATTAAAAATTATGGTCTAGGCTGATACAACCATGCAGATGATAGAAATTTTATGGATTCTGATGAGCTGACTGATAAAATATGGAAAGAATCGTCTATTTCATATTGCTGATGAAAAATTAACATTATACATGAAGATATGACCGAAAGACCAAAAATGAAAAATTTTGGTCTAGGCTGATACAACCATGCAGATGATAGAAATTTTATGGATTCTGATGAGCTGACTGATAAAATAAGGAAAGAATCGTCTATTTCATATTGCTGATGAAAAATAAACATTATACATGAAGATATGACCGAAAGACCAAAAATGAAAAATTATGGTCTAGGCTGATACAACCATGCAGATGATAGAAATTTTATGGATTCTGATGAGCTGACTGATAAAATATGGAAAGAATCGTCTATTTCATATTGCTGATGAAAAATAAACATTATACATGGAGATATGTCCGAAAAACCAAAAATGAAAAATTATGGTCTAGGCTGACACAACCATACAGAAAATGGAAATTTTTTGGATTCTGATGAGCTGACTGATAAAATATGGAAAGAATCGTCTATTTCATATTCATGATGAAAAACTAACATTATACATGAAGATATGACCGGAAGACCAAAAATGAAAAATTATGGTCTAGGCTGATACAACCATGCAGATGATAAAAATTTTATGGATTCTGATGAGCTGACTGATAAAATATGGAAAGAATCGTCTATTTCATATTGCTGATGAAAAATTAACATTATACATGAAGATATGACCGAAAGACCAAAAATGAAAAATTATGGTCTAGGCTGATACAACCATGCAGATGATAAAAATTTTATGGATTCTGATGAGCTGACTGATAAAATATGGAAAGAATCGTCTATTTCAAATTGCTGATGAAAAATTAACATTATACATGAAGATATGACCGAAAGACCAAAAATGAAAAATTTTGGTCTAGGCTGATACAACCATGCAGATGATAGAAATTTTATGGATTCTGATGAGCTGACTGATAAAATAAGGAAAGAATCGTCTATTTCATATTGCTGATGAAAAATAAACATTATACATGAAGATATGACCGAAAGATCAAAAATGAAAAATTATGGTCTAGGCTGATACAACCATGCAGATGATAGAAATTTTATGGATTCTGATGAGCTGACTGATAAAATATGGAAAGAATCGTCTATTTCATATTGCTGATGAAAAATAAACATTATACATGGAGATATGTCCGAAAAACCAAAAATGAAAAATTATGGTCTAGGCTGACACAACCATACAGAAAATGGAAATTTTTTGGATTCTGATGAGCTGACTGATAAAATATGGAAAGAATCGTCTATTTCATATTCATGATGAAAAACTAACATTATACATGAAGATATGACCGGAAGACCAAAAATGAAAAATTATGGTCTAGGCTGATACAACCATGCAGATGATAAAAATTTTATGGATTCTGATGAGCTGACTGATAAAATATGGAAAGAATCGTCTATTTCATATTGCTGATGAAAAATTAACATTATACATGAAGATATGACCGAAAGACCAAAAATGAAAAATTTTGGTCTAGGCTGATACAACCATGCAGATGATAGAAATTTTATGGATTCTGATGAGCTGACTGGCAAAATATGGAAAAATCGTTTCTTGCATATTGCTGATGAAAAATAAACATTTTATATAAGGATGTGACCCAAAGACCAAAAATGAGGAATTTTGGTCTAAGCTGATACAGCCATGCAGATGATGGAGATTTCAAGAATTCTAATGAGCGGGCTGACAAAATATGGAAAATTGTCTATTGCATATTGCTAATGAAAAAAAACAATATGTAAGAGGATGTGACCGAAAGAACAAAAATAAAGAATGATGATCTAACCTGATACAACCAAGCAGATAATAGAGATTTCAATTATTCTAATGAGCGGACCAACATAATATGGAAAAATCGTCCATTGCATATTGCTGATGAAAAATAAACATTATATCTGTGGATGTGACCAAAAATGAAGAATGATGGTCTAACCTGATACAACCATGCAGATAATGGAGATTTTCTAAATTCTTATGAGCTGACTGGCAAAATATGGAAAGTTCGTTTCTTGCATATTGCTGATGAAAAATAAACATTATACATGAAGATATGACCGAAAGACCAAAAATGAAAAATTATGGTCTAGGCTGATACAACCATGCAGATGATAGAAATTTTATGGATTCTGATGAGCTGACTGATAAAATATGGAAAGAATCGTCTATTTCATATTGCTGATGAAAAATTAACATTATACATGAAGATATGACCGAAAGACCAAATATGAAAAATTTTGGTCTAGGCTGATACAACCATGCAGATGATAGAAATTTTATGGATTCTGATGAGCTGACTGATAAAATAAGGAAAGAATCGTCTATTTTATATTGCTGATGAAAAAAAAACATTATACATGAAGATATGACCGAAAGACCAAAAATGAAAAATTATGGTCTAGGCTGATACAACCATGCAGATGATAGAAATGTTATGGATTCTGATGAGCTGACTGATAAATTATGGAAAAAATCGTCTATTTCATATTGCTGATGAAAAATAAACATTATACATGGAGATATGTCCGAAAAACCAAAAATGAAAAATTATGGTCTAGGCTGACACAACCATACAGAAAATGGAAATTTTTTGGATTCTGATGAGCTGACTGATAAAATATGGAAAGAATCGTCTATATCATATTCATGATGAAAAACTAACATTATACATGAAGATATGACCGAAAGACCAAAAATGAAAAATTATGGTCTAGGCTGATACAACCATGCAGATGATAGAAATTTTATGGATTCTGATGAGCTGACTGATAAAATATGGAAAGAATCGTCTATTTCATATTGCTGATGAAAAATAAACATTATACATGGAGATATGTCCGAAAAACCAAAAATGAAAAATTATGGTCTAGGCTGACACAACCATGCAGAAAATGAAAATTTTTTGGATTCTGATGAGCTGACTGATAAAATATGGAAAGAATCGTCTATTTCATATTGCTGATGAAAAATTAACATTATACATGAAGATATGACCTAAAGACCAAAAATGAAAAATTATGGTCTAGGCTGATACAACCATGCAGAAAATGGAAATTTTATGGATTCTGATGAGCTGACTGATAAAATAAGGAAAGAATCGTCTATTTCATATTGCTGATGAAAAATTAACATTATACATGAAGAAATGACCGAAAGACCAAAAATGAAAAATTATGTTCTAGGCTGATACAACCATGCAGATGATAGAAATTTTATGGATTCTGATGAGCTGACTGATAAAATATGTAAAGAATCGTCTATTTCATATTCCTGAGGAAAAAAAAAATTATATATGAGGATTTGATCAAAGGCCAAAAATGAAGATTTATGGTCTAAGCTGATACAGCCATGCAGATAATGGAGATTTTATAAATTCTTATGAGCGGACTGGCAAAATATGGAAAAATCGTTTCTTGCATATTGCTGATGAAAAATAAACATTTTATATAAGGATGTGACCCAAAGACCAAAAATGAGGAATTTTGGTCTAAGCTGATACAGCCATGCAGATGATGGAGATTTCAAGAATTCTAATGAGCGGGCTGACAAAATATGGAAAATTGTCTATTGCATATTGCTAATGAAAAATAAACATTATATCTGTGGATGTGACCAAAAATGAAGAATGATGATCTAACCTGATACAACCAAGCAGATAATAGAGATTTCAATTATTCTAATGAGCGGACCAACATAATATGGAAAAATCGTCCATTGCATATTGCTGATGAAAAATAAACATTATATCTGTGGATGTGACCAAAAATGAAGAATGATGGTCTAACCTGATACAACCATGCAGATAATGGAGATTTTCTAAATTCTTATGAGCTGACTGGCAAAATATGGAAAGTTCGTTTCTTGCATATTGCTGATGAAAAATAAACATTATACATGAAGATATGACCCAAAGACCAAAAATGAAAAATTATGGTCTAGGCTGACACAACCATGCAGAAAATGAAAATTTTTTGGATTCTGATGAGCTGACTGATAAAATATGGAAAGAATCGTCTATTTCATATTGCTGATGAAAAATTAACATTATACATGAAGATATGACCTAAAGACCAAAAATGAAAAATTATGGTCTAGGCTGATACAACCATGCAGAAAATGGAAATTTTATGGATTCTGATGAGCTGACTGATAAAATATGGAAAGAATCGTCTATATCATATTGCTGATGAAAAATTAACATTATACATGAAGAAATGACCGAAAGACCAAAAATGAAAAATTATGTTCTAGGCTGATACAACCATGCAGATGATAGAAATTTTATGGATTCTGATGAGCTGACTGATAAAATATGTAAAGAATCGTCTATTTCATATTCCTGAGGAAAAAAAAAATTATATATGAGGATTTGATCAAAGGCCAAAAATGAAGATTTATGGTCTAAGCTGATACAGCCATGCAGATAATGGAGATTTTATAAATTCTTATGAGCGGACTGGCAAAATATGGAAAAATCGTTTCTTGCATATTGCTGATGAAAAATAAACATTTTATATAAGGATGTGACCCAAAGACCAAAAATGAGGAATTTTGGTCTAAGCTGATACAGCCATGCAGATGATGGAGATTTCAAGAATTCTAATGAGCGGGCTGACAAAATATGGAAAATTGTCTATTGCATATTGCTAATGAAAAAAAACAATATGTAAGAGGATGTGACCGAAAGAACAAAAATAAAGAATGATGATCTAACCTGATACAACCAAGCAGATAATAGAGATTTCAATTATTCTAATGAGCGGACCAACATAATATGGAAAAATCGTCCATTGCATATTGCTGATGAAAAATAAACATTATATCTGTGGATGTGACCAAAAATGAAGAATGATGGTCTAACCTGATACAACCATGCAGATAATGGAGATTTTCTAAATTCTTATGAGCTGACTGGCAAAATATGGAAAGTTCGTTTCTTGCATATTGCTGATGAAAAATAAACATTATACATGAAGATATGACCCAAAGACCAAAAATGAAAAATTATGGTCTAGGCTGATACAACCATGCAGATGATAAAAATTTTATGGATTCTGATGAGCTGACTGATAAAATATGGAAAGAATCGTCTATTTCATATTGCTGATGAAAAATTAACATTATACATGAAGATATGACCGAAAGACCAAAAATGAAAAATTTTGGTCTAGGCTGATACAACCATGCAGATGATAGAAATTTTATGGATTCTGATGAGCTGACTGATAAAATAAGGAAAGAATCGTCTATTTCATATTGCTGATGAAAAATTAACATTATACATGAAGATATGACCGAAAGACCAAAAATGCAAAATTATGGTCTAGGCTGATACAACCATGCAGATGATAGAAATTTTATGGATTCTGATGAGCTGACTGATAAAATATGGTAAGAATCGTCTATATCATATTGCTGATGAAAAATAAACATTATACATGGAGATATGTCCGAAAAACCAAAAATGAAAAATTATGGTCTAGGCTGACACAACCATGCAGAAAATGGAAATTTTTTGGATTCTGATGAGCTGACTGATAAAATATGGAAAGAATCGTCTATTTGATATTGCTGATGAAAAATTAACATTATACATGAAGATATGACCGAAAGACCAAAAATGAAAAATTTTGGTCTAGGCTGATACAACCATGCAGATGATAGAAATTTTATGGATTCTGATGAGCTGACTGATAAAATAAGGAAAGAATCGTCTATTTCATATTGCTGATGAAAAATAAACAATATACATGAAGATATGACCGAAAGACCAAAAATGAAAAATTATGGTCTAGGCTGATACAACCATGCAGATGATAGAAATTTTATGGATTCTGATGAGCTGACTGATAAAATATGGAAAGAATCGTCTATTTCATATTGCTGATGAAAAATTAACATTATACATGAAGATATGACCGAAAGACCAAATATGAAAAATTTTGGTCTAGGCTGATACAACCATGCAGATGATAGAAATTTTATGGATTCTGATGAGCTGACTGATAAAATAAGGAAAGAATCGTCTATTTTATATTGCTGATGAAAAATAAACATTATACATGAAGATATAACCGAAAGACCAAAAATGAAAAATTATGGTCTAGGCTGATACAACCATGCAGATGATAGAAATTTTATGGATTCTGATGAGCTGACTGATAAAATATGGAAAGAATCGTCTATTTCATATTGCTGATGAAAAATAAACATTATACATGGAGATATGTCCGAAAAACCAAAAATGAAAAATTATGGTCTAGGCTGACACAACCATACAGAAAATGGAAATTTTTTGGATTCTGATGAGCTGACTGATAAAATATGGAAAGAATCGTCTATTTCATATTCATGATGAAAAACTAACATTATACATGAAGATATGACCGGAAGACCAAAAATGAAAAATTATGGTCTAGGCTGATACAACCATGCAGATGATAAAAATTTTATGGATTCTGATGAGCTGACTGATAAAATATGGAAAGAATCGTCTATTTCATATTGCTGATGAAAAATTAACATTATACATGAAGATATGACCTAAAGACCAAAAATGAAAAATTATGGTCTAGGCTGATACAACCATGCAGAAAATGGAAATTTTATGGATTCTGATGAGCTGACTGATAAAATATGGAAAGAATCGTCTATATCATATTGCTGATGAAAAATTAACATTATACATGAAGAAATGACCGAAAGACCAAAAATGAAAAATTATGTTCTAGGCTGATACAACCATGCAGATGATAGAAATTTTATGGATTCTGATGAGCTGACTGATAAAATATGTAAAGAATCGTCTATTTCATATTGCTGATGAAAAATAAACATTTTATATAAGGATGTGACCCAAAGACCAAAAATGAGGAATTTTGGTCTAAGCTGATACAGCCATGCAGATGATGGAGATTTCAAGAATTCTAATGAGCGGGCTGACAAAATATGGAAAATTGTCTATTGCATATTGCTAATGAAAAATAAACATTATATCTGTGGATGTGACCAAAAATGAAGAATGATGGTCTAACCTGATACAACCATGCAGATAATGGAGATTTTCTAAATTCTTATGAGCTGACTGGCAAAATATGGAAAGTTCGTTTCTTGCATATTGCTGATGAAAAATAAACATTATACATGAAGATATGACCCAAAGACTAAAAATGAACAATTATTGCCTAATCTGATAGAACCATGCAGAAAATGGAGATTTTATTAATTTTGATGAGTGGGCTGACAAAATATGGAAAAATTGTCTATTGCATATTGCTGATGAAAAATAAACATTACATATGAGGATGTGACCCGAAGACCAAAAATGAAGAGTTGTGGTTTAAGCTGATACAACAATGCAGATAATGGAGATTTTATGAATTCCGATGAACGGAGTGACAAAATATGAAAAAATCGTCTATTGCATATTGCTGATGAAAAATAAGCATTATGTATGAGGATGTGACCGAAAGAACAAAAAAGAGGAATTATGGTCTAGGCTGATACAACAATGCAGATAATGGATATTTTATGGAGTCTGATGGGCTGACTGATAAAATATGAAAAAATCGTCTACTGCATATTCCTGAGGAAAAACAAACATTATATATGAGGATTTGGTCAAAAGACCAAAAATGAAGATTTATGGTCTAATTTGATACAGCCATGCAGATAATGGAGATTTTATAAATTTTTATGAGCGGACTGGCAAAATATGGAAAAATTGTTTCTTGCATATTGCTGATGAAAATTAACATTTTATATAAGGATGTGACCCAAAGACCAAAAATGAAGAATTATGGTCTAAGCTGATACAGCCATGCAGATGATGGAGATTTTAAGAATTCTAATGAGCGGGCTGACAAAATATGGAAAATTGTCTATTGCATATTGCTAATAAAAAAATCATTATGTAAGAGGATGTGACCGAAAGAACAAAAATGAAGATTTATAGTCTAAGCTGATACAGCTATGCAGATAATGGAGATTTTAAGAATTCTAATGAGCGGACGGAAAAAAAAATTGGAAAATCGTCCATTGCATATTGCTGATGAAAAATAAACATTATACATGTGGATGTGTCCAAAAATAAAGAATTATCGTCTAACCTGATACAACCATGCAGACAATGGAGATTTTAAGAATTTTGGTGAGCAGACTGACCAATAATGAAAAAATAGTCTATTTCATATTTCTGATGAAAAATAATCATTATATATGAAGATGTGAGCGAAAGACCAAAAATGAAGAATTATGGTCAAAGCTGTTACAACGATGCAAATAATGGAACTTTTGTGGATTCTGATGAGCGGACTGATAAGATATAGAAAAAATCGTCTATTGCATATTGCTGATGAAAAATAAGCATTATGTATGAGGATTTGACCCAAAGGCCAAAAATGAAGAATTATCGTCTAAACTGATACAACCATACAGATAATGGAGATTTTAATAATTCTAATGAGCGGACTGGCAAAATATGGAAAAATCGTTCATTACATATTGCTGATGAAAAATAAACATTATACATGTGGATGTAACCCAAAGACGAAAAATGAAGAATTATCGTCTAACCTGATACAACCATGCAGATAATGGAGATTTCATAAATTCTTATGAGCCGACTGGCAAAATATGGAAAAATCGTCTATTGCATATTGCTGATGAAAATTAAACATTATGTAAGAGGATGTGACCGAAAGAACAAAGTAAAGAATGATGATCTAACCTGATACAACCAAGCAGATAATAGAGATTTCAATAATTCTAATGAGCGGACCGACAAAATATGGAAAAATCGTCCATTGCATATTGCTGATGAAAAATAAACATTACACATGTGAATGTGACCCAAAGACCAAAACCAAAAAATTTATGGTCTAAGCTGATACAACAATCCCAATAGTGGAGATTTTATGAATTTTGGTGAGCAGACTGAAAAAAATGAAAAATCGTCTATTGCCTGTTGCTGATGAAAAATAATCATTCTTTATGAAGATGTGAGCGAAAGACCGAAAATGAAGAATTATGGTCAAAGCTGTTACAACGATGCAAATAATGGAACTTTTGTGGATTCTGATGAGCGGACTGATAAGATAAAGAAAAAATCGTCTATTGCATATTGCTGATGAAAAACAAGCATTATGTATGAGGATTTGACCCAAAGACCAAAAAAGAAGAATTATGGTCTAATTTGATACAGCCATGCCGATAATGGAGATTTTATAAATTTTTATGAGCGGACTGGCAAAATATGGAAAAATCGTTTCTTGCATATTGCTGATGAAAATTAACATTTTATATAAGGATGTGACCCAAAGACCAAAAATGAAGAATTATGGTCTAAGCTGATACAGCCATGCAGATGATGGAGATTTTAAGAATTCTAATGAGCGGGCTGACAAAATATGGAAAATTGTCTATTGCATATTGCTAATAAAAAAAACATTATGTAAGAGGATGTGACCGAAAGAACAAAAATGAAGATTTATAGTCTAAGCTGATACAGCTATGCAGATAATGGAGATTTTAAGAATTCTAATGAGCGGACGGAAAAAAAATTGGAAAATCGTCTATTGCATATTGCTGATGAAAAATAAACATGATCTATGAGGATGTGACCATAAGACCAAAAAAGAAGAATTTTGGTCTAGGCACATACAACCATCAAGATAATGGAAATTTTTTGGATTCTGATGAGCGGACCGACAAAATATGGAACAATTGTCCATTGCATATTGCTGATGAAAAATAAACATTATATATGTGGATGTGTCCAAAAATAAAGAATTATCGTCTAACCTGATACAACCATGCAGACAATGGAGATTTCATAAATTCTTATGAGCGGACTGGCAAAATATGGAAAAATCGTTTTTTGCATATTGCTGATGTAACATAAACAATTTATATGAGGATGTGACCAGAAGACCAAAAATGAAGAATTATGGTCTAGGCTGAAACAACCATGCAGATAATGGAGATTTTATTAAATTTAATGAGCGGATTGACAAAATATGGAAAAATCATCCATTGCATATTGCTAATGAAAAATAAAAATGTTATATGAGGATGTTACCCAAAGACCAAAAGAGAAAAATTTTAGTGTAGTCTGATACAACCATATAGATAATGGAGATTTTAAGGATTTGGATGAGCGGACTGATCAAATTTAGAAAAATGGAGTTTTGCTGATGGCAATAATCATTATGTACGAGGATTTGACCCATAGGCCAAAAATAGGTAATAATGGTGTACTATGGCTGAACGATTCATATTTCAAAAATTTATTGAATCTGATGAGTAGTTTAATTCAAGCATAAATATGACGTTTATTATTTATGTTTCTTTCGAATATGATCTTTTGCAAGATACACTTTGTTGCTTCAATGTAATCATATAAAGAAACTTTTGCATAAGTGTTTTCAAGGTTAAACACATGGCTGACATTGCTAGCTTCAGTTAGAATGCATGAATTTGACAACAACAATACAAGTAAATCCTTAGAAGAATTTTTCATGCATTATCTATCTATAACAGAAAACTTACGATTATTCTTTCATTTAGGCAGAATACCAACGCAAGAAGCATATTTTTGATGGACATGTTACGTTTTCAATCAATATTACGTCACAATCAAATTTGTGCCTATAAACTTTTGCGTGGGAACTTTTAATTGGAAAGAAAATCCGCATTAAGTTGACATCGGTAAGTGAGCTTTAGCACTTAGACTTTTTACAGATAAAAGATTTCATTTTCAAAGGTTATAAATATCCAAGTAAATATTTGCATCTGTTCTTTACTTGATGTAATGAGACTTCCTATCAGCCCTTTTTTCAGAAATTCATTGATTCCTTGAACTTCATTAAAGTGAATAATATTCTAGAAAGTTTCTCTGTGTCAACAATTTGGATACGATCAATTGGAAACCGACACAAAAACTTTTTTTACAAAAAAGCTATTTGTTGTGAAGAAGTTGAAGAAACTTGACAGCAAAAAAATCTAAATATGCAGACCTGAACAAAGGACCAAATATGAAGAAATGTCGACTAGGCTGATACGACCATGCAGATAATGGAAATTTTATGGATTCTGATGAGGTGACAAAAAAAAGGAGAAAATCGTCAATTACATATTGCTGATGAAAAATAGACATTACATATGAGGATGTGACCCGAAGACCAAAAATAAAGAGTTGTGGGTCAAGCTAATACAACCATGCAGATAATGGAGATTTTATGAATTTTGATAAGCGGACTGACAAAATATAGAAAAGTCGTTTCTTGCATGTTGCTGATAAAAAAAACATTTTATATGAAGATGTGACACAAATACCAAAAATGAAGAATTACGGTCTAAGCTGATACAGCCATGCAGATGATGGATATTTTACGAATTCTAATGAGCGAGCTGACAAAATATGGAAAATCGTCTATTGCACATTGCTGAAAAAAAACATTATATATGAGGATGTGACCAAAAGACCAAAAAAGGAGAGTCATGTTCTAGGCTGATACAACCATGCAGATAATAGAAATTTTATGTATTCTGATGAGCCAAGTAATAAATTATGAAAAAACTCGTCTATGGCATATTGCTGATGAAAAATAAACATTTTATATGAGGATGTGACCAAAAGACCAAAAAAGAATTATACTGATACAACCATGCAGATAATGGAAATTTTATGTATTCGGATGAGCCGACTAATAAACAATGGAGAAAATCGTCGAATGCATACTGTGATAAAAAAAACATTACATATGAGGATGTGACCAAAAGACCTTAAATGAAGGATTTTGGTCTATGCTGATACAACCATGCAGATAATGGAATTTTTATGAATTCTGATGAGCGGACTGATAAAAAATGAAAAAATCGTCTATTGCATATTGCTGATGAAAAATAAACATTGTACATGAAGATATCACCGAAAGACCAAAAATGAGGAATTGTGGTCTAAGCTAATACAGTCATGCAGATAATGGAGATTTTATAAATTCCTATGAGCGCATTGACAAAATATGGAAAAATCGTCTATTGCATATTGCTGATGAAAAAGAAATATTTTATATGAGGATGTTACCCAAAGACCAAAAATGAAGAATTATTGTCTAACCTGATACAACCATGCAGATAATGGAGATTTTAATAATTCTAATGAGCGGACTGGCAAAATATGGAAAAATCGTCCATTGCATATTGCTCTTGAAAATTAACATTGTATCTGAGAATGTGATCCAAAGACAAAAAATGAAGAATTATCGTCTAACCTGATACAACCATGCAGATAATGGAGATTTTATAATTATAATTAGCGGACTGGCAAAATATGGAAAAATCGTCCATTGCATATTGCTGATGAAAAATAAACATTGTATCTGAGGATGTGACCCAAAGACAAAAAATGAAGAATTATCGTCTAACCTGATACAACCATGCATATAATGGAGATTTTAATAATTCTAATGAGCGGACTGACAAAATATGGAAAAATCGTCCATTGCATATTGCTGATGAAAAATAAACATTATATATCAAGATGTAAGCGAACGACCAAAAATGAAGAATTATGGTCTAAGCTCTTACAACGATGCATATAATGGAACTTTTTTGGATTCTGATGAGCGGACTGACAAAATATGGAAAAATTGTCTATTGCATATTGCTAATGAAAAATAAAAATTTTATATGAGGATGTAACCCAAAGACCAAAAATGAAGAATTATCGTCTTACCTGATACAACCATGCAGATAATGGAGATTTTAATAATTCTAATAAGCGGACTGGCAAAATATGGAAAAATTGTCCATTGCATATTACTGATAAAAAATAAACATTATACATGTGGATGTAACCCAAAGACGAAAAATGAAAAATTATCGTCTAAACAGATACAACCATGCAGATAATGGAGATTTTAATAATTCTAATGAGCGGACTGGCAAAATATGAAAAAATAGTCTATTTCATATTGCTGATGTAACATAAACATTTTATATGAGGATGCAACCCAAAGACGAAAAATGAAGAATTATGGTCTAGGCTGATACAATCATGCAGACAAAGGAAATTTTATGGTTTCTGACAAGCGGACTGATATAGAATTGAAAAAATCGTCTATTGCATATTCCTGAGGAAAAATAAACATTATATATGAGGATTTGATCAAAAGACCAAAAATGAAGATTCGTGGTCTAAGCTGATACAGCCATGCAGATAATGAAGATTTGATAAATTCTTATGAGCGGACTGGCAAAATATGGAAAAATCGTTTCTTGCATATTGCTGATGAAAAATAAACATTTTATATGAGGATATGACCAAAAGACCAAAAATGAAGAATTATGGTCTAAGCTGATACAGCCATGCAGATAATGGAGATTTTATAAATTCTTATGAGCGGACTGGCAAAATATGGAAAAATCGTCTATTTCATATTGCTGGTGAAAAATAAACATTGTATCTGAGGATGTGACCCAAAGACAAAAAATGAAGAATTATCGTCTAACCTGATACAACCATGCAGATAATGGAGATTTTAATTATTCTAATGAGCGGACTGGCAAAATATGGAAAAATCGTCCATTGCATATTGCTGATGAAAAATAAACATTAAATATCAAGATGTAAGCGAACGACCAAAAAGGAAGAATTATGGTCTAAGCTGTTACAACGATGCATATAATGGAACTTTTTTGGATTCTGATGAGCGGACTGATAAAATATGGAAAAAATCGTCTATTGCATATAGCTGATGAAAAAAAAATTATTTATGAGGATTTGACCCAAAGACCATAAAAGAAGAATTATGGTCTAGGCTGATACAACCATGCAGATGATGGAAATTTTCTAAATTCTTGTAAGCGGACCGACAAAATATGGAAAAATCGTCTCTTGCATATTGCTGATGTAAAATAAACATTTTATTTGAGGATGTGACCTGAAGACCAAAAATGAAGAATTATGGTCTAAGCTGATACAGCCATGCAGATAATGGAGATTTTTTTAATTTTGATGAGCGCATTGACAAAATATGGAAAAATCGTCTATTACATATTGCTGATGAAAAAGAAATATTTTATATGAGGATGTAACCCAAAGACGAAAAATGAAGAATTATGGTCTAGGCTGTTAGAACGATGCAAATAATGGAGATTTTAATAATTCTAATGAGCAGACTGACAAATGATGAAAAAACAGTCTATTTCATATTGCTGATGAAAGATAAGCATTATATATGAGGATTTGACCCAAAGACCAAAATTGAAGAATTATGGTCTAGGCTGATACAACCATGCAGACAAAGGAAATTTTATGGTTTCTGATAAGCGGACTGATAAAGAATTGAAAAAATCGTCTATTGCAAATTCCTGAGGAAAAATAAACATTATATATGAGGATTTGATCAAAAGACCAAAAATGAAGATTCATGGTCTAAGCTGATACAGCCATGCAGATAATGGAGATTTTATAAATTCTTATGAGCGGACTGGCAAAATATGGAAAAATCGTCTATTTCATATTGCTGATGAAAAATAAACATTGTATCTGAGGATGTGACCCAAAGACAAAAAATGAAGAATTATCGTCTAACCTGATACAACCATGCAGATAATGGAGATTTTAATAATCCTAATGAGCGGACTGGCAAAATATGGAAAAATCGTCCATTGCATATTCCTGATGAAAAATAAACATTTTATATGAAGATGTAAGCGAACGACCAAAAATGAAGAATTATGGTCTAAGCTGTTACAACGATGCATATAATGAAACTTTTTTGGATTCTGATGAGCGGACTGATAAGATATGGAAAAAATCGTCTATTGCATATAGCTGATGAAAAAAAAATTATTTATGAGGATTTGACCCAAAGACCATAAAAGAAGAATTATGGTCTGTGCTGATACAACCATGCAGATAATGGACATTTTATGGCGTCTGATGAGCTGACTGATAAAATATGGAAAAATTGAGTTTTTCTTATGGCATTAATCATTATATATGAAAATTTGACCCATAGTCCAACAATAGGTAATAATAGTCTACTTTGTTTGAACGATTCATATTTTAAAAGTTTATCAATTCTGATGTGTAGTTGAATCCAAGCAAAAATATGGCCTTAATTATTTATGTTTCTTTCGAGTATGATCTTTTGCAAGATGCACTTTGTACCTTCAATCTAATCATATAAATATACTTTGGCAGAAGTGTTTTCAAAGATAAACACATAGCTGGCATTGCTAGCTTCAGTTAGAATGAATGAAATTGACTACAACAATACAAGTAAATACTTAAAAGAAATTTCCATGCATTATCTAAAAGAGACAATTTACGATTATTCTTTCATTTAGGCAGAATACCAACGCAAGAAGAATATTTTTGATAGACATGTTACGTTTTTAATCAATATTACACAATCAAAATTGTGCCTATAAAAGCATTTAAAGTTTTTTAACGGTGGCAGTTGGACAAAGATTTCGCGCCGATTGGACGTAAACATTCCTTGGGAAACAATTCCGTGGAAACTTTTATTGGAAAGAGAATCTGTATTCATTTTCAACACCGCAAATTTTTACATCGGTAAGTGAGTTTTAACCCTTTTAGACTCCGAACAGATAAATGATTCGATTTTCAATTGTAGTGGTGAGTAAGCAAACACTTTTTAGAAGTAAATATTTTCATATATCTTCATTTCTTTTAAAATATGATGGGACTTACCGATTCTTATCAGATCCTTCTTTCATGATTCCTTGAATGTTTCCAAGTGAATGATGCAATGAAACCTCATTCCAGTTAACAACACTCTACATAGTTTCTCTGTGTCAACAAGATAGAAAAATGACACAACAATATTTAGGATGAGAATTTTTTATGTTTTTCTCAAATGTATAAATTAATTTTTATATCATACAGTAATAATTGTCAATTCTTTAACTTTAGCAATTATCAATTTCCAATGTGAAGTTCAAAAGTTTAGTTGCAATGAAAAAGTTGACAGAATTTGACAAAGAGACATATCGAGCAGCAGCATAGTTTCAAGAAAGGTTTTTATATGAAATATTGAGAAAGGAATGAAGGTTGGAAAATGATAAAATTTATTATAAACATACAAAACAAATGAATGTAATCAAGTCTGAATACAAGCTATTGATCTATGGGAAATTTTTATGTCTCTCATCTTTGTGAAATCAAGGAAACATTTTATATATAGATTTGAATAACGTGTTTTAAGGAAATAAGATATAGAAACTTTTCATCTTACCCGATTTGGTAATGAAAACAAAAAATTAGGCACGGGAAAAACAACTAACAGGCAAGGCATAAAAACAATTATGACATTGACCTAGGAATCTTCTTGACATTGCTGAACAGATTGATAAAGTATTGATCTTATATTGATCAATGATGTAGAAGATTGTTTCCCACAGACCAAAAATAAAAATTGTTAAATAATCTGGTACAACGATGGATAAATTGAAAATTTTTGAAAATTTCTGAGTGGACTGATAAAATGTGCAAAAACTATCATCTAATGTATATTGCTCATGACAAAATGATCGCGTAAAAGGATTTCACCAAGAGACCAGTACTGAAGAATTATTGTCTAGAATGGTACAAGGAGGCATCGATTGGAATTTCATGGAAATTCTTGAGAGGACTGATAAAATGCGGAAAATTATCATCTTATGCACATTGCTTTTGACAAAAATGATCGCGTGAAAGGATTTCACCCGGAGACCGGTACAGAAGAATTATTGTCTAGAATGGTACAACGAGGCATCGATTGGAAATTTATAGAAATTCTTTAGAGGAATGATTAAATGTGTAAAATTATCATCTAATGCACATTGCTCATGACAAAAAGGATTGTGTATAAGAAGTTCACTCAAAACCAGTACAGAAGAATTGTTGTCTAGAATGGTACAACGAGGCATGGATTGGAAATTTATAGAAATTCTTGAGAGGACTGATGAAATGCGGAAAATTATCATCTTATGCACATTGCTTTTGACAAAAATGATCGCGTGGAAGGATTTCACCCAGAGACCAGTACAGAAGAATGGTTGTTTAGAGTGGTACAACGAGGCATGGATTGGAAATTTATAGAAATTCTTTAGAGAAATGATTAAATGTGTAAAATTATCATCTAATGCACATTGCTCATGACAAAAAGGATTGTGTATAAGAAGTTCACTCAAAACCAGTACAGAAGAATTGTTGTCTAGAATGGTACAACGAGGCATAAATTGGAAAATGATGGAGATTGTTGAGCAGAATGATAAAATGGTGAAAACTATCATCTATTACCTATTGCTCATTATAAGAAACAATGTGTATAAGGATTACACTCAGCAACCAAATCTGTAGAATAATTGTTTGGAATGGTACAACGAGGCGTAGATTGGAAAATTATGAAAATTCGAGCGAACTGATAAAGTATATATAATTATCATCCAATACACATTGCTCATGACAAAAAAACACTCAATATGAGGATTCGACTCAAATACCAAAAATGAAGAAACATTGTCTTGTCTGCAAAAAGGATGCAGAAATTGAATTATTATGGACTTTGTTCAGCAGACTTACAAATTATAGAATATTGTCATCTAGTGCTTATGGCTGATGAGAAAAAACGTTATTTATGAGGATCATATTACCAAAAATGAAGCATCATTGTCTTGTCGATAGAAAGATGCAGAAGGTGATATATTATGAATTTTGTTGAGCCGACTTATAAAATAAAGAAAATCCCTATGGCTGACGTCAAAAAAGATTGTTCATTAGGATCCGAACAAAACCCAAGATGGAAGAATATTGTCTTGTCTGATACAAAAATGCAAAAATTGAATGATTATTGAAATTGTTGAGCAAACTTATAGAGTATGGAAAATTGGCATCTTTTGCCAATGGCTGGTGACAAAAACAACAAGATCCATCCGACTCAATGACCAAAATGAAGAAGCATTTTAAAAAATTATGCAGAAAATGAAAGATTATGGAATTTTTTGAGAGGACTTAGAAAATATGGAAGTTTGTCATTTATGGGCTGTGGCTGATCTTAAAAAAACAGTATGTGTGAGGATTTGACCCAGGACCAAAAATGAAGTAGTATGGTCTGTTCTTGTACAATGATATTTGCCTGTTCTAGCCTGTTTCAACGATGCATATTTTTCAGAATTTTTCAATTTGATGAGTGGACTCATAAAATATGGAAAAGCCAGAGTAGTTGAATTAACGTAAAAACATGCCGTCAATTAGTCCTGTTGGTTTCCAATATGATCTTTTTTAAGATATACTTTTTCCCTGGATTGTATTCACATAATTATATTTTGGCATTTGTTCAGAGATAAACACACAGCTGACATTCCTAACTTGAGTTATAATACATGAAATTGATTACAACATTACAATTCCAAGTATATCCTTAAAAGAAAATTTCACGAATGTCGATAAGAAAGAATTTGCGATTATTCTTTTATTTAGGCTGTATGCAGACGCATGAAGCATATATTTGATGGACATGTTACGTTTTGAATCAATATTACGTCACAATCAAATGTTTGCCTATAAAAGCAACTTGAGTTTCCAAACGGCGGCAGTTGGATAAAGATGTCACCGCGATTGGACGTAAACACTCTTTGGCAAACAATTCCGTGGAAACTTCTAATTGGAAAGAGAATCCTCCTTCAGTTTATATCGGTAAGTGAGTTTTAACACTCGTTTTCTCAGTAATTCATTGATTCCTTGAACTTCATTAAAGTAAATAATATTCTAGAGAGTTTCTCTGTGTCAACAAAATGGAAACGATCAATTTAAAACCGACACAAGAAATGTTTTTACTAAAAAGCTATTTGTTGTCAAGTAATTGAAAAGAACTGTTAGCAAAAAAGCTAAGTATGCAGACCTGATCAAAGGACAAAAAATGAAGAATCATGAACTAGTCTAGAACAACGATGCAGATATTGCAAAATTATTAAACATCTTTGAGCGGGTGATAAAAAGGGAACTTTATCATTCATTGCACATTGCTAATGAAAAAAGAACATTATTTGTGAGGGTATAACCCACTGAAAATTTAGATAGCAAACGATAAGAAAGAAATGACTAAAAGCTAATATAGATGTTTGGGTATTTTTATCCACTCAACTAAAAGTTGGTCGTCGTACAGCAAAGAAGATTTTAGAAATTTGTGGACTTTGATAAACTGACTTATGTGGTAAATTGTCATCTATTGTCTATGGCTGATGAACAAAACATTATATACGAGGATTGGATTGGTCCCAAAGACCAGAAGCTAAAAATTATGCAGTTATTAAAACTTTTGTTGTGACCCAAAGACCAAAAGTGAAGAATTATGGTCTAAACTGATACAACCATGCAGATAGTGGAAATTTTATGGATTCTGATAAGCAGACTGATAAAATATGGATAGAATCATCTATTGCATATAGCTGATGAAAAATAAACATTGTATATGAAGATGTGACCCAAAGAACAAAAATGAAAAATTTATGTTCTTAGCTGATACAACCATGCAGATATTGGAGATTTTAAGAATTTCGATGAACGGACTGAAAAAATATGGAAAAGCGCCTATTGCATATTGCTAATGAAAAAAAAAATTTTAAATGTGGATGTGACCCAAAGATCAAAAATGAAAAATTATGGTCTAGGCTGATACAACCATGCAGATGATGGAGATTTTAAGAATTCTAAAGAGCGAACTGACAAAATATGGAAAATTGTCTATTGCATATTGCTGATGAAAAAAAACATTATATATGAGGATGTGACCCGAAGACCAAAAATGAAGAGTTGAGGTTTAAGCTGATACAACAATGCAGATAATGGAGATTTTATGAATTCCGATGAGCGGACTGACAAAATATGAAAAAATCGTCTATTGCATGTTGCTGATGAAAAATAAACATTATATATGTGGATGTGATCCAAAGAACAAAAATGAAGAATTATGGTCTGGACTGATACAACCATGCAGATCGAGGAGATTTTATAAATTCTTATGAGCGGACTAGCAAAATATGGAAAAATCGTTTCTTGCATATTGCTGATGAAAAATAAACATTTTATATGAGGATATGACCAAAAGACCAAAAATGAAGAATTATGGTCTAAGCTGATACAGCTATGCAGATGATGGAGATTTTAAGAATTCTAATGAGCGGACGGACAAAAACGGAAAATCGTCTATTGCATATTGCTGATGAAAAATAAACATTATGTAAGAGGATGTGATCGAAAGAACAAAAATGAAGATTTATGTTTTAAGCTAATACAGCCATGCAGAAGATGGAGATTTTAAGAATTCTGATGAGCAAACTGACAAAATATGGAAAATTGTCAATTGCATATTGCTAATGAAAAATAAACATTATACATGTGGATGTAACCCAAAGACGAAAAATGGAGAATTATGGTCAAAGCTGATACAACCATGCAGATAATGGAGATTTTATGAATTCTTGTGAGCGGATTGATAAAATATGGAAAAATCGTCCATTGCATATTGCTGATAAAAAAAACATTATATATGAGGATGTGACCCAAAAACCAAAAATGAAGAATTATCGTCTAAGCTGATACAGCCATGAAGATGATAGAGATTTTATAAATTCTAATGAACAAACTGACAAAATATGGAAAATTGTCTATTGCATATTGCTAATGAAAAATAAACATTACACATGTGGATGTCAAAAAAGATGAAAAATGAAGAATTATGGTCTAAGCTGATACAGCCATGCAGATAATGGAGATTTTAATAATTCTAATGAGCGGACTGGCAAAATATGGAAAAATCATCCATTGCATATTGCTGATGAAAAATAAACATTATACATGTGGATGTAACCCAAAGACGAAAAATGAAGAATTATCGTCTAACCTGATACAACATGCAGATAATGGAGATTTTAATAATTCTAATGAGCGGACTGGCATAATATGGAAAAATCGTCCATTGCATATTGCTGATGAAAAATAAACATTATACATGTGGAGGTAACCCAAAGACCAAAAATGAAGAATTATCTTCTAACCTGATAGAACCATGCAGATAATGGAGATTTTAATAATTCTAATGAGCGGACTGGAATAATATGGAAAAGTCGTCCATTGCATATTGCTGATGAAAAATAAACATTATACATGTGGAGGTAACCCAAAGACCAAAAATGAAGAATTATGGTCTAACCTGATAGAACCATGCAGATAATGGAGATTTTAATAATTCTAATGAGCGGACTGGCAAAATATGGAAAAATTGTCCATTGCATGTTGCTGATGAAAAATAAACATTTTACATGTGGAGGTAACCCAAAGACCAAAAATGAAGAATTATCTTTTAACCTGATAGAACCATGCAGATAATGGAGATTTTAATAATTCTAATGAGCGGACTGGCATAATATGGAAAAATCGTCTATTGCATGTTGCTGATGAAAAATAAACATTATATATTTGGATGTGATCCAAAGAACAAAAATGAAGAATTATGGTCTGGACTGATACAACCATGCAGATCGAGGAGATTTTATAAATTCTTATGAGCGGACTAGCAAAATATGGAAAAATCGTTTCTTGCATATTGCTGATGAAAAATAAACATTTTATATGAGGATATGACCAAAAGACCAAAAATGAAGAATTATGGTCTAAGCTGATACAGCTATGCAGATGATGGAGATTTTAAGAATTCTAATGAGCGGACGGACAAAAACGGAAAATCGTCTATTGCATATTGCTGATGAAAAATAAACATTATGTAAGAGGATGTGATCGAAAGAACAAAAATGAAGATTTATGTTTTAAGCTAATACAGCCATGCAGAAGATGGAGATTTTAAGAATTCTGATGAGCAAACTGACAAAATATGGAAAATTGTCAATTGCATATTGCTAATGAAAAATAAACATTATACATGTGGATGTAACCCAAAGACGAAAAATGGAGAATTATGGTCAAAGCTGATACAACCATGCAGATAATGGAGATTTTATGAATTCTTGTGAGCGGATTGATAAAATATGGAAAAATCGTCCATTGCATATTGCTGATAAAAAATAAACATTATATATGAGGATGTGACCCAAAAACCAAAAATGAAGAATTATCGTCTAAGCTGATACAGCCATGAAGATGATAGAGATTTTATAAATTCTAATGAACAAACTGACAAAATATGGAAAATTGTCTATTGCATATTGCTAATGAAAAATAAACATTACACATGTGGATGTCAAAAAAGATGAAAAATGAAGAATTATGGTCTAAGCTGATACAGCCATGCAGATAATAGAGATTTTAATAATTCTAATGAGCGGACTGGCAAAATATGGAAAAATCATCCATTGCATATTGCTGATGAAAAATAAACATTATACATGTGGATGTAACCCAAAGACGAAAAATGAAGAATTATCGTCTAACCTGATACAACATGCAGATAATGGAGATTTTAATAATTCTAATGAGCGGACTGGCATAATATGGAAAAATCGTCCATTGCATATTGCTGATGAAAAATAAACATTATACATGTGGAGGTAACCCAAAGACCAAAAATGAAGAATTATCTTCTAACCTGATAGAACCATGCAGATAATGGAGATTTTAATAATTCTAATGAGCGGACTGGCATAATATGGAAAAATCGTTTCTTGCATATTGCTGATGAAAAATAAACATTATAGATGTGGATGTAACCCAAAGACGAAAAATGAAAAATTATCGTCTAACCAGATACAACCATGCAGATAATGGAGATTTTAATAATTCTAATGAGCGGACTGGCATAATATGGAAAAATCGTCCATTGCATACTGCTGATGAAAAATAAACATTATACATGTGGATGTAACCCAAAGACGAAAAATGAAATATTATCGTCTAACCAGATAAAACCATGCAGATAATGGAGATTTTAATAATTCTAATGAGCGGACTGGCATAATATGGAAAAATCGTCCATTGCATACTGCTGATGAAAAATAAACATTATACATGTGGATGTAACCCAAGGACCAAAAAAGAAGAATTATGGTCTAGGCTGATACAACCATGCAGATAATGGACATTTTATGGAGTCTGATGAGCTGACTGATAAATTATGGAAAAAATCGTCTATTGCATATTCCTGAGAAGAAATAAACATTATATATGAGGATTTGATCAAAAGACCAAAAATGAAGATTGATGGTCTAAGCTGATACAGCCATGCAGATAATGGAGATTTTATAAATTTTTATGAGCGGATTGGCAAAATATGGAAAAATCGTCTAATTCATATTGCTGATGAAAAATAGACATTATATATGAGGATTTGATCAAACAACCTAAAATGAAGATTTATGGTCTAAGCTGATACAGCCATGCAGATAATGGAAATTTGATAAATTCTTATGAGCGGACTGGCAAAATATGGAAAAATCGTCCATTGCATATTGCTGATGTAACATAAACATTTTATATGAGGATGTAACCCAAAGACGAAAAATGAAGAATTATGGTCTAGGCTGTTAGAACGATGCAAATAATGGAGATTTTAATAATTCTAATGAGCGGACTGGCAAAATATGGAAAAATCGTCCATTGCATATTGCTGATGAAAGATAAGCATTATACATGTGGATGTTACCCAAAGACGAAAAATGAAAAATTATTGTCTAACCTGATACAACCATGCAGACAATGGAGATTTTATGAATTTTGGTGAGCAGACTGACAAATAATGAAAAAGTAGTCTATTTCATATTGCTGATGTAACTTAAGCATTTTATATGAGGATGTTGCAAAACACCAAAGAAATGAATTATGGTCTAGGCTGATAAAACCTTGCAAACAATGGAAATTTTTATGGATTCAGATATACGGACTGAAAAAGAATGGAAAAAATCGTTTCTTGAATATTGCCGATGAAAAATAAACATTTTATATAAGGATGTAACCCAAAGACCAAAAATGAAGAATTATGGTCTAAGCTGATACAGCCATGCAGATAATGGAGATTTGATAAATTCTTATGAGCGGACTGGCAAAATATGGAAAAATCATCTAATTCATATTGTTGATGAAAAATAAACATTATATATGAGGATTTGATCAAAAGACCAAAAACCAAGATTTATGGTCTAAGCTGATACAGCCATGCAGATAATGGAGATTTTATAAATTCTTATGAGCGGACTGGCAAAATATGGAAAAGTCGTTTCTTGCATGTTGCTGATGAAAAATAAACATTTTATATGAAGATGTGACCAAAAGACCAAAAAAGGAGAGTCATGTTCTAGGCTGATACAACCATGCAGATAATGGAAATTTTATGTATTCGGATGAGCCGACTAATAAATTATGGAAAAATTCGTCTATGGCATATTGCTGATGAAAAAAAAAGATTAGGTATGAGGATGTGACCAAAAAACCAAAAATGAAGAATTATGGTCTAAGCTGATAGAACTATGCAGATAATGAAGATTTTATGAATACTGATGAGCGGACTGACAAAATATGGAAAAATCGTCTATTGCATATTGCTGATGAAAAAAAACATTACATATGAGGTTGTGACCAAAATACCAAAAATGACAAATTCTGGTCTAGGCTGATAGAACCATGCAGATAATGGAGATTTTATGAATACTGATGAGCGGACTGACAAAATATGGAAAAATCGTCTATTGCATATTGCTGATGAAAAAAAAACATTACATATGAGGTTGTGACCAAAATACCAAAAATGACAAATTCTGGTCTAAGCTGATAGAACCATGCAGATAATGAAAATTTTATGGATTCTGATGAGCGGATTGACAAAATGTTGAAAAATCGTCGATTACATATTGCTGATGAAAAAAAAACATTACATATGAGGTTGTGACCAAAATACCAAAAATGACAAATTCTGGTCTAAGCTGATAGAACTATGCAGATAATGAAGATTTTATGAATACTGATGAGCCGACTGACAAAATATGGAAAAATCGTCTATTGCATATTGCTGAAGAAAAAAAAACATTACATATGAGGTTGTGACCAAAAGACCAAAAATGAAGAATTATGGTCTAAGCTGATAGAACCATGCAGATAATGAAAATTTTATAGATTCTGATGAGCGGATTGAGCAAATGTTGAAAAATCGTCGATTGCATATTGCTGATGAAAAATAAACATTCTACATGTAGATTTGACCTAAGACCCCAAAAATGAAGAATTATGGTCTAAGCTGATAGAACAATGCAGATAATGAAAATTTTATGGATTCTGATGAGCGGACTGACAAAATATGGAAAATCGTCTATTGCATGATGTGATGAAAAAAAACATTTTATATGAGGATGTGACCCAAAGACCAAAAATGAAGAATTATGGTCTAGGCTGATACAACCATGCAGCTAATGAAAATTTTATGGATTCTGATGATCGGATTGACAAAATGTTGAAAAATCCTCTGTTGCATGTTGCTGATGAAAAATAAACATTTTTTATGAGGATGTGACCAAAAGACCAAAAATGAAGAATTATGGTCTAAGCTGATAGAACCATGCAGATAATGAAAATTTTATAGATTCTGATGAGCGGATTGAGCAAATGTTGAAAAATCGTCGATTGCATATTGCTGATGAAAAATAAACAATCTACATGTAGATGTGACCTAAGACCAAAAATGAAGAATTATGGTCTAAGCTGATAGAACAATGCAGATAATGAAAATTTTATGGATTCTGATGAGCGGACTGACAAAATATGGAACATCGTCTATTGCATGATGTGATGAAAAATAAACATTTTTTATGAGGATGTGACCCAAAAACCAAAAATGAAGAATTATGGTCTGGGCTGATACATTCATTCAGATAATGGAAATTTTATGGATTCTGATGAACTGACTGATAAAATATGAAAAAATCGTCTATTGCATATTACTGATGAAAAATAAACATTATACATGAAGATATGACCGAAAGACCAAAAATGAAAAATTATGGTCTAGGCTGATACAACCATGCAGAAAATGGATATTTTATGAATTCTTATGAGCGCATTGACAAAATATGGAAAAATCGTCTATTGCATATTGCCGATGAAAAATAAACATTTTTTATGAGAATGTGACCCAAAGACCAAAAATGAAGAATTATGGTCTGGGCTGATACAACCATGAAGAGGATGGAAATTTTATGCATTTTGATAAGCTGACTAAAAAAAATGGAGAAAATCGTCAATTGCATGATGTGATAAAAAAACATTACATATGAGGATGTGACCAAAAGACCAAAAATGAAGAATTATGGTCTAGACTAAAAAGGAGCTGCAGATAATGGAGATTTGATGAATTCTAATGAGTGGATTGTCAAAATTTGGAAGAATTCATCTTTTGCATTTTGCTGAAGAAAAATAAACATTTTATATGAGGATGTGACCTGAAGACCAAAAATAAAGAATTATGGTTTAAGCTGATACAACAATGCAGATAATGGAGATTTTATGAGTTCCGATGAGCGGACTGACAAAATATTAAAAAATCGTCTATTGCATGTTGCTGATGAAAAATGAACATTATATATGTGAATGTGACCCAAAGACCAAAACCAACACATTTATGGTCTGGGCTGATACAACCATGCAGATAATGGAGATTTTATGAATTCCGATGAGCGGACTGACAAAATATGAAAAAATCGTCTATTGCATGTTGCTGATGAAAAATAAACATTATATATGTGGATGTGATCAAAAGACCAAAAATGAAGAACTATGGTCTAAGCTGATACAGCCATGCAGATAATGGAGATTTTATAAATTCTTATAAGCGGACTGGCAAAATATGGAAAAATCGTTTCTTGCATATTGCTGATGTAACATAAACATTTTATATGAGGATTTTACCCAAAAAAGAAAAATGAAGAATTATGGTCTAAGCTGATACAACAATGCAGATAATGGAGATTTTACTAATTCTAATAAGCGGACTGGCAAAATATGGAAAAATTGTCCATCGCATATTGCTGATGAAAAATAAACATTTACATGTGGATATTACGCAAAGACGAAAAATGAAGAATTATCGTCTAACCTGATACAACCATGCATACAATGGAGATTTTATGAATTTTGGTGAGCAGACTGTCAAATAATGAAAAAATAGTCTATTTCATATTGCTGATGTAACATAAGCATTTTATATGAGGATGTGACCAGAATACCAAAGAAATGAATTATGGTCTAGGCTGATAAAACCTTGCAAACAATGGAAATTTTCATGGATTCAGATATACGGACTGAAAAAGAATGGAAAAAGTCGTCTATTGCATATTACTAAAAAAAACATTATACATGTGGATGTAACCCAAAGACGAAAAATGAAGAATTATGGTCTAAGATGATACAACCATGCAGATAATGGAGATTTTATTAATTTTGGTGAGCAGACTGTCAAATAATGAAAAAATAGTCTATTTCATATTGCTGATGTAACTTAAGCATTTTATATGAGGATGTGACCAGAATACCAAAGAAATGAATTATGGTCTAGGCTGATAAAACCTTGCAAACAATGGAAATTTTCATGGATTCAGATATACGGACTGAAAAAGAATGGAAAAAGTCGTCTATTGCATATTACTAAAAAAAACATTATACATGTGGATGTAACCCAAAGACCAAAAATGAAGAATTATGGTCTAAGCTGTTACAACGATGCATATAATGGAACATTTTTGGATTCTGATGAGCGAACTGATAAGATATGGAAAAAATCGTCTGTTACATATTGCTGATGAAAAAAAAAATTATTTATGAGGATTTGACCCAAAGACCAAAAAAAAAGAGTTATGGTCTAAGCTGATGTAAAACTACTAAGTTTTACAGGGCAGATAAAGATCGTAAACCAGACTCCAGTTCGCAATAACGTTTTTTTAAATCAAGATTCTTCAATAGTGAAAGTATAAATTAGCAGCAACCAACGATTACAACATAACGACTTCTTTCAACGACAACTTCGACTCGACTGGACTTGCACTCAAAGAACATACGCTTTTAACAACATGAGTGACGCACACAAAACCCTAATGACACAAATTAACGGCAAATGGACTAATAACAACTAAAATAGAGATGGCACGATGACAAACAAAATGGACCGACGCAAACATCGAAAGACATCCTCATTAACGATAACGAACCACAAACACGATGCACGACAGACAAAACAAGTTGTATAACATTACTCCCCCCTTTGAAAGACAAGCCTCCTGGCTTGATCTCTCGAAGGGGAAGAAACATAAAAGTATTATAAGGCAGCACGAAGAATCAATCAAATAATTTTACTGAAATGAGTAAATCAAGTACCATCTAAGAAATAATGTCCCTGTCCAAGTTTATTCCGTCCATACGGTTCTCTATCCGAGGCTATAACAACATTATGTACACGTAAAGGTCCTTCTCTTCTTTTAGTGTCAATCAAATTTTTTTCATATGTTGTGGCTAATAAACCCTCGTCAACTTCCATTGGTTTTGAGGAAAGCAGTCGCGTCACCATTGGTCGTGATAGTTTATGTGACTCCAATTCATTGACAATCTCCTCCAATTTCTTGATTCGAATTTGAAGATCTTGAAAATGTGGCTCATTTCTTTTGATGTTGCCAATAAAGGTAACCCGAGGTCGTTCTTCAGCTACCGAGGCAACAATCACAGGTTCATTTTGATCACACTTCTCCTTGGATGCTAAAGAAAATTTCCTGTCCCTACAATATTTGGCAACGTGACCAACGCGCAAACAACAATAGCAAATGGGCTGGCCATCTTCAGCACGATAGACATTAGTTCGATTCACGAAGAAATTCTCCCATTCTCCTCTGCCAACCTCACCCTTTCGGCCATGTGAGATACAACGGTCTTTATAATATCCAACAGAATTTCTCTGAATTGTTCTGTTGAAATCATTTCCATTTTTTTTCTGCGAATTCGTCATGTCGTGGTCACCAATGTAAAACTACTAGGTTTTACAGGGCAGATAAAGATCGTAAACCAGACTCCAGTTCGCAATAACGTTTTTTTAAATCAAGATTCTTCAATAGTGAAAGTATAAATTAGCAGCAACCAACGATTACAACATAACGACTTCTTTCAACGACAACTTCGACTCGACTGGACTTGCACTCAAAGAACATACGCTTTTAACAACATGAGTGACGCACACAAAACCCTAATGACACAAATTAACGGCAAATGGACTAATAACAACTAAAATAGAGATGGCACGATGACAAACAAAATGGACCGACGCAAACATCGAAAGACATCCTCATTAACGATAACGAACCACAAACACGATGCACGACAGACAAAACAAGTTGTGTAACACTGATACAGCCATGCAGATAATGGAGATTTTATTAATTTTGATGAGTGGGCTGACAATATATGGAAAAATCGTCTATTGCATATTGCTGATGAAAAAGAAACATTTTATATGAGGATGTTACCCAAAAATCCAAAAATGAAGAATTATGGTCTAGGCTGATAGAACGATGCAGAAATTGGAGATTTTATTAATTTTGATGAGCGGGCTGACAAAATATGGAAAAATCGTCTATTGCATGTTGCTGATGAAAAATAATCAGTATATATGAAGATGTGAGCGAAAGGCCAAAAATGAAGAATTATGGTCTAAGCTGTTACAACGATGCATATAATGGAACATTTTTGGATTCTGATGAGCGAACTGATAAGATATGGAAAAAATCGTCTATTCCATATTGCTGATGAAAAAAAAAATCATTTATGAGGATTTGACCCAAAGACCAAAAAAGAAGAACTATGGTCTAAGCTGATACAGCCATGCAGATAATGGAGATTTTATAAATTCTTATAAGCGGACTGGCAAAATATGGAAAAATCGTTTCTTGCATATTGCTGATGAAAAATAAACATTTTATATGAGGATATGAGCACAAGACCAAAAATGAAGAATTATGGTCTAAGCTGATACAACAATGCAGATAATGGAGATTTTACTAATTCTAATGAGCGGACTGGCAAAATATGGAAAAATCGTCCATTGCATATTGCTGATGAAAAATAAACATTTGAAAAGGGGATGTAACCCAAAGACGAAAACTGAAGAATTATCGTCTAACCTGATACAACCATGCAGATAATGGAGATTTTAATAATTCTAATGAGCGGACTGGCAAAATATGAAAAAATAGTCTATTTCATATTACTGATAAAAAATAAACATTATACATGTGGATGTTACCCAAAGACGAAAAATGAAGAATTATGGTCTAGGCTGTTAGAACGATACAAATAATGGTGTTTTTAATAATTCTAATGAGCGGACTGGCAAAATATGGAAAAATCATCCATTGCATATTGCTGATAAAAAAGAAACATTATACATGTGGATGTTACCCAAAGAGGAAAAATGAAGAATTATGATCTCGGCTGATACAACCATGCAGATAATGGAGATTTTATGGAGTCTGATGAGCTGACTGATAAGATATGGAAAAAATCGTCTATTGCATGATGTGATAAAAAACATTACATATGAGGATGTGACCAAAAGACCAAAAATGAAGAATTATGGTTTAAGCTGATACAGCCATGCAGATAACGGAGATTTTTATAATTCTAATGAGCGGACTGGCAAATATGGAAAAATCGTCCATTGCATATTGCTGCTGAAAAATTAACATTATACATGTGGATGTAACCCAAAGACAAAAAATGAAAAATTATCGTCTAACCTGATACAACCATGCAGATAATGGAGATTTTAAGAATTCTTATGAGCGGACTGGCAAAATATGGAAAAACCGTCCATTGCATATTGCTGATGAAAAATAAACATTATACATGTGGAAGTAACCCAAGGACCAAAAATGAAAAATTATGGTTTAAACTGATACAACCATGCAGATAATGGAGACTTTAATAATTCTAATGAGCGGACTGGCAAAAAATGGAAAAATCGTCCATTGCAAATTGCTGATGAAAAATAAACATTATACATGTGGATGTTACCCAAAGACGAAAACATTTTATATGAGGATATGACCAAAAGATCAAGAATAAAGAATGATGGTCTAAGCTGATACAGCCATGCAGATAATGGAGATTTGATAAATTCTTATAAGCGGACTGGCAAAACATGGAAAAATCGTTTCTTGCATATTGCTGATGAAAAATAAACATTTTATATGAGGATATGACCAAAAGACCAAAAATGAAGAATTATGGTCTAAGCTGATACAACCATGCAGATAATGGAGATTTTATGAATTCTATTGAGCGGACTGACAAAATATGAAAAATCGTATATTGCATATTGCTGATGAAAAATAAATATTTTATAAAATGATGTGACCAAAAGACAAAAAAAGAAGAATTACGGCTTAGGCTGATACAACCATGCAGATTATGGAAATTTTTTAGATTCTGTTGTGAGGATTGATAAAATATGAAAAATATCGTCTTTTGCATATTGCTGATGAAAAATAATGATTATAAATGAGGATGTGACTCAAAGACCAAAAAAGAAGAGTTATGATCTTGGCTGATGAAACCATGCAGATAATGGAAATTTTATGGATTCTGATGAGCTGACTGATAAAATATGGAAAAAATCGTCTATTGCATATTGCTGATGAAAAATAAACATTATATATGAAGATGTGACCAACAGACCAAAAAAGAAGAGTGATCGTCTAAGCTGATACAACCATGCAGATAATGGAGATTTTATGAATTCTATTGAGCGGACTGACAAAATATGAAAAATCGTATATTGCATATTGCTGATGAAAAGTAAATATTTTATAAAATGATGTGACCAAAAGACAAAAAAAGAAGAATTACGGTTTAGGCTGATACAACCATGCAGATAATGGAAGTTTTATGGATTCTGATGAGCGGACTGACAAAATTTAGAAAGAATCGTCTATTGCATATTGCTGATGAAAAATAAAGATTAAATATGAGGATGTGACTCAAAGACCAAAAAAGAAGAATTATGATCTTGGATGATACAACCATGCAGATAATGAAAATTTGATGGATTCTAAAGAGCGGACTGATAAAATTTGGAAATAAATTTTCTATTGCATTTTGCTAATGAAAAATATACACTATATATGAGAATGTGACCCAAAGACAAAAAAAAAATTATGGTCTAGGATGATACAACCATGCAGATAAAGGAAATTTTATGCTTTCTGATAAGCGGACTAATAAAGAATGGAAAAAATCGTCTATTGCATATTGCCGATGAAAAATAAACATTTTTTATGAGGATGTGACCCAAAGACCAAAAATGAAGAATTATGGTCTGGGCTGATACATTCATTCAGATAATGGAAATTTTATGGATTCTGATGAGCTGACTGATAAAATATGGAAAAATCGTCTATTGCATATTGCCGATGAAAAATAAACATTTTTTATGAGGATGTGACACAAAGACCAAAAATGAAGAATTATGGTCTGGGCTGATACATTCATTCAGATAATGGAAATTTTATGGATTCTGATGAGCTGACTGATAAAATATGGAAAAATGCTCTATTGCATATTGCCGATGAAAAATAAACATTTTTTATGAGGATGTGACCTAAAGACCAAAAATGAAGAATTATGGTCTGGGCTGATACAACCATGCAGAGAATGGAGATTTTATCGATTCTGATGACCGGAATGCCAAAATATGAAAAAATCGTCTATTGCATATTACTGATGAAAAATAAACATTATACATGAAGATATGACCGAAAGACCAAAAATGAAAAATTATGGTCTAGGCTGATACAACCATGCAGAAAATGAATATTTTATGAATTCTTATGAGCGCATTGACAAAATATGGAAAAATCGTCTATTGCATATTGCCGATGAAAAATAAACATTTTTTATGAGAATGTGACCCAAAGACCAAAAATGAAGAATTATGGTCTGGGCTGATACATTCATTCAGATAATGGAAATTTTATGGATTCTGATGAGCTGACTGATAAAATATGGAATAAATCGTCCATTGCATGATTTGATAAAAAAAACATTACATATGAGGATGTGACCAAAAGACCAAAAATGAAGAATTATGGTTTAAGCTGATACAGCCATGCAGATAATGGAGATTTTAATAATTCTAATGAGCGGACTGGCAAAATATGGAAAAACCGTCCATTGCATATTGTTAATGAAAAATAAACATTATACATGTGGATGTTACCCAAAGACGAAAAATGAAGAATGATGGTCTAACCTGATACAACCATGCATATAATGGAGATTTTATGAATTTTGGTGAGCAGACTGACAAATAATGAAAAAATAGTCTATTTCATATTGCTGATGAAACTGAAGCATTTTATATGAGGATGTGACCAAAATACCAAAGAAATGAATTATGGTCTAGGCTGATAAAACCTTGCAAACAATGGAAATTTTTATGGATTCAGATATACGGACTGAAAAAGAATAGAAAAAAAAAATTCTATTGCATATTGCTAATGAAAAATAAACATTGTACATGTGGATGTAACCCAAAAACGAAAAATGAAGAATTATGGTCTAACCAAATACAACCATGCATATAATGGAGATTTTAATAATTCTAATAAGCGGACTGGCAAAATATGAAAAAATAGTCTATTTCATTTTGCTGATGAAACTTAAGCATTTTATATGAGGATGTGACCAAAATACCAAAGAAATGAATTAAGGTCTAGGCTGATAAAAACTTGCAAACAATGGAAATTTTTATGGATTCAGATATACGGACTGAAAAACTATGGAAAAAATCGTCTATTGCATATTGCTAATGAAAAAAAACATTATACATGTGGATGTAACCCAAAGACGAAAAATGAAGAATTATGGTCTAGGCTGTTACAACCATTCAGATAATGGAAATTTTATGGATTCTGATGAGCTGACTGATAAAATATGGAATAAATCGACTATTTTATGTTGCTTATGAAAAATAATCATTATATATGAAGATGTGAGCAAAAGACCAAAAATAAAGATTTATGGTCTAAGCTGATACAGCCATGCAGATAATGGAGATTTTATAAATTCTTATAAGCGGACTGGCAAATTATGGAAAATTCGTCCATTGCATATTGCTGATGAGAAATAAACATTATACATGTGGATGGAACCCAAAGACTAAAAATGAAAAATTATGGTCTATCCTGATACAACCATGCAGATAATGGAATGTTTATGTATTCTGATGAGCCGACTAATAAATTATGGAAAAAATCGTCTATTGCATATTTCTGATGAAAGATAAACCTTGTATATGAGGATGTGACCCAAAGACCAAAAAAGAAAAATTATAGTCTAGTCTGATACAACCATATAGATAATGAACATTTGAATATTTCGATGAACAGAGTGATAAAATATGGAAAAATTGAGTTTTGCTTATGGCATTAATCATTATATATGAAAATTTGACCTATAGTCCAACAATAGGTAATAATAGTCTACTATGTTTGAGCGATTCATATTTTAAGAATTTATCGTTTCTGATGAGTAGTTTAATTCAAGCAAAAATATGGCCTCAATTATTTATGTTTCTTTCGACTATGATCTTTTGCAAGATGCACTTTCTACCTTCAATGTAATCATATAAATAAACTTTTGCATAAGTGTTTTCAAAGATAAACACATGGCTAACATTGCTAGCTTGAGTTCGAATGCATGAAATTGACTATAACAATACAAGTAAATCCTTAGAAGAAATTTTCATGCATTATCTATCTATAACAAACAATTTACGATTATTCTTTCATTTAGGCAGAATACCAACGCAAGAAGCATATTTTTGATGGACATGTTAGGTTTTCAATCAATATTACGTCACAATCAAATTTGTGCCTATAAAAGCAAGTCGAGTTTCTTAACGGTGGCAGTTGGATGAAGATGTCACGACGATTGGACGTTAACATTCCTTGGAAAACAAGCCCGTGGTTACTTTTAATTGGAAAGAAAATCCGCATTCAGTTGACATCGGTAAGTGAGCTTTAGCACTTAGACTTTTTACAGATAAAAGATTTCATTTTCAAAGGTTATAAATATCCAAGTAAATATTTGCATCTGTTCTTTACTTGATGTAATGAGACTTCCTATCAGCCCTTTTTCAGTAATTCATTGATTCCTTGAACTTCATTAAAGTAAATGATATTCTAGAGAGTTTCTATGTGTCAACAATTTGAAAACGATCAATTGGAAACAGACCCAAAAACTTTTTTTACAAAAAAACTATTTGTTTTCAAGAAGTTGAAGATACTTGACAGCAAAAAAACTAAATATGCAGACCAGAACAAAGGACCAAATATGAAGAATTATCGTCTAAGCTGATACAACCATGCAGATAATGGATATTTTATGAATTCTTAAGAGCAAATTGACAAAATATGGAAAAATTGTCTATTGCATATTGCTAATGAAAAATAATCATTATATATGAAGATGTGAGCGAAAGACCACAAATGAAGAATTATGGTCTAAACTGTTACAACGATGCAAATAATGGAACTTTTGTGGATTCTGATGAGCGGACTGATAAGATATGGAAAAAATCGTCTATTACATATTGCTGATGAAAAATAAACATTATATATGAGGATGTGATCCAAAGACCAAAAATGAAGAATTATGGTCTAAGCTGATACAGCCATGCAGATGATGGAGATTTTAAAAATTCAAATGAGCGAACTGACAAAATATGGAAAATCGTTTATTGCATATTGCTAATGAAAAATAAACATTATGTAAGAGAATGTGACCGAAAAAACAAAAATGAAGATTTATGGTCTAAGCTAATACAGCCATGCAGAAGTTGGAGATTTTGAGAATTCTGATGAGCAAACTGACAAAATATGGAAAATCGTCTATTGCATATTGCTGATGAAAAAAAACATTATATATTTGGATGTGATCCAAATAAAAAAAATTGAGAATTATTGTATAGGCTGATACAACCATGCAGATAATGGAAATTTTATGTATTCTGATGAGCCGACAAATAAATTATGGAAAAATTCTTCTATGGCATATTGCTGATGAAAAAAAAAGATTAGGTATGAGGATGTGACCAAAAGACCAAAAAAGAAAATTTATGGTCTAAGCTGATACAGCCATGCAGATGATGGAGATTTTAAGAATTCTAATGAGCGGGCTGACAAAATATGGAAAATTGTCTATTGCATATTGCTGATGAAAAATAAACATTATACATGTGGATGTAACTCAAAGACGAAAAATGAAGAATTATGGTCTAGGCTGTTACAACCATTCAGATAATGGAAATTTTATGGATTCTGATGAGCTGACTGATAAGATATAGAAAAAATCGTCTATTGCATGTTGCTTATGAAAAAAAATCATTATATATGAAGATGTGAGCGAGAGACCAAAAATGAAGAATTATGGTCAAAGCTGTTACAACGATGCAAATAATGGAACTTTTGTGGACTCTGATGAGCGGACTGATAAGATATAGAAAAAATCGTCTATTGCATATTGCTGATGAAAAATAAACATTATATATGACGATTTGATCAAAATACCAAAAATGAAGATGTATGATCTAAGCTGATACAGCCATGCAGATAATGGAACTTTTGTTGATTCTGATGACCGGACTGATAAGATATAGAAAAAATCGTCTATTGCATATTGCTGAGGAAAAAAAAACATTATATATGACGATTTGATCAAAAGACCAAAAATGAAGATTTATGGTCTAAGCTGATACAGCCATGCAGATAATGGAACTTTTGTTGATTCTGATGAGCGGACTGATAAGAAATAGAAAAAATCGTCTATTACATATTGCTGATGAAAAATAAACATTATATATGACGATTTGATCAAAATACCAAAAATAAAGATTTATGATCTAAGCTGATACAGCCATGCAGATAATGGAACTTTTGTTGATTCTGATGAGCGGACTGATAAGAAATACATATTGCTGATGAAAAATAAACATTATATATGACGATTTGATCAAAATACCAAAAATGAAGATTTATGATCTAAGCTGATACAGCCATGCAGATAATGGAGATTTTATAAATTCTTATGAGCGGACTGGCAAAATATGGAAAAATCGTTTCTTGCATATTGCTGATGAAAAATAAACATTTTATATGAGGATGTGACCCAAAGACCAAAAATGAAGAATTATGGTCTAAGCTGATACAGCCATGCAGATAATGGAGATTTGATAAATTCTTATGAGCGGACTGGCAAAATATGGAAAAATCGTTTTTTGCATATTGCCGATGAAAAATAAACATTTTATATAAGGATGTGAGCCAAAGACCAAAAGTGAAGAATTATGGTCTAAGCTGATACAGCCATGCAGATAATGGAGATTTGATAAATTCTTATGAGCGGACTGGCAAAATATAGAAAATTGTCTATTGCATATTGCTGATGAAAAATGAACATTATATATGAAGATGTGAGCAAAAGACCAAAAATGAAGAATTATGGTTTGAGATGATACAACCATGCAGATAATCGAGATTTTATGAAAGCTAATGAGCGGACTGACATAATATGGAAAAATCGTCTATTGCATGTTGCTGATGAAAAATAATCATTATATATGAAGATGTGAGCAAAAGACCAAAAATGAAGAATTATGGTCTTAGCTGTTACAACGATGCATACAATGGAACTTTTTTGAATTCTAATGAGCGGACTGATAAAATATGAAGAAAATCGTCTATTGCATATTAGTGATGAGAAATAAACATTTTATATGAGGATGTGATCCAAAGACCAAAAATGAAGAATTATGGTCTAAGCTGATACAGCCATGCAGATGATGGAGATTTTAAGAATTCTAATGAGCGGACTGATAAATATGGAAAAAATCGTCTATTGCATATTGCTGATGAAAAATAAACAATTTATATGAGGATGTGACAGAAAGACCAAAAATGAAGAATTATGGTCTAAGCTAATGCAGCCATGCAGAAGATGGAGATTTTAAGAATTCTGATGAGCGGACTGACAAAAGAGGGAAAATCGTCTATTGCATATTGCTGATGAAAAATAAATATTTTGCATGAGAATGTGACCAAAAGGCCAAAATTGAAGAATTATGGTCTAGGCTGATACATTCATGCAGATAATGGAGATTTTATTAATTTTGATGAGCGGGCTGACAAAATATGAAAAAATCGTCTATTGCATATTGCTGATGAAAAATAAACATTTTATATGAGGATGTGACCAAAAGGCCAAAAATGAAGAATTATTGTCTAGGCTGATACAACCATGCAGATAATGGAGATTTTATGGATTCTGATGAGCGGACTGACAAAAGATGGAAAAATCTTCTATTGCATATTGCTGATGAAAAATAAACATTATACATGTAGATGTGACCCAAAGAACAAAAATGAAGAATTATGGTCTGGGCTGATACAGCCATGCAGATGATGGAGATTTTAAGAATTCTAATGAGCGGACTGATAAAATATGGAAAAAATCGTCTATTGCATATTGCTGATGAAAAATAAACAATTTATATGAGGATGTGACAGAAAGACCAAAAATGAAGAATTATGGTCTAAGCTAATACAGCCATGCAGAAGATGGAGATTTTAATAATTCTGATGAGCGGACTTACAAAAGATGGAAAAATGGTCTATTGCATATTGCTGATGAAAAATAAATATTTTGCATGAGAATGTGACCAAAAGGCCAAAATTGAAGAATTATGGTCTATGCTGATACAGCCATGCAGATAATGGAGATTTTATTAATTTTGATGAGCGGGCTGACAAAATATGAAAAAAATCGTCTATTGCAAATTGCTGATGAAAAATAAACATTTTATATGAGGATGTGACCAAAAGGCCAAAAATGAAGAATTTTTGTCTAGGCTGATACAACCATGCAGATAATGGAGATTTTATGGATTTTGATGAGCGGACCGACAAAAGATGGAAAAATCGTCTATTGCATATTGCTGATGAAAAATAAACATTTTATATGAGGATGTGACCAAAAGGCCAAAAATGAAGAATTGTGGTCCAGGCTGATAGAACCATGCAGATAATGGAAATTTTATGGATTTTGATGAGCGGACCGACAAAAGATGGAAAAATCGTCTATTGCATATTGCTGATGAAAAATAAACATTTTATATGAGGATCTGACCAAAAGGCAAAAAATGAATAATTATTGTCTAGGCTGATACAGCCATGCAGATAATGGAGATTTTATGGATTCTGATGAGCGGACTGACAAAAGATGGAAAAATCGTCTATTGCATATTGCTGATGAAAAATAAACATTTTCTATGAGGATGTGACCAAAAGGCCAAAAATGAAGATTTATGGTCTAGGCTGATACAACCATGCGGACTGACAAAAGATGGAAAAATCGTCTATTGCATATTGCTGATGAAAAATAAACATTTTCTATGAGGATGTGACCAAAAGGCCAAAAATGAAGATTTATGGTCTAGGCTGATACAACCATGAGATAATGGAGATTTTATGGATTTTGATGAGCGGACCGACAAAAGATGGAAAAATCGTCTATTGCATATTGCTGATGAAAAATAAACATTTTATATGAGGATGTGACCAAAAGGCAAAAAATGAAGAACTGTGGTCCAGGCTGATAGATCCATGCAGATAATGGAAATTTTATGGATTTTGATGAGCGGACCGACTAAAGATGGAAAAATCGTCTATTGCATATTGCTGATGAAAAATAAACATTTGATATGAGGATCTGACCAAAAGGCAAAAAATGAATAATTATGGTCTAGGCTGATACAACCATGCAGATAATGGAGATTTTATGGATTGTGATGAGCGGACTGACAAAAGATGAAAAAATCGTCTATTGCATATTGCTGATGAAAAATAAACATTTTATATGAGGATGTGACCAAAAGGCCAAAAATGAAGAATTGTGGTCCAGGCTGATAGAACCATGCAGATAATGGAAATTTTATGGATTTTGATGAGCGGACCGACAAAAGATGGAAAAATCGTCTATTGCATATTGCTGATGAAAAATAAACATTTTATATGAGGATGTGACCAAAAGGCCAAAAATGAAGAATTGTGGTCCAGGCTGATAGAACCATGCAGATAATGGAAATTTTATGGATTTTGATGAGCGGACCGACAAAAGATGGAAAAATCGTCTATTGCATATTGCTGATGAAAAATAAACATTTTATATGAGGATCGGACCAAAAGGCAAAAAATGAATAATTATTGTCTAGGCTGATACAGCCATGCAGATAATGGAGATTTTATGGATTCTGATGAGCGGACTGACAAAAGATGGAAAAATCGTCTATTGCATATTGCTGATGAAAAATAAACATTTTCTTTGAGGATGTGACCAAAAGGCCAAAAATGAAGATTTATGGTCTAGGCTGATACAACCATGCAGATAATGGAGATTTTATGGATTTTGATGAGCGGACTGACAAAAGATGGAAAAATCGTCTATTGCATATTGCTGATGAAAAATAAACATTTTCTTTGAGGATGTGACCAAAAGGCCAAAAATGAAGATTTATGGTCTAGGCTGATACAACCATGCAGATAATGGAGATTTTATGGATTTTGATGAGCGGACCGACAAAAGATGGAAAAATCGTCTATTGCATATTGCTGATGAAAAATAAACATTTTATATGAGGATGTGACCAAAAGGCCAAAAATGAAGAATTGTGGTCCAGGCTGATAGAACCATGCAGATAATGGAAATTTTATGGATTTTGATGAGCGGACCGACAAAAGATGGAAAAATCGTCTATTGCATATTGCTGATGAAAAATAAACATTTTATATGAGGATGTGACCAAAAGGCAAAAAATGAAGAACTGTGGTCCAGGCTGATAGATCCATGCAGATAATGGAAATTTTATGGATTTTGATGAGCGGACCGACTAAAGATGGAAAAATCGTCTATTGCATATTGCTGATGAAAAATAAACATTTGATATGAGGATCTGACCAAAAGGCAAAAAATGAATAATTATGGTCTAGGCTGATACAACCATGCAGATAATGGAGATTTTATGGATTGTGATGAGCGGACTGACAAAAGATGAAAAAATCGTCTATTGCATATTGCTGATGAAAAATAAACATTTTATATGAGGATGTGACCAAAAGGCCAAAAATGAAGAATTGTGGTCCAGGCTGATAGAACCATGCAGATAATGGAAATTTTATGGATTTTGATGAGCGGACCGACAAAAGATGGAAAAATCGTCTATTGCATATTGCTGATGAAAAATAAACATTTTATATGAGGATGTGACCAAAAGGCCAAAAATGAAGAATTGTGGTCCAGGCTGATAGAACCATGCAGATAATGGAAATTTTATGGATTTTGATGAGCGGACCGACAAAAGATGGAAAAATCGTCTATTGCATATTGCTGATGAAAAATAAACATTTTATATGAGGATCGGACCAAAAGGCAAAAAATGAATAATTATTGTCTAGGCTGATACAGCCATGCAGATAATGGAGATTTTATGGATTCTGATGAGCGGACTGACAAAAGATGGAAAAATCGTCTATTGCATATTGCTGATGAAAAATAAACATTTTCTTTGAGGATGTGACCAAAAGGCCAAAAATGAAGATTTATGGTCTAGGCTGATACAACCATGCAGATAATGGAGATTTTATGGATTTTGATGAGCGGACTGACAAAAGATGGAAAAATCGTCTATTGCATATTGCTGATGAAAAATAAACATTTTCTTTGAGGATGTGACCAAAAGGCCAAAAATGAAGATTTATGGTCTAGGCTGATACAACCATGCAGATAATGGAGATTTTATGGATTTTGATGAGCGGACCGACAAAAGATGGAAAAATCGTCTATTGCATATTGCTGATGAAAAATAAACATTTTATATGAGGATGTGACCAAAAGGCCAAAAATGAAGAATTGTGGTCCAGGCTGATAGAACCATGCAGATAATGGAAATTTTATGGATTTTGATGAGCGGACCGACAAAAGATGGAAAAATCGTCTATTGCATATTGCTGATGAAAAATAAACATTTTTTATGAGGATCTGACCAAAAGGCAAAAAATGAATAATTATGGTCTAGGCTGATACAACCATGCAGATAATGGAGATTTTATGGATTCTGATGAGCGGACTGACAAAAGATGGAAAAATCGTCTATTACATATTGCTGATGAAAAAGAAACATTTTATATGAGGATTTTACCCAAAGACCAAAAATGAATAATTATGGTCTAGGCTGATACAACCATGCAGATAATGGAAATTTTATGGATTTTGATGAGCGGACCGACAAAAGATGGAAAAATCGTCTATTGCATATTGCTGATGAAAAATAAACATTTTATATGAGGATGTGACCAAAAGGCCAAAAATGAAGAATTATTGTCTAGGCTGATACAACGATGCAGATAATGGAGATTTTATGGATTCTGATGAGCGGACTGACAAAAGATGGAAAAATCGTCTATTGCATATTGCTGATGAAAAATAAACATTTTCTATGAGGATGTGACCAAAAGGCCAAAAATGAAGATTTATGGTCTAAGCTGATACAACCATGCAGATAATGGAGATTTTATGGATTTTGATGAGCGGACCGACAAAAGATGGAAAAATCGTCTATTGCATATTGCTGATGAAAAATAAACATTTTATATGAGGATGTGACCAAAAGGCCAAAAATGACGAATTGTGGTCCAGGCTGATAGAACCATGCAGATAATGGAAATTTTATGGATTTTGATGAGCGGACCGACAAAAGATGGAAAAATCGTCTATTGCATATTGCTGATGAAAAATAAACATTTTATATGAGGATCTGACCAAAAGGCAAAAAATGAATAATTATTGTCTAGGCTGATACAACCATGCAGATAATGGAGATTTTATGGATTCTGATGAGCGGACTGACAAAAGATGGAAAAATCGTCTATTGCATATTGCTGATGAAAAATAAACATTTTCTATGAGGATGTGACCAAAAGGCCAAAAATGAAGAATTGTGGTCCAGGCTGATAGAACCATGCAGATAATGGAGATTTTATGGATTCTGATGAGCGGACTGACAAAAGATGGAAAAATCGTCTATTGCATATTGCTGATGAAAAATAAACATTTTCTATGAGGATGTGACCAAAAGGCCAAAAATGAAGATTTATGGTCTAGGCTGATACAACCATGCGGACTGACAAAAGATGGAAAAATCGTCTATTGCATATTGCTGATGAAAAATAAACATTTTCTATGAGGATGTGACCAAAAGGCCAAAAATGAAGATTTATGGTCTAGGCTGATACAACCATGCGGACTGACAAAAGATGGAAAAATCGTCTATTGCATATTGCTGATGAAAAATAAACATTTTCTATGAGGATGTGACCAAAAGGCCAAAAATGAAGAATTATTGTCTAGGCTGATACAACCATGCAGATAATGGAGATTTTATGGATTCTGATGAGCGGACTGACAAAAGATGGAAAAATTGTCTATTGCATATTGCTGATGAAAAATAAACATTTTATATGAGGATCTGACCAAAAGGCAAAAAATGAATAATTATTGTCTAGGCTGATACAACCATGCAGATAATAGAGATTTTATGGATTCTGATGAGCGGACTGACAAAAGATGGAAAAATCGTCTATTGCATATTGCTGATGAAAAATAAACATTTTCTATGAGGATGTGACCAAAAGGCCAAAAATGAAGATTTATGGTCTAGGCTGATACAACCATGCAGATAATGGAGATTTTATGGATTTTGATGAGCGGACCGACAAAAGATGGAAAAATCGTCTATTGCATATTGCTGATGAAAAATAAACATTTTATATGAGGATGTGACCAAAAGGCCAAATTGAAGAATTGTGGTCCAGGCTGATAGAACCATGCAGATAATGGAAATTTTATGGATTTTGATGAGCGGACCGACAAAAGATGGAAAAATCGTCTATTGCATATTGCTGATGAAAAATAAACATTTTATATGAGGATCTGACCAAAAGGCAAAAAATGAATAATTATGGTCTAGGCTGATACAACCATGCAGATAATGGAGATTTTATGGATTCTGATGAGCGGACTGACAAAAGATGGAAAAATCGTCTATTGCATATTGCTGATGAAAAAGAAACATTTTATATGAGGATTTTACCCAAAGACCAAAAATGAATAATTATGGTCTAGGCTGATACAACCATGCAGATAATGGAAATTTTATGGATTTTGATGAGCGGACCGACAAAAGATGGAAAAATCGTCTATTGCATATTGCTGATGAAAAATAAACATTTTATATGAGGATGTGACCAAAAGGCCAAAAATGAAGAATTGTGGTCTAGGCTGTTACAACCATTTAGATAATGGAGATTTTCTGGATTCTGATCAGCGGACTGACAAAATATGGAAAAATCGTCTATTGCATATTGCTGATGAAAAATAAACATTTTTTATGAGGATGTTACCCAAAGACCGAAAGTGAAAATTTTTTCTATAGTCTGATACAGCCATATAGTTAATGGAGATTTTAAGGATTTGGATGAGCGGACTGATGAAATATGGAAAAATGGAGTTTTGCTGATGGCAATATTCATTATGTATGAGGATTTGACCCATAGGCCAAAAATAGGTAATAATGGTGTACTATGGTTGAACGATTCATTTTTCAAAAATTTATTGAATCTGATGAGTAGTTTAATTCAAGCATAAATATGACGTCTATTATTTATGTTTCTTTCGAATATGATCTTTTGCAAGATAAACTTTGTTCCTTCAATGTAATCATATAAATAAATATTTGCATAAGTGTTTTCAAAGATAAACACATAGCTGACATTGTTAGCTTCAGTTAGAATGCATGAAATTGACTACAACAATACAAGTAAATCCTTAGAAGAAATTTTTATGCAGTATCTATCTATAACAGACAATTTACGATTATTCTTTCATTTAGGCAGAATACCAACGCAAGAAGCATATTTTTGATGGACATGTTACGTTTTCAATCAATATTACGTCACAATCAAATTTGTGCCTATAAAAGCAAGTCGAGTTTTTTAACGGTGGCAGTTGGAAAAAGATGTCACGGCGATTGGACGTTAATATTCCTTGGAAAACAAGTCACTGGAAACTTCTAATTGGAAAGAAAATCCGCATTCAGTTGACATCGGTAAGTGAGTTTAGCACTTAGACTTTTTAGAGATAAAAGATTTCATTTTCAAAGGTTATAAATATCCAAGTAAATATTTGCATCTGTTCTTTACTTGATGTAATGATACTTCCTATCAGCCCTTTTTTCAGTAATTCATTGATTCCTTGAACTTCATTAAAGTAAATGATATTCTAGAGAGTTTCTCTGTGTCAACAATTTGGAAACGATCAATTGGAAACCGACACAAAAACTTTTTTTACAAAAAAGCTATTTGTTGTCAAGAAGTTGAAGATACTTGACAGCAAAAAAAACTAAATATGCAGACCTGAACAAAGGACCAAATATGAAGAATTATTGTCTAGGCTGATACAACCATGCAGATAATGGAAATTTTATGGACTCTGATAAGCTGACTAATAAAAAAATGGAGAAAATCGTCAATTGCATAACGTGATAAAAAAACATGACATATGAGGATGTGAGCAAAAGACCAAAAATGGAGGATTTTGGTCTAGGATGATACAACCATTCAGATAATGGAAATTTAATGGCTTCTAATCAGCTGACTGATAAAATATGGAAAAAATCGTCGATTGCATATTGTGATGAAAAATATACATAACATAAGAGGATGTGACCAAAAGACCAAAAATGAAGAATTATGGTCTAAGCTGATACAGCCATGCAGATTATGGAAATTTTATGAATTCTGATGAGTGGACTGACAAAATATGGAAAAATTTTCTATTGCATATTGCTGATGAAAAATAAACATTTTCTATGAGGATGTTACCAAAAGACCAAAAATGAAGGATTTTGGTCTAGGCTGATAGAACCATGCAGATAATGGAAAGATTTTGGATTCTGATGAGCGGACTGACAAAATATGGAAAAATTGTCTATTGCATATTGCAGATGAAAAATAAATATTTTATATGAGGATGTGACCAAAAGACCAAAAATGAAGGATTTTGGTCTAGGCTGATAGAACCATGCAGATAATGGAAATTTTATGAATTCTGATGATCTGACTAATAAAATATGTAAAAATCGTCTATTGCATATTAGTGATGAGAAATAAACATTTTATATGAGGATGTGATCCAAAGACCAAAAATGAAGAATTATGGTCTAAGCTGATACAGCCATGCAGATGATGGAGATTTTAAGAATTCTAATGAGCGGACTGATAAAATATGGAAAAAATCGTCTATTGCATATTGCTGATGAAAAATAAACAATTTATATGAGGATGTGACAGAAAGTCCAAAAATTAAGAATTATGGTCTAAGCTAATACAGCCATGCAGAAGATGGAGATTTTAAGAATTCTGATGAGCGGACTGACAAAAGATGGAAAAATCGTCTATTGCATATTGCTGATGAAAAATAAATATTTTGCATGAGAATGTGACCAAAAGGCCATAATTGAAGAATTATGGTCTAGGCTGATACATTCATGCAGATAATGGAGATTTTATTAATTTTGATGAGCGGGCTGACAAAATATGAAAAAATCGTCTATTGCATATTGCTGATGAAAAATAAACATTTTATATGAGGATGTGACCAAAAGGCCAAAAATGAAGAATTATTGTCTAGGCTGATACAACCATGCAGATAATGGAGATTTTATGGATTCTGATGAGCGGACTGACAAATAATGGAAAAATCGTCTATTGCATGTTGCTAATGAAAATTAAACATTATACATGTGGATGTGACCCAAAGAACAAAAATGAAGGATTATGGTCTGGGCTGATACAGCCATGCAGATGATGGAGATTTTAAGAATTCTAATGAGCGGACTGATAAAATATGGAAAAAATCGTCTATTGCATATTAGTGATGAGAAATAAACATTTTATATGAGGATGTGATCCAAAGACCAAAAATGAAGAATTATGGTCTAAGCTGATACAGCCATGCAGATGATGGAGATTTTAAGAATTCTAATGAGCGGACTGATAAAATATGGAAAAAATCGTCTATTGCATATTGCTGATGAAAAATAAACAATTTATATGAGGATGTGACAGAAAGACCAAAAATGAAGAATTATGGTCTAAGCTAATAAAGCCATGCAGAAGATGGAGATTTTAAGAATTCTGATGAGCGGACTGACAAAAGATGGAAAAATCGTCTATTGCATATTGCTGATGAAAAATAAATATTTTGCATGAGAATGTGACCAAAAGGCCAAAATTGAAGAATTATGGTCTAGGCTGATACATTCATGCAGATAATGGAGATTTTATTAATTTTGATGAGCGGGCTGACAAAATATGAAAAAATCGTCTATTGCATATTGGTGATGAAAAATAAACATTTTATATGAGGATGTGACCAAAAGGCCAAAAATGAAGAATTATTGTCTAGGCTGATACAACCATGCAGATAATGGAGATTTTATGGATTCTGATGAGCGGACTGACAAAAGATGGAAAAATCGTCTATTGCATGTTGCTAATGAAAATTAAACATTATACATGTGGATGTGACCCAAAGAACAAAAATGAAGAATTATGGTCTGGGCTGATACAGCCATGCAGATGATGGAGATTTTAAGAATTCTAATGAGCGGACTGATAAAATATGAAGAAAATCGTCTATTGCATATTAGTGATGAGAAATAAACATTTTATATGAGGATGTGATCCAAAGACCAAAAATGAAGAATTATGGTCTAAGCTGATACAGCCATGCAGATGATGGAGATTTTAAGAATTCTAATGAACGGACTGATAAAATATGGAAAAAATCGTCTATTGCATATTGCTGATGAAAAATAAACAATTTATATGAGGATGTGACAGAAAGACCAAAAATGAAGAATTATGGTCTAAGCTAATACAGCCATGCAGAAGATGGAGATTTTAAGAATTCTGATGAGCGGACTGACAAATAATGGAAAAATCGTCTATTGCATATTGCTGATGAAAAATAAATATTTTGCATGAGAATGTGACCAAAAGGCCAAAATTGAAGAATTATGGTCTAGGCTGATACAACCATGCAGATAATGGAGATTTTATTAATTTTGATGAGCAGGCTGACAAAATATGAAAAAATTGTCTATTGCATATTGCTGATGAAAAATCAACATTTTATATGAGGATGTGACCAAAAGGCCAAAAATGAAGAATTATTGTCTAGGCTGATACAACCATGCAGATAATGGAGATTTTATGGATTCTGATGAGCGGACTGACAAAAGATGGAAAAATCGTCTATTGCATATTGCTGATGAAAAATAAACATTTTCTATGAGGATGTGACCAAAAGGCCAAAAATGAAGATTTATGGTCTAGGCTGATACAACCATGCGGATTGACAAAACATGGAAAAATCGTCTATTGCATATTGCTGATGAAAAATAAACATTTTCTATGAGGATGTGACCAAAAGGCCAAAAATGAAGATTTATGGTCTAGGCTGATACAACCATGAGATAATGGAGATTTTATGGATTTTGATGAGCGGACCGACAAAAGATGGAAAAATCGTCTATTGCATATTGCTGATGAAAAATAAACATTTTATATGAGGATGTGACCAAAAGGCAAAAAATGAAGAATTGTGGTCCAGGCTGATAGAACCATGCAGATAATGGAAATTTTATGGATTTTGATGAGCGGACCGACAAAAGATGGAAAAATCGTCTATTGCATATTGCTGATGAAAAATAAACATTTTATATGAGGATCTGACCAAAAGGCAAAAAATGAATAATTATGGTCTAGGCTGATACAACCATGCAGATAATGGAGATTTTATGGATTCTGATGAGCGGACTGACAAAAGATGGAAAAATCGTCTATTGCATATTGCTGATGAAAAAGAAACATTTTATATGAGGATTTTACCCAAAGACCAAAAATGAATAATTATGGTCTAGGCTGATACAACCATGCAGATAATAGAAATTTTATGGATTTTGATGAGCGGACCGACAAAAGATGGAAAAATCGTCTATTGCATATTGCTGATGAAAAATAAACATTATATATGAGGATTTGATCAAATAACCAAAAATGAAGAATTATGGTCTAAGCTGATACAACCATGCAGATAATGGAGATTTTATGGATTCTGATGAGCGGACTGACAAAAGATGGAAAAATCGTCTATTGCATATTGCTGATGAACAAGAAACATTTTAGATGAGGATTTTACCCAGAGACCAAAAATGAATAATTATGGTCTAGGCTGATACAACCATGCAGATAATGGACATTTTATGGAGTCTGATGAGCTGACTGATAAAATATGGAAAATATCTTCTAGTTTATTTTGCTGATGAAAAATAAACATTATATATGAGGATGTAAAAAAAGACCAAAAAAGAGCAATTATGATCTAGACTGATACAACCATGCAGACAAAGGACATTTTATGGTTTCTGATAAGCGGACTGATAAAGAATGGAAAAAATCGTCTATTGCATATTCCTGAGGAAAAATAAACATTATATATGAGGATTTGATCAAAAGACCAAAAATGAAGAATTATGGACTAAGCTGATACAGCCATGCAGATAATAGAGTTTTGATAAATTCTTATAAGCGGACTGGCAAAACATGGAAAAATTGTTTCTTGCATATTGCTGATGAAAAATAAACATTTTATATGAGGATGTTACCCAAAGACGAAAAATGAAGAATTATCGTCTAACCTGATACAACCATGCATACAATAGAGATTTTATGAATTTTGGTGAGCGGACTGGCAAAATATGGAAAAATAGTCTATTTCATATTGCTGATGAAACTTAAGCATTTTATATGAGGATGTGACCAAAATACCAAAGAAATGAATTATGTTCTAGGCTGATAACACCTTGCAAACAATGGAAATTTTTATGGATTCAGATATACGGACTGAAAAAGAATGGAAAAATTTGTCTATTGCATATTGCTGATGAAAAAAAACATTATACATGTGGATGTAACCCAAAGACGAAAAATGAAGAATTATGGTCTAAGATGATACAACCATGCAGATAATGGAGATTTTATGAATTCTGATGAGCGGACTGACAAAATATGGAAAAATCGTCTATTGAATGTTGCTGATGAAAAATAAACATTATATATGAAGATGTGACCAACAGACCAAAAAAGAAGAGTGATCGTCTAAGCTGATACAACCATGCAGATAATGGAGATTTTATGAATTCTATTGAGCGGACTGACAAAATATGAAAAATCGTATATTGCATATTGCTGATGAAAAATAAATATTTTATAAAATGATGTGACCAAAAGACAAAAAAAGAAGAATTACGGTTTAGGCTGATACAACCATGCAGATTATGGAAATTTTTTAGATTCTGATGTGAGGATTGATAAAATATGAAAAATATCGTCTTTTGCATATTGCTGATGAAAAATAATGATTATAAATGAGGATGTGACTCAAAGACCAAAAAAGAAGAATTATGATCTTGGCTTATGAAACCATGCAGATAATGGAAATTTTATGGATTCTGATGAGCTGACTGAGAAAATATGGAAAAAATCGTCTATTGCATATTGCTGATGAAAAATAAACATTATATATGAAGATGTGACCAACAGACCAAAAAAGAAGAGTGATCGTCTAAGATGATACAACCATGTAGAAAATGGAGATTTTATGAATTCTATTGAGCGGACTGACAAAATATGAAAAATCGTATATTGCATATTGCTGATGAAAAGTAAACATTTTATAAAATGATGTGACCAAAAGACAAAAAAAGAAGAATTACGGTTTAGGCTGATACAACCATGCAGATAATGGAGGTTTTTTGGATTCTGATGAGCGGACTGACAAAATTTAGAAAGAATCGTCTATTGCATATTGCTGATGAAAAATAAAGATTAAATATGAGGATGTGACTCAAAGACCAAAAAAGAAGAATTATGATCTTGGCTGATACAACCATGCAGATAATGAAAATTTGATGGATTCTAAAGAGCGGACTGATAAAATTTGGAAATAAATTTTCTATTGCATTTTGCTAATGAAAAATATACACTATATATGAGAATGTGACCCAAAGACAAAAAAAAAATTATGGTCTAGGATGATACAACCATGCAGATAAAGGAAATTTTATGCTTTCTGATAAGCGGACTAATAAAGAATGGAAAAAATCGTCTATTGCATATTGCCGATGAAAAATAAACATTTTTTATGAGGATGTGACCCAAAGACCAAAAATGAAGAATTATGGTCTGGGCTGATACATTCATTCAGATAATGGAAATTTTATGGATTCTGATGAGCTGACTGATAAAATATGGAAAAATCGTCTATTGCATATTGCCGATGAAAAATAAACATTTTTTATGAGGATGTGACCCAAAGACCAAAAATGAAGAATTATGGTCTGGGCTGATACATTCATTCAGATCATGGAAATTTTAATTGATTCTGATGAGCTGACTGATAAAATATGGAAAAATCGTCTATTGCATATTGCCGATGAAAAATAAACATTTTTTATGAGGATGTGACCTAAAGACCAAAAATGAAGAATTATGGTCTGGGCTGATACAACCATGCAGAGAATGGAGATTTTATCGATTCTGATGACCGGAATGCCAAAATATGAAAAAATCGTCTATTGCATATTACTGATGAAAAATAAACATTATACATGAAGATATGACCGAAAGACCAAAAATGAAAAATTATGGTCTAGGCTGATACAACCATGCAGAAAATGGATATTTTATGAATTCTTATGAGCGCATTGACAAAATATGGAGAAATCGTCTATTGCCTATTGCCGATGAAAAATAAACATTTTTTATGAGAATGTGACCCAAAGACCAAAAATGAAGAATTATGGTCTGGGCTGATACATTCATTCAGATAATGGAAATTTTATGGATTCTGATGAGCTGACTGATAAAATATGGAATAAATCGTCTATTGTATATTGCTGATGAAAAAAAAATTATTTATGATGATTTGACTCAAAGACCAAAAACGAAGAATTATGGTCTAGGCTGATACAACCATGCAGATAATGGAGATTTTAATAATTCTAATGAGCGGACTGGCAAATTATGGAAAAACCGTCTATTGCATATTGTTAATGAAAAATAAACATTATACATGTGGATGTTACCCAAAGACGAAAAATGAAGAATGATGGTCTAACCTGATACAACCATGCATATAATGGAGATTTTATGAATTTTGGTGAGCAGACTGACAAATAATGAAAAAATAGTCTATTTCATATTGCTGATGAAACTTAAGCATTTTATATCAGGATGTGACCAAAATACCAAAGAAATGAATTATGGTCTAGGCTGATAAAATCTTGCAAACAATGGAAATTTTTATGGATTCAGATATACGGACTGAAAAAGAATAGAAAAAAAAAATTCTATTGCATATTGCTAATGAAAAATAAACATTGTACATGTGGATGTAACCCAAAAACGAAAATGAAGAATTATGGTCTAGGTTGTTACAACCATTGAGATAATGGAAAATTTATGGATTCTGATGAGCTGACTGATAAAATATGGAAAAAATCGACTATTGCATGTTGCTTATGAAAAATAATCATTATATATGAAGATGTGAGCAAAAGACCAAAAATGAGGAATTAGGGTCAAAACTGTTACAACGATGCAAATAATGGAACTTTTGTGGATTCTGATGAGCGGACTGATAAGATATAGAAAAAATCGTCCATTGCATATTGCTGATGAAAAATAAACATTATACATGTGGATGTAACCCAAAGACGAAAAATGAAGAATTATCGTCTAACCAAATACAACCATGCATATAATGGAGATTTTAATAATTCTAATAAGCGGACTGGCAAAATATGAAAAAATAGTCTATTTCATTTTGCTGATGAAACTTAAGCATTTTATATGAGGATGTGACAAAAATACCAAAGAAATGAATTAAGGTCTAGGCTGATAAAAACTTGCAAACAATGGAAATTTTTATGGATTCAGATATACGGACTGAAAAAGAATGGAAAAAATCATCTATTGCATATTGCTGATGAAAAATAAACATTATATATGAGGATGTGACCCAAAGACCGAAAATGAAGAATTATGGTCTAAACTGATACAGCCATGCAGATAATGGAGATTTTATAAATTCTTATGAGCGGACTGGCAAAATATGGAAAAATCGTTTCTTGCATATTGCTGATGAAAAATAAACATTATACAAGAGGATGTGACCCAAAGACCGAAAATGAAGAATTATGGTCTAAGCTGATACAGCCATGCAGATAATGGAGATTTTATAAATTCTTATGAGCGGACTGGCAAAATATGGAAAAATCGTTTCTTGCATATTGCTGATGAAAAATAAACATTATACAAGAGGATGTCAAAAAAGACCAAAAAGGAGCAATTATGATCTAGACTGATAAAACCATGCAGACAAAGGAAATTTTATGGTTTCTGATAAGCGGACTGATAAATAATGGAAAAAATCGTCTATTGCATATTCCTGAGGAAAAATAAACATTATATATGAGGATTTGATCAAAAGACCAAAAATGAAGAATTATGGTCTAAGCTGATACAGCCATGCAGATAATGGAGATTTGATAAATTCTTATGAGCGGACTGGCAAAATATGGAAAAATCGTTTCTTGCATATTGCTGATGAAAAATAAACATTTTATATGAGGATGTTACCCAAAGACCAAAAATGAAGAATTATGGTCTAGGCTGATACAACCATGCAGAAAATGGATATTTTATGAATTCTTAAGAGCAAATTGACAAAATATGGAAAAATTGTCTATTCCATATTGCTAATGAAAAATAATCATTATATATGAAGATGTGAGCGAAAGACCACAAATGAAGAATTATGGTCTAAACTGTTACAACGATGCAAATAATGGAACTTTTGTGGATTCTGATGAGCGGACTGATAAGATATGGAAAAAATCGTCTATTACATATTGCTGATGAAAAATAAACATTATATATGAGGATGTGATCCAAAGACCAAAAATGAAGAATTATGGTCTAAGCTGATACAGCCATGCAGATGATGGAGATTTTAAGAATTCTAATGAGCAGACCGACAAAATATGGAAAAATCGTCCATTGCATATTGCTGATGAAAAATAAACACTATACACGTGGATGTAACCCAAAGACAAAAAATGAAGAATTATGGTCTAAGCTGTTACAACGATGCATATAATGGAACTTTTTTGGATTCTGATGAGCGGACTGATAAGATATGGAAAAAATAGTCTACATGGCAAAATATGGAAAAATCGTCCATTGCTTATTGCTTATTGCACGGAAAAATTTTGCGTATGAAAAAAAATCATTATATATGAAGATGTGAGCGAAAGACCAAAAATGAAGAATTATGGGCAAAGCTGATACAGCCATGCAGATTATGGAAATTTTATGAATTCTGATGAGTGGACTGACAAAATATGGAAAAATTTTCTTTTGCATATTGCTGATGAAAAATAAACATTTTCTATGAGGATGTTACCAAAAGACCAAAAATGAATAATTATGGTCTAGGCTGATACAACCATGCAGATAATGGAAAGATTTTGGATTCTGATGAGCGGACTGGCAAAATATGGAAAAATCGTCTATTGCATATTGCTGATGAAAAATAAACATTTTATATGAGGATGTGAACAAAAGGCCAAAAATGAAGAATTGTGGTCTAGGCTGTTACAACCATTTAGATAATGGAGATTTTCTGGATTCTGATCAGCGGACTGACAAAATATGGAAAAATCGTCTATTGCATATTGCTGATGAAAAATAAACATTTTTTATGAGGATGTTACCCAAAGACCGAAAGTGAAAAATTTTTGTATAGTCTGATACAGCCATATAGATAATGGAGATTTTAAGGATTTGGATGAGCGGACTGATGAAATATGGAAAAATGGAGTTTTGCTGATGGCAATAATCATTATGTATGAGGATTTGACCCATAGGCCAAAAATAGGTAATAATGGTGTACTATGGTTGAACGATTCATATTTCAAAAATTTATTGAATCTGATGAGTAGTTTAATTCAAGCATAAATATGACGTCTATTATTTATGTTTCTTTCGAATATGATCTTTTGCAAGATAAACTTTGTTCCTTCAATGTAATCATATAAATAAATATTTGCATAAGTGTTTTTAAAGATAAACACATAGCTGACATTGCTAGCTTCAGTTAGAATACATGAAATTGACTACAACAATACAAGTAAATCCTTAGAAGAAATTTTCATGCATTATCTATCTATAACAAACAATTTACGATTATTCTTTCATTTAGGCAGAATACCAACGCAAGAAGCATATTTTTGATGGACATGTTCGTTTTTAATCAATATTACGTCACAATCAAATTTGTGCCTATAAAAGCAAGTCGAGTTTTTTAACGGTGGCAGTTGGAAAAAGATGTCACGGCGATTGGATGTTAACATTCCTTGGAAAACAAGTCACTGGAAACTTCTAATTGGAAAGAAAATCCGCATTCAGTTGACATCGGTAAGTGAGTTTAGCACTTAGACTTTTTAGAGATAAAAGATTTCATTTTCAAAGGTTATAAATATCCAAGTAAATATTTGCATCTGTTCTTTACTTGATGTAATGATACTTCCTATCAGCCCTTTTTTCAGTAATTCATTGATTCCTTGAACTTCATTAAAGTAAATGATATTCTAGAGAGTTTCTCTGTGTCAACAATTTGGAAACGATCAATTAGAAACCGACACAAATCTCTTTTTACAAAAAAGCTATTTGTTGTCAAGAAGTTGAAGATACTTGACAGCAAAAAAAACTAAATATGCAGACCTGAACAATGGACCAAATATGAAGAATTATTGTCTAGGCTGATACAACCATGCAGATAATGGAAATTTTATGGACTCTGATAAGCTGACTAATAAAAAAATGGAGAAAATCGTCAATTGCATAACGTGATAAAAAATCATTACATATGAGGATGTGAGCAAAAGACCAAAAATGGAGGATTTTGGTCTAGGATGATACAACCATTCAGATAATGGAAATTTAATGGATTCTAATCAGCTGACTGATAAAATATGGAAAAAATCGTTGATTGCATATTGTGATGAAAAATATACATAACATAAGAGGATGTGACCAAAAGACCAAAAATGAAGAATTATGGTCTAAGCTGATACAGCCATGCAGATTATGGAAATTTTATGAATTCTGATGAGTGGACTGACAAAATATGGAAAAATTTTCTATTGCATATTGCTGATGAAAAAATATCATTATACATGTGGATGTTACCCAAAGACAAAAAATGAAGAATTATCATCTAACCTGATACAACCATGCAGATAATGGAGATTTGATGAATTTTGGTGAGCAGGTTGACAAATAATGAAAAAATAGTCTATTTCATATTGCTGATGAAAAATAAACATTATACATGTGGATGTAACTCAAAGACGAAAAATGAAGAATTATGGTCTAGGCTGTTACAACCATTCAGATAATGGAAATTTTATGGATTCTGATGAGCTGACTGATAAGATATAGAAAAAATCGTCTATTGCATGTTGCTTATGAAAAAAAATCATTATATATGAAGATGTGAGCGAAAGACCAAAAATAAAGAATTATGGTCAAAGCTGTTACAACGATGCAAATAATGGAACTTTTGTGGACTCTGATGAGCGGACTGATAAGATATAGAAAAAATCGTCTATTGCATATTGCTGATGAAAAATAAACATTATATATGACGATTTGATCAAAATACCAAAAATGAAGATTTATGATCTAAGCTGATACAGCCATGCAGATAATGGAACTTTTGTTGATTCTGATGAGCGGACTGATAAGATATAGAAAAAATCGTCTATTACTTATTGCTGATGAAAAATAAACATTATATATGAGGATGTGACCCAAAGACCGAAAATGAAGAATTATGGTCTAAGCTGATACAGCCATGCAGATTATGGAAATTTTATGAATTGTGATGAGTGGACTGACAAAATATGGAAAAATCGTTTCTTGCATATTGCTGATGAAAAATAAACATTTTATATGAGGATGTGACCCAAAGACCAAAAATGAAGAATTATGGTCTAAGCTGATACAGCCATGCAGATAATGGAGATTTGATAAATTCTTATGAGCGGACTGGCAAAATATGGAAAAATCGTTTTTTGCATATTGCCGATGAAAAATAAACATTTATATAAAGATGTGAGCCAAAGACCAAAAGTGAAGAATTATGGTCTAAGCTGATACAGCCATGCAGATAATGGAGATTTGATAAATTCTTATGAGCGGACTGGCAAAATATAGAAAATTGTCTATTGCATATTGCTGATGAAAAATAAACATTATATATGAAGATGTGAGAAAAAGACCAAAAATGAAGAATTATGATCTTAGCTGATACAACCATGCTGATAATGGAGATTTTATGAATTCCGATGATCGGACTGACAAAATATGAAAAAATCGTCTATTGCATGTTGCTAATGAAAATTAAACATTATACATGTGGATGTGACCCAAAGTACAAAAATGAAGAATTATGGTCTGGGCTGATACAGCCATGCAGATGATGGAGATTTTAAGAATTCTAATGAGCGGACTGATAAAATATGAAGAAAATCGTCTATTGCATATTAGTGATGAGAAATAAACATTTTATATGAGGATGTGATCCAAAGACCAAAAATGAAGAATTATGGTCTAAGCTGATACAGCCATGCAGATGATGGAGATTTTAAGAATTCTAATGAGCGGACTGATAAAATATGGAAAAAATCGTCTATTGCATATTGCTGATGAAAAATAAACAATTTATATGAGGATGTGACAGAAAGACCAAAAATGAAGTATTATGGTCTATGCTAATACAGCCATGCAGAAGATAGAGATTTTAAGAATTCTGATGAGCGGACTGACAAAAGATGGAAAAATCGTCTATTGCATATTGCTGATGAAAAATAAATATTTTGCATGAGAATGTGACCAAAAGGCCAAAAATGAAGAATTATGGTCTGGGCTGATACAGCCATGCAGATGATGGAGATTTTAAGAATTCTAATGAGCGGACTGATAAAATATGAAGAAAATCGTCTATTGCATATTAGTGATGAGAAATAAACATTTTATATGAGGATGTGATCCAAAGACCAAAAATGAAGAATTATGGTCTAAGCTGATACAGCCATGCAGATGATGGAGATTTTAAGAATTCTAATGAGCGGACTGATAAAATATGGAAAAAATCGTCTATTGCATATTGCTGATGAAAAATAAACAATTTATATGAGGATGTGACAGAAAGACCAAAAAAGAAGAATTATGGTCTAAGCTAATACAGCCATGCAGAAGATGGAGATTTTAAGAATTCTGATGAGCGGACTGACAAAAGATGGAAAAATCGTCTATTGCATATTGCTGATGAAAAATAAATATTTTGCATGAGAATGTGACCAAAAGGCCAAAATTGAAGAATTATGGTCTAGGCTGATAGAACCATGCAGATAATGGAGATTTTATGAATTCTGATGAGCGGACTGACAAAATATGAAAAAATCGTCTATTGCATATTGCTGATGAAAAATAAACATTTTCTATGAGGATGTGACCAAAAGGCCAAAAATGAAGATTTATGGTCTAGGCTGATACAACCATGAGATAATGGAGATTTTATGGATTTTGATGAGCGGACCGACAAAAGATGGAAAAATCGTCTATTGCATATTGCTGATGAAAAATAAACATTTTATATGAGGATGTGACCAAAAGGCCAAAAATGACGAATTGTGGTCCAGGCTGATAGAACCATGCAGATAATGGAAATTTTATGGATTTTGATGAGCGGACCGACAAAAGATGGAAAAATCGTCTATTGCATATTGCTGATGAAAAATAAACATTTTATATGAGGATCTGACCAAAAGGCAAAAAATGAATAATTATGGTCTAGGCTGATACAACCATGCAGATAATGGAGATTTTATGGATTCTGATGAGCGGACTGACAAAAGATGGAAAAATCGTCTATTGCATATTGCTGATGAAAAAGAAACATTTTATATGAGGATTTTACCCAAAGACCAAAAATAAATAATTATGGTCTAGGCTGATACAACCATGCAGATAATGGAAATTTTATGGATTTTGATGAGCGGACCGACAAAAGATGGAAAATCGTCTATTGCATATTGCTGATGAAAAATAAATATTTTATATGAGGATGTGACCAAAAGACCAAAATTGAAGGATTTTGGTCTAGGCTGATAGAACCATGCAGATAATGGAAATTTTATGAATTCTGATGATCTGACTAATAAATTATGTAAAAATCGTCTTTTGCATAATGTGATGAAAACTAAACATTTTATATGAGGATGTTACCCAAAGACCGAAAGTGAAAAATTTTTGTATAGTCTGATACAGCCATATAGATAATGGAGATTTTAAGGATTTGGATGAGCGGACTGATGAAATATGGAAAAATGGAGTTTTTCTGATGGCAATAATCATTATGTATGAGGATTTGACCCATAGGCCAAAAATAGGTAATAATGGTGTACTATGGTTGAACGATTCATATTTCAAAAATTTATTGAATCTGATGAGTAGTTTAATTCAAGCATAAATATGACGTCTATTATTTATGTTTCTTTCGAATATGATCTTTTGCAAGATAAACTTTGTTCCTTCAATGTAATCATATAAATAAATATTTGCATAAGTGTTTTCAAAGATAAACACATAGCTGACATTGCTAGCTTCAGTTAGAATGCATGAAATTGACTACAACAATACAAGTAAATCCTTAGAAGAAATTTTCATGCATTATCTATCTATAACAGACAATTTACGATTATTCTTTCATTTAGGCAGAATACCAACGCAAGAAGCATATTTTTGATGGACATGTTACGTTTTCAATCAATATTACGTCACAATCAAATTTGTGCCTATAAAAGCAAGTCGAGTTTTTTAACGGTGGCAGTTGGAAAAAGATGTCACGGCGATTGGACGTTAACATTCCTTGGAAAACAAGTCACTGGAAACTTCTAATTGGAAAGAAAATCCGCATTCAGTTGACATCGGTAAGTGAGTTTAGCACTTAGACTTTTTAGAGATAAAAGATTTCATTTTCAAAGGTTATAAATATCCAAGTAAATATTTGCATCTGTTCTTTACTTGATGTAATGATACTTCCTATCAGCCCTTTTTTCAGTAATTCATTGATTCCTTGAACTTCATTAAAGTAAATGATATTCTAGAGAGTTTCTCTGTGTCAACAATTTGGAAACGATCAATTGGAAACCGACACAAATCTCTTTTTACAAAAAAGCTATTTGTTGTCAAGAAGTTGAAGATACTTGACAGCAAAAAAAACTAAATATGCAGACCTGAACAAAGGACCAAATATGAAGAATTATTGTCTAGGCTGATACAAACATGCAGATAATGGAAATTTTATGGACTCTGATAAGCTGACTAATAAAAAAATGGAGAAAATCGTCAATTGCATAACGTGATAAAAAAACATTACATATGAGGATGTGAGCAAAAGACCAAAAATGGAGGATTTTGGTCTAGGATGATACAACCATTCAGATAATGGAAATTTAATGGATTCTAATCAGCTGACTGATAAAATATGGAAAAAATCGTCGATTGCATATTGTGATGAAAAATATACATAACATAAGAGGATGTGACCAAAAGACCAAAAATGAAGAATTATGGTCTAAGCTGATACAGCCATGCAGATTATGGAAATTTTATGAATTCTGATGAGTGGACTGACAAAATATGGAAACATTTTCTATTGCATATTGCTGATGAAAAATAAACATTTTCTATGAGGATGTTACCAAAAGACCAAAAATGAAGGATTTTGGTCTAGGCTGATAGAACCATGCAGATAATGGAAAGATTTTGGATTCTGATGAGCGGACTGACAAAATATGGAAAAATTGTCTATTGCATATTGCTGATGAAAAATAAATATTTTATATGAGGATGTGACCAAAAGACCAAAAATGAAGGATTTTGGTCTAGGCTGATAGAACCATGCAGATAATGGAAATTTTATGAATTCTGATGATCTGACTAATAAATTATGTAAAAATCGTCTATTGCATAATGTGATGAAAACTATACATTTTATATGAGGATGTGACCAAAAGACCAAAAATAAAAAATTCTGGTCTAGGCTGATTCATTCATGCATATAAAGGAAAGATTTTGGATTCTGATAAGCGGACTGACAAAATATGGAAAAATTGTCTATTGCATATTGCTGATGAAAAATAAATATTTTATATGAGGATGTGACTAAAAGGCCAAAAATGAAGAATTATGTTCCAGGCTGATAGAACCATGCAGATAATGGAAATTTTATGAATTCTGATGAGCGAACTGACAAAATATGGAAAAATCGTCTATTGCATAATGTGATGAAAAAAAGCATTACATATGAGGATGTGACCAGAAGACCAAAAATAAAGAATTATGGTCTAGGCTGATTAAATCATGCATATAAAGGAAAGATTTTGGATTCTGATGAGCGGACTGACAAAATATGGAAAAATCGTCTATTGCATATTGCTGATGAAAAATAAATATTTTATATGAGGATGTGACTAAAAGGCCAAAAATGAAGAATTATGTTCCAGGCTGATAGAACCATGCAGATAATGGAAATTTTATGAATTCTGATGAGCGAACTGACAAAATATGGAAAAATCGTCTATTGCATATTGCTGATAAAAATAAATATTTTATATGAGGATGTGACAGAAAGACAAAAAATGAAGAATTATGGTCTAAGCTAATACACCCATGCAGAAGATGGAGATTTTAAGAATTCTGATGAGCGGACTGAAAAAAGATGGAAAAATCGTCTATTGCATATTGCTGATGAAAAATAAATATTTTACATGAGGATGTGACCAAAAGGCCAAAAATGAAGAATTATGGTCTAGGCTGATACAACCATGCAGATAATGGAGATTTTATGGATTCTGATGAGCGGATTCACAAAAGATGGAAAAATCGTCTATTGCATATTGCTGATGAAAAATAAACATTTTCTATGAGGATGTGACCAAAAGGCCAAAAATGAAGAAGTATGTTCTATGCTGATAGAACCATGCAGATAATGGAAATTTTATGAATTCTGATGAGCGGACTGACAAAATATGGAAAAATCGTCCATTGCATAATGTGATGAAAAAAAGCATTACATATGAGGATATGACCAGAAGACCAAAAATAAAGAATTATGGTCTAGGCTGATTAAATCATGCATATAATGGAGATTTTTTGGATTCTGATGAGCGGACTGACAAAATATGGAAAAATCGTCTATTGCATATTGCTGATGAAAAATAAACATTTTTTATGAGGATGTTACCCAAAGACCAAAAGAAAAAAATTTTAGTATAGTCTGATACAACCATATAGATAATGGAGCTTTAAAGATTTGGATGAGCGGACTGATGAAATATGGAAAAATGGAGTTTTGCTGATGGCAATAATCATTATGTATGAGGATTTGATCCATAGTCCAAAAATAGGTAATAATGGTGTACTATGGTTGAACGATTCATATTTCAAAAATTTATTGAATCTGATGAGTAGTTTAATTCAAGCATAAAGATGACGTCTATTATTTATGTTTCTTTCGAATATGATCGTTTCCAAGATAAACTTTGTTCCTTCAATGTAATCATATAAATAAACTTTTGCATAAGTGTTTTCAAAGATAAACACATAGCTGACATTGCTAGCTTCAGTTAGAATGCATGAAATTGACTACAACAATACAAGTAAATCCTTAGAAGATATTTTCATGCATTATCTATCCATAACATACAATTTACGATTATTCTTTCATGTAGGCAGAATACCAACGGAAGAAGCATATTTTTGATGGACATGTTACGTTTTCAATCAATATTACGTCACAATCAAATTTGTGCCTATAAAAGCAAGTCGATTTTTTTAACGGTGGCAGTTGGATAAAGATGTCACGGCGATTGGACGTTAACATTCCTTGGAAAACAAGTCCGTGGAAACTTTTAATTGGAAAGAATAACCGCCTTAAGTTGACATCGGTAAGTGAGCTTTAGCACTTAGACTTTTTACAGATAAAAGATTTCATTTTCAAAGGTTATAAATATCCAAGTAAATATTTGCACCTGTTCTTTACTTGATGTAATGAGACTTTCTATCAGCCCTTTTTTCTGTAATTCATTGATTCCTTGAACTTCATTAAAGTAAATGATATTCTAGAGAGTTTCTATGTGTCAACAATTTGGAAACGATCAATTGGATACCGACACAAAAACTTTTTTTACAAAAAAGCTATTTGTTGTCAAGAAGTTGAAGATACTTGACAGCAAAAAAAACTAAATATGCAGACCTGAACAAAGAACCAAATATGAAGAATTATCGTCTTGGCTGATACAACCATGCAGATAATGGAAATTTTATGGATTCTGATGAGCTGACTAATAAAAAATGGAGAAAATCGTCAATTGCATGATGTGATAAAAAAACATTACAGATGAGGATGTGACCAAAAGACCAAAAATGAAGAATTATGGTCTAAGCTGATACAGCCATGCAGGTAATGGAGATTTTAATAATTCTAATGAGCGGACTGGCAAAATATGGAAAAATCGTCAATTGCATATTGCTGATGAAAAAAAAATATATCCATGTGGATGTAACGCAAAGACGAAAAATGAAGAATTATCGTCTAACCTGATACAACATGCAGATAATGGAGATTTTAATAATTCTAATGAGCGGACTGGCAAAATATGGAAAAATCGTCCATTGCATATTGCTGATGAAAAATAAACATTATACATGTGGATGTAACCCAACGACGAACAATGAAAAATTATCGTGTAACCTGATAGAACCATGCAGATAATGGAGATTTTAATAATTCTAATGAACGGACTGGCAAAATATGGAAAAATCGCCCATTGCATATTGCTGATGAAAAATAAACATTTTATAGGAGGATGTAACCCAACGACGAAAAATGAAGAATTATCGTGTAACCTGACACAACCATGCAGATAATGGAGATTTTAATAATTCTAGTGAGCGGACTGGCAAAATATGGAAAAATCGTCCATTGCATATTGCTGATGAAAAATAAACATTATACATGTGGATGTAACCCAACGACGAAAAATGAAGAATTATCGTGTAACCTGATAGAACCATGCAGATAATGGAGATTTTAATAATTCTAATGAACGGACTGGCAAAATATGGAAAAATCGTCCATTGCATTTTGCTGATGAAAAATAAACATTATACATGTGGATGTAACCCAAAGACGAAAAATGAAGAATTATCGTGTAACCTGATACAACCATGCAGATAATGGAGATTTTAATAATTCTAGTGAGCGGACAGGCAAAATATGGAAAAATCGTCCATTGCATATTGCTGATGAAAAATGAACATTATACACGTGGATGTAACCCAAAGACGAAAAATGAAGAATGATGGTCTAAGCTGTTACAACGATGCAAATAATGGAACTTTTTTGAGTTCTGATGAGCGGACTGATAAGATATAGAAAATATCGTCTATTGCATATTGCTGATGAAAAATAAAAATTATGTATGAGGATGTTACCCAAAGACGAAAAATGAAGAATTATGGTCTAAGCTGTTACAACGATGCAAATAATGGAACTTTTTTGAGTTCTGATGAGCGGACTGATAAGATATGGAAAAAATCGTCTATTGCATATTGCTGATGAAACTTAATAATTATGTAGGAGGATGTTACCCAAAGACCAAAAATGAAGTATTATGGTCTAAGCTGTTACAACGATGCAAATAATGGAACTTTTTTGAGTTCTGATGAGCGGACTGATAAGATATGGAAAATATCGTCTATTGCATATTGCTGATGAAAAATAAAAATTATGTATGAGGATGTTACCCAAAGACCAAAAATGAAGAATTATCGTGTAACCTGATACAACCATGCAGATAATGGAGATTTTAATAATTCTAGTGAGCGGACAGGCAAAATATGGAAAAATCGTCCATTGCATATTGCTGATGAAAAATGAACATTATACATGTGGATGTAACCCAAAGACGAAAAATGAAGAATGATGGTCTAAGCTGTTACAACGATGCAAATAATGGAACTTTTTTGAGTTCTGATGAGCGGACTGATAAGATATAGAAAATATCGTCTATTGCATATTGCTGATGAAAAATAAAAATTATGTATGAGGATGTTACCCAAAGACCAAAAATGAAGAATTATGGTCTAAGCTGTTACAACGATGCAAATAATGGAACTTTTTTGAGTTCTGATGAGCGGACTGATAAGATATGGAAAAAATCGTCTATTGCATATTGCTGATGAAAAATAAAAATTATGTATGAGGATGTTACCCAAAGACCAAAAATGAAGAATTATGGTCTAAGCTGTTACAACGATGCAAATAATGGAACTTTTTTGAGTTCTGATGAGCGGACTGATAAGATATGGAAAATATCGTCTATTGCATATTGCTGATGAAAAATAAACATTATACATGTGGATGTAACCCAAAGACGAAAAATGAAGAATTATCGTGTAACCTGATACAACCATGCAGATAATGGAGATTTTAATAATTCTAGTGAGCGGACAGGCAAAATATGGAAAAATCGTCCATTGCATATTGCTGATGAAAAATGAACATTATACATGTGGATGTAACCCAAAGACGAAAAATGAAGAATGATGGTCTAAGCTGTTACAACGATGCAAATAATGGAACTTTTTTGAGTTCTGATGAGCGGACTGATAAGATATAGAAAATATCGTCTATTGCATATTGCTGATGAAAAATAAAAATTATGTATGAGGATGTTACCCAAAGACCAAAAATGAAGAATTATGGTCTAAGCTGTTACAACGATGCAAATAATGGAACTTTTTTGAGTTCTGATGAGCGGACTGATAAGATATGGAAAAAATCGTCTATTGCATATTGCTGATGAAACTTAATAATTATGTATGAGGATGTTACCCAAAGACCAAAAATGAAGAATTATGGTCTAAGCTGTTACAACGATGCAAATAATGGAACTTTTTTGAGTTCTGATGAGCGAACTGATAAGATATGGAAAAATTGTCTATTGCATATTGCTAATGAAAAATAAAAATTTTATATGAGGATGTTATCCAAAGACCAAAAGAGAAAAATTACAGTGTAGTCTGATACAACCATATAGATAATGGAGATTTTAAGGATTTGGATGAGCGGACTGATGAAATATGGAAAAATGGAGTTTTGTCGATGGCAATAATCATTATGTATGAGGATTTGACCCATAGGCCAAAAATAGATAATAATGGTGTACTATGGTTGAACGATTCATATTTCAAAAATTTATTGAATCTGATGAGTAGTTTAATTCAAGCATAAATATGACGTCTATTATTTATGTTTCTTTCGAATATGATCTTTTTCGAGATAAACTTTGTTCCTTCAATGTAATCATATAAATAAACTTTTGCATAAGTGTTTTCAAAGATAAACACATAGCTGACATTGCTAGCTTCAGTTAGAATGCATGAAATTGACTACAACAATACAAGTAAATTCTCAAAAGAAATTTTCATGCATTATCTATCTATAACATACAATTTACGATTATTCTTTCATTTAGGCAGAATACCAACGCAAGAAGCATATTTTTGATGGACATGTTACGTTTTCAATCAATATTACGTCACAATCAAATTTGTGCCTATAAAAGCAAGTCGATTTTTTTAACGGTGGCAGTTGGATAAAGATGTCACGGCGATTGGACGTTAACATTCCTTGGAGAACAAGTCCGTGGAAACTTTTAATTGGAAAGAATAACCGCCTTAAGTTGACATCGGTAAGTGAGCTTTAGCACTTAGAGTTTTTACAGATAAAAGATTTCATTTTCAAAGGTTATAAATATCCAAGTAAATATTTGCACCTGTTCTTTACTTGATGTAATGAGACTTTCTATCAGCCCTTTTTTCTGTAATTCATTGATTCCTTGAACTTCATTAAAGTAAATGATATTCTAGAGAGTTTCTATGTGTCAACAATTTGGAAACGATCAATTGGAAACCGACACAAAAACTTTTTTACCAAAAAGCTATTTGTTGTCAAGAAGTTGAAGATACTTGACAGCAAAAAAACTAAATATACAGACCTGAACAAAGGACCAAATATGAAGAATTATCGTCTAGGCTGATACAACCATGCAGATAATGGAAATTTTATGGATTCTGATCAGCTGACTGATAAAATATGGAAAAATCCGTCCATTACATATTGCTGATGTAAAATAAACATTATACATGTGGATGTAACCCAAAGAGGAAAAATGAAGAATTATCGTGTAACCTAATACAACCATGCAGGTAATGGAGATTTTAATCATTCTTATGAGCGGACTGGCAAAATATGGAAAAACCGTCCATTGTATATTGCTGATGAAAAATAAACATTTTATATGAGGATGTAACCCAACGACAAAAAATGAAGAATTATCGTGTAACCTGACACAACCATGCAGATAATGGAGATTTTAATAATTCTAGTGAGCGGACTGGCAAAATATGGAAAAATCGTCCATTGCATATTGCTGATGAAAAATAAACATTATACATGTGGATGTAACCCAACGACGAAAAATGAAGAATTATCGTGTAACCTGATAGAACCATGCAGATAATGGAGATTTTAATAATTCTAATGAACAGACTGGCAAAATATGGAAAAATCGTCCATTGCATTTTGCTGATGAAAAATAAACATTATACATGTGGATGTAACCCAAAGACGAAAAATGAAGAATTATCGTGTAACCTGATACAACCATGCAGATAATGGAGATTTTAATAATTCTAGTGAGCGGACAGGCAAAATATGGAAAAATCGTCCATTGCATATTGCTGATGAAAAATGAACATTATACATGTGGATGTAACCCAAAGACGAAAAATGAAGAATGATGGTCTAAGCTGTTACAACGATGCAAATAATGGAACTTTTTTGAGTTCTGATGAGCGGACTGATAAAATATGGAAAAATTGTCTATTGCATATTGCTAATGAAAAATAAAAATTTTATTTTAGGATGTTATCCACAGAAGAAAAGAGAAAAATTTTAGTGTAGTCTGATACAACCATATAGATAATGGAGATTTTAAGGATTTGGATGAGCGGACTGATGAAATATGGAAAAATGGAGTTTTGTCGATGGCAATAATCATTATGTATGAGGATTTGACCCATAGGCCAAAAATAGATAATAATGGTGTACTATGGTTGAACGATTCATATTTCAAAAATTTATTGAATCTGATGAGTAGTTTAATTCAAGCATAAATATGACGTCTATTATTTATGTTTCTTTCGAATATGATCTTTTTCGAGATAAACTTTGTTCCTTCAATGTAATCATATAAATAAACTTTTGCATAAGTGTTTTCAAAGATAAACACATAGCTGACATTGCTAGCTTCAGTTAGAATGCATGAAATTGACTACAACAATACAAGTAAATTCTCAAAAGAAATTTTCATGCATTATCTATCTATAACATACAATTTACGATTATTCTTTCATTTAGGCAGAATACCAACGCAAGAAGCATATTTTTGATGGACATGTTACGTTTTCAATCAATATTACGTCACAATCAAATTTGTGCCTATAAAAGCAAGTCGATTTTTTTAACGGTGGCAGTTGGATAAAGATGTCACGGCGATTGGACGTTAACATTCCTTGGAGAACAAGTCCGTGGAAACTTTTAATTGGAAAGAATAACCGCCTTAAGTTGACATCGGTAAGTGAGCTTTAGCACTTAGAGTTTTTACAGATAAAAGATTTCATTTTCAAAGGTTATAAATATCCAAGTAAATATTTGCACCTGTTCTTTACTTGATGTAATGAGACTTTCTATCAGCCCTTTTTTCTGTAATTCATTGATTCCTTGAACTTCATTAAAGTAAATGATATTCTAGAGAGTTTCTATGTGTCAACAATTTGGAAACGATCAATTGGAAACCGACACAAAAACTTTTTTACCAAAAAGCTATTTGTTGTCAAGAAGTTGAAGATACTTGACAGCAAAAAAACTAAATATACAGACCTGAACAAAGGACCAAATATGAAGAATTATCGTCTAGGCTGATACAACCATGCAGATAATGGAAATTTTATGGATTCTGATCAGCTGACTGATAAAATATGGAAAAATCCGTCCATTACATATTGCTGATGTAAAATAAACATTATACATGTGGATGTAACCCAAAGAGGAAAAATGAAGAATTATCGTGTAACCTAATACAACCATGCAGGTAATGGAGATTTTAATCATTCTTATGAGCGGACTGGCAAAATATGGAAAAACCGTCCATTGTATATTGCTGATGAAAAATAAACATTTTATATGAGGATGTAACCCAACGACAAAAAATGAAGAATTATCGTGTAACCTGACACAACCATGCAGATAATGGAGATTTTAATAATTCTAGTGAGCGGACTGGCAAAATATGGAAAAATCGTCCATTGCATATTGCTGATGAAAAATAAACATTATACATGTGGATGTAACCCAACGACGAAAAATGAAGAATTATCGTGTAACCTGATAGAACCATGCAGATAATGGAGATTTTAATAATTCTAATGAACAGACTGGCAAAATATGGAAAAATCGTCCATTGCATTTTGCTGATGAAAAATAAACATTATACATGTGGATGTAACCCAAAGACGAAAAATGAAGAATTATCGTGTAACCTGATACAACCATGCAGATAATGGAGATTTTAATAATTCTAGTGAGCGGACAGGCAAAATATGGAAAAATCGTCCATTGCATATTGCTGATGAAAAATGAACATTATACATGTGGATGTAACCCAAAGACGAAAAATGAAGAATGATGGTCTAAGCTGTTACAACGATGCAAATAATGGAACTTTTTTGAGTTCTGATGAGCGGACTGATAAGATATAGAAAATATCGTCTATTGCATATTGCTGATGAAAAATAAAAATTATGTATGAGGATGTTACCCAAAGACCAAAAATGAAGATTTATGGTCTAAGCTGTTACAACGATGCAAATAATGGAACTTTTTTGAGTTCTGATGAGCGGACTGATAAGATATGGAAAAATTGTCTATTGCATATTGCTAATGAAAAATAAAAATTTTATATGAGGATGTTATCCAAAGACCAAAAGAGAAAAATTACAGTGTAGTCTGATACAACCATATAGATAATGGAGATTTTAAGGATTTGGATGAGCGGACTGATGAAATATGGAAAAATGGAGTTTTGTCGATGGCAATAATCATTATGTATGAGGATTTGACCCATAGGCCAAAAATAGATAATAATGGTGTACTATGGTTGAACGATTCATATTTCAAAAATTTATTGAATCTGATGAGTAGTTTAATTCAAGCATAAATATGACGTCTATTATTTATGTTTCTTTCGAATATGATCTTTTTCGAGATAAACTTTGTTCCTTCAATGTAATCATATAAATAAACTTTTGCATAAGTGTTTTCAAAGATAAACACATAGCTGACATTGCTAGCTTCAGTTAGAATGCATGAAATTGACTACAACAATACAAGTAAATTCTCAAAAGAAATTTTCATGCATTATCTATCTATAACATACAATTTACGATTATTCTTTCATTTAGGCAGAATACCAACGCAAGAAGCATATTTTTGATGGACATGTTACGTTTTCAATCAATATTACGTCACAATCAAATTTGTGCCTATAAAAGCAAGTCGAGTTTTTTAACGGTGGCAGTTGGAAAAAGATGTCACGGCGATTGGACGTAAACATTCCTTGGAAAACAAGTCCGTGGAAATTTTTAATTGGAAAGAAAATCTGCATTAAATTGACATCGGTAAGTGAGCTTTAGCACTTAGACTTTTTACAGATAAAAAATTTCATTTTCAAAGGTTATAAATATCCAAGTAAATATTTGCACCTGTTCTTTACTTGATGTAATGAGACTTTCTATCAGCCCTTTTTTCTGTAATTCATTGATTCCTTGAACTTCATTAAAGTAAATGATATTCTAGAGAGTTTCTATGTGTCAACAATTTGGAAACGATCAATTGGAAACCGACACAAAAACTTTTTTACCAAAAAGCTATTTGTTGTCAAGAAGTTGAAGATACTTGACAGCAAAAAAACTAAATATACAGAACTGAACAAAGGACCAAATATGAAGAATTATCGTCTAGGCTGATACAACCATGCAGATAATGGAAATTTTATGGATTCTGATCAGCTGACTGATAAAATATGGAAAAATCGCCCATTGCATATTGCTGATGAAAAATAAACATTTTATATGAGGATGTAACCCAACGACGAAAAATGAAGAATTATCGTGTAACCTGACACAACCATGCAGATAATGGAGATTTTAATAATTCTAGTGAGCGGACTGGCAAAATATGGAAAAATCGTCCATTGCATATTGCTGATGAAAAATAAACATTATACATGTGGATGTAACCCAACGACGAAAAATGAAGAATTATCGTGTAACCTGATAGAACCATGCAGATAATGGAGATTTTAATAATTCTAATGAACAGACTGGCAAAATATGGAAAAATCGTCCATTGCATTTTGCTGATGAAAAATAAACATTATACATGTGGATGTAACCCAAAGACGAAAAATGAAGAATTATCGTGTAACCTGATACAACCATGCAGATAATGGAGATTTTAATAATTCTAGTGAGCGGACAGGCAAAATATGGAAAAATCGTCCATTGCATATTGCTGATGAAAAATGAACATTATACATGTGGATGTAACCCAAAGACGAAAAATGAAGAATGATGGTCTAAGCTGTTACAACGATGCAAATAATGGAACTTTTTTGAGTTCTGATGAGCGGACTGATAAGATATGGAAAATATCGTCTATTGCATATTGCTGATGAAAAAAAAAATTATGTATGAGGATGTTACCCAAAGACCAAAAATGAAGAATTATGGTCTAAGCTGTTACAACGATGCAAATAATGGAACTTTTTTGAGTTCTGATGAGCGGACTGATAAGATATGGAAAATATCGTCTATTGCATATTGCTGATGAAAAATAAAAATTATGTATGAGGATGTTACCCAAAGACCAAAAATGAAGAATTATGGTCTAAGCTGTTACAACGATGCAAATAATGGAACTTTTTTGAGTTCTGATGAGCGGACTGATAAGATATGGAAAAATTGTCTATTGCATATTGCTAATGAAAAATAAAAATTTTATATGAGGATGTTATCCAAAGACCAAAAGAGAAAAATTACAGTGTAGTCTGATACAACCATATAGATAATGGAGATTTTAAGGATTTGGATGAGCGGACTGATGAAATATGGAAAAATGGAGTTTTGTCGATGGCAATAATCATTATGTATGAGGATTTGACCCATAGGCCAAAAATAGATAATAATGGTGTACTATGGTTGAACGATTCATATTTCAAAAATTTATTGAATCTGATGAGTAGTTTAATTCAAGCATAAATATGACGTCTATTATTTATGTTTCTTTCGAATATGATCTTTTTCGAGATAAACTTTGTTCCTTCAATGTAATCATATAAATAAACTTTTGCATAAGTGTTTTCAAAGATAAACACATAGCTGACATTGCTAGCTTCAGTTAGAATGCATGAAATTGACTACAACAATATAAGTAAATTCTCAAAAGAAATTTTCATGCATTATCTATCTATAACATACAATTTACGATTATTCTTTCATTTAGGCAGAATACCAACGCAAGAAGCATATTTTTGATGGACATGTTACGTTTTCAATCAATATTACGTCACAATCAAATTTGTGCCTATAAAAGCAAGTCGAGTTTTTTAACGGTGGCAGTTGGAAAAAGATGTCACGGCGATTGGACGTAAACATTCCTTGGAAAACAAGTCCGTGGAAATTTTTAATAGGAAAGAAAATCTGCATTAAATTGACATCGGTAAGTGAGCTTTAGCACTTAGACTTTTTACAGATAAAAAATTTCATTTTCAAAGGTTATAAATATCCAAGTAAATATTTGCACCTGTTCTTTACTTGATGTAATGAGACTTTCTATCAGCCCTTTTTTCTGTAATTCATTGATTCCTTGAACTTCATTAAAGTAAATGATATTCTAGAGAGTTTCTATGTGTCAACAATTTGGAAACGATCAATTGGAAACCGACACAAAAACTTTTTTACCAAAAAGCTATTTGTTGTCAAGAAGTTGAAGATACTTGACAGCAAAAAAACTAAATATACAGACCTGAACAAAGGACCAAATATGAAGAATTATCGTCTAGGCTGATACAACCATGCAGATAATGGAAATTTTATGGATTCTGATCAGCTGACTGATAAAATATGGAAAAATCCGTCCATTACATATTGCTGATGAAAAATAAACATTATACATGTGGATGTAACCCAAAGAGGAAAAATGAAGAATTATCGTGTAACCTAATACAACCATGCAGGTAATGGAGATTTTAATCATTCTTATGAGCGGACTGGCAAAATATGGAAAAACCGTCCATTGTATATTGCTGATGAAAAATAAACATTTTATATGAGGATGTAACCCAACGACAAAAAATGAAGAATTATCGTGTAACCTGACACAACCATGCAGATAATGGAGATTTTAATAATTCTAGTGAGCGGACTGGCAAAATATGGAAAAATCGTCCATTGCATATTGCTGATGAAAAATAAACATTATACATGTGGATGTAACCCAACGACGAAAAATGAAGAATTATCGTGTAACCTGATAGAACCATGCAGATAATGGAGATTTTAATAATTCTAATGAACGGACTGGCAAAATATGGAAAAATCGTCCATTGCATTTTGCTGATGAAAAATAAACATTATACATGTGGATGTAACCCAAAGACGAAAAATGAAGAATTATCGTGTAACCTGATACAACCATGCAGATAATGGAGATTTTAATAATTCTAGTGAGCGGACAGGCAAAATATGGAAAAATCGTCCATTGCATATTGCTGATGAAAAATGAACATTATACATGTGGATGTAACCCAAAGACGAAAAATGAAGAATGATGGTCTAAGCTGTTACAACGATGCAAATAATGGAACTTTTTTGAGTTCTGATGAGCGGACTGATAAGATATAGAAAATATCGTCTATTGCATATTGCTGATGAAAAATAAAAATTATGTATGAGGATGTTACCCAAAGACCAAAAATGAAGAATTATGGTCTAAGCTGTTACAACGATGCAAATAATGGAACTTTTTTGAGTTCTGATGAGCGGACTGATAAGATATGGAAAAATTGTCTATTGCATATTGCTAATGAAAAATAAAAATTTTATATGAGGATGTTATCCAAAGACCAAAAGAGAAAAATTACAGTGTAGTCTGATACAACCATATAGATAATGGAGATTTTAAGGATTTGGATGAGCGGACTGATGAAATATGGAAAAATGGAGTTTTGTCGATGGCAATAATCATTATGTATGAGGATTTGACCCATAGGCCAAAAATAGATAATAATGGTGTACTATGGTTGAACGATTCATATTTCAAAAATTTATTGAATCTGATGAGTAGTTTAATTCAAGCATAAATATGACGTCTATTATTTATGTTTCTTTCGAATATGATCTTTTTCGAGATAAACTTTGTTCCTTCAATGTAATCATATAAATAAACTTTTGCATAAGTGTTTTCAAAGATAAACACATAGCTGACATTGCTAGCTTCAGTTAGAATGCATGAAATTGACTACAACAATACAAGTAAATTCTCAAAAGAAATTTTCATGCATTATCTATCTATAACATACAATTTACGATTATTCTTTCATTTAGGCAGAATACCAACGCAAGAAGCATATTTTTGATGGACATGTTACGTTTTCAATCAATATTACGTTTCAATCAAATTTGTGCCTATAAAAGCAAGTCGAGTTTTTTAACGGTGGCAGTTGGAAAAAGATGTCACGGCGATTGGACGTAAACATTCCTTGGAAAACAAGTCCGTGGAAATTTTTAATTGGAAAGAAAATCTGCATTAAATTGACATCGGTAAGTGAGCTTTAGCACTTAGACTTTTTACAGATAAAAGATTTCATTTTCAAAGGTTATAAATATCCAAGTAAATATTTGCACCTGTTCTTTACTTGATGTAATGAGACTTTCTATCAGCCCTTTTTTCTGTAATTCATTGATTCCTTGAACTTCATTAAAGTAAATGATATTCTAGAGAGTTTCTATGTGTCAACAATTTGGAAACGATCAATTGGAAACCGACACAAAAACTTTTTTACCAAAAAGCTATTTGTTGTCAAGAAGTTGAAGATACTTGACAGCAAAAAAACTAAATATACAGACCTGAACAAAGGACCAAATATGAAGAATTATCGTCTAGGCTGATACAACCATGCAGATAATGGAAATTTTATGGATTCTGATCAGCTGACTGATAAAATATGGAAAAATCCGTCCATTACATATTGCTGATGAAAAATAAACATTATACATGTGGATGTAACCCAAAGAGGAAAAATGAAGAATTATCGTGTAACCTAATACAACCATGCAGGTAATGGAGATTTTAATCATTCTTATGAGCGGACTGGCAAAATATGGAAAAACCGTCCATTGTATATTGCTGATGAAAAATAAACATTTTATATGAGGATGTAACCCAACGACAAAAAATGAAGAATTATCGTGTAACCTGACACAACCATGCAGATAATGGAGATTTTAATAATTCTAGTGAGCGGACTGGCAAAATATGGAAAAATCGTCCATTGCATATTGCTGATGAAAAATAAACATTATACATGTGGATGTAACCCAACGACGAAAAATGAAGAATTATCGTGTAACCTGATAGAACCATGCAGATAATGGAGATTTTAATAATTCTAATGAACGGACTGGCAAAATATGGAAAAATCGTCCATTGCATTTTGCTGATGAAAAATAAACATTATACATGTGGATGTAACCCAAAGACGAAAAATGAAGAATTATCGTGTAACCTGATACAACCATGCAGATAATGGAGATTTTAATAATTCTAGTGAGCGGACAGGCAAAATATGGAAAAATCGTCCATTGCATATTGCTGATGAAAAATAAACATTATACATGTGGATGTAACCCAAAGACGAAAAATGAAGAATGATGGTCTAAGCTGTTACAACGATGCAAATAATGGAACTTTTTTGAGTTCTGATGAGCGGACTGATAAGATATAGAAAATATCGTCTATTGCATATTGCTGATGAAAAATAAAAATTATGTATGAGGATGTTACCCAAAGACCAAAAATGAAGAATTATGGTCTAAGCTGTTACAACGATGCAAATAATGGAACTTTTTTGAGTTCTGATGAGCGGACTGATAAGATATGGAAAAATTGTCTATTGCATATTGCTAATGAAAAATAAAAATTTTATATGAGGATGTTATCCAAAGACCAAAAGAGAAAAATTACAGTGTAGTCTGATACAACCATATAGATAATGGAGATTTTAAGGATTTGGATGAGCGGACTGATGAAATATGGAAAAATGGAGTTTTGTCGATGGCAATAATCATTATGTATGAGGATTTGACCCATAGGCCAAAAATAGATAATAATGGTGTACTATGGTTGAACGATTCATATTTCAAAAATTTATTGAATCTGATGAGTAGTTTAATTCAAGCATAAATATGACGTCTATTATTTATGTTTCTTTCGAATATGATCTTTTTCGAGATAAACTTTGTTCCTTCAATGTAATCATATAAATAAACTTTTGCATAAGTGTTTTCAAAGATAAACACATAGCTGACATTGCTAGCTTCAGTTAGAATGCATGAAATTGACTACAACAATACAAGTAAATTCTCAAAAGAAATTTTCATGCATTATCTATCTATAACATACAATTTGCGATTATTCTTTCATTTAGGAAGAATACCAACGCAAGAAGCATATTTTTGATGGACATGTTACGTTTTCAATCAATATTACGTCACAATCAAATTTGTGCCTATAAAAGAAAGTCGAGTTTTTTAACGGTGGCAGTTGGAAAAAGATGTCACGGCGATTGGACGTAAAAATTCCTTGGAAAACAAGTCCGTGGAAATTTTTAATTGGAAAGAAAATCTGCATTAAATTGACATCGGTAAGTGAGCTTTAGCACTTAGACTTTTTACAGATAAAAAATTTCATTTTCAAAGGTTATAAATATCCAAGTAAATATTTGCACCTGTTCTTTACTTGATGTAATGAGACTTTCTATCAGCCCTTTTTTCTGTAATTCATTGATTCCTTGAACTTCATTAAAGTAAATGATATTCTAGAGAGTTTCTATGTGTCAACAATTTGGAAACGATCAATTGGAAACCGACACAAAAACTTTTTTACCAAAAAGCTATTTGTTGTCAAGAAGTTGAAGATACTTGACAGCAAAAAAACTAAATATACAGACCTGAACAAAGGACCAAATATGAAGAATTATCGTCTAGGCTGATACAACCATGCAAATAATGGAAGATTTATGGATTCTGATCAGCTGACTGATAAAATATGGAAAAATCCGTCCATTACATATTGCTGATGAAAAATAAACATTATACATGTGGATGTAACCCAAAGAGGAAAAATGAAGAATTATCGTGTAACCTAATACAACCATGCAGGTAATGGAGATTTTAATCATTCTTATGAGCGGACTGGCAAAATATGGAAAAACCGTCCATTGTATATTGCTGATGAAAAATAAACATTTTATATGAGGATGTAACCCAACGACAAAAAATGAAGAATTATCGTGTAACCTGACACAACCATGCAGATAATGGAGATTTTAATAATTCTAGTGAGCGGACTGGCAAAATATGGAAAAATCGTCCATTGCATTTTGCTGATGAAAAATAAACATTATACATGTGGATGTAACCCAAAGACGAAAAATGAAGAATTATCGTGTAACCTGATACAACCATGCAGATAATGGAGATTTTAATAATTCTTATGAGCGGACTGGCAAAATATGGAAAAACCGTCCATTGTATATTGCTGATGAAAAATAAACATTTTATATGAGGATGTAACCCAACGACGAAAAATGAAGAATTATCGTGTAACCTGACACAACCATGCAGATAATGGAGATTTTAATAATTCGAATGAGCGGACTAGCAAAATATGGAAAAATCGTCCATTGCATATTGCTGATGAAAAATAAACATTTTATATAAGAATGTGACCCAAAGACCAAAAATGAAGAATTATCGTCTAGCCTAATACAACCATGAAGATAATGGAGATTTTAATAATTCTAATGAGCGGACTGGCAAAATATGGAAAAATCGTTCATTGCATATTGCTGATGAAAAATAAACATTATACATGTGGATATAACTCAAAGACGAAAAATGAAGAATTATCGTCTAGCCTGATACAACCATGCAGATAATGGAGATTTTAATAATTCTAATGAGCGGACTGGCAAAATATGGAAAAATCGTCCATTGCATATTGCTGATGAAAAATAAACATTATACATGTGGATGTAACCCAAATACGAAAAATGAAGAATTATCGTCTAGCCTGATACAACCATGCAGATAATGGAGATTTTAATAATTCTAATGAGCGGACTGGCAAAATATGGAAAAATCGTCCATCGCATATTGCTGATGAAAAATAAACATTATACATGTGGATGTAACCCAAAGACGGAAAATGAAGAATTATCGTCTAACCTGATACAACATGCAGATAATGGAGATTTTAATAATTCTAATGAGCGGACTGGCAAAATATGGAAAAATCGTCCATTGCTTATTGCTGATGAAAAATAAACATTATACATGTGGATGTAACCCAAATACGAAAAATGAAGAATTATCGTCTAGCCTGATACAACCATGCAGATAATGGAGATTTTAATAATTCTAATGAGCGGACTGGCAAAATATGGAAAAATCGTCCATTGCATATTGCTGATGAAAAATAAACATTATACATGTGGATGTAACCCAAAGACGGAAAATGAAGAATTATCGTCTAACCTGATACAACATGCAGATAATGGAGATTTTAATAATTCAAATGAGCGGACTAGCAAAATATGGAAAAATCGTCCATTGCATATTGCTGATGAAAAATAAACATTTTATATAAGAATGTGACCCAAAGACCAAAAATGAAGAATTATCGTCTAACCTGATACAACATGCAGATAATGGAGATTTTAATAATTCTAATGAGCGGACTAGCAAAATATGGAAAAATCGTCCATTGCATATTGCTGATGAAAAATAAACATTTTATATAAGAATGTGACCCAAAGACCAAAAATGAAGAATTATCGTCTAGCCTAATACAACCATGCAGATAATGGAGATTTTAATAATTCTAATGAGTGGACTGGCAAAATATGGAAAAATCGTCCATTGCATATTGCTGATGAAAAATAAACATTATACATGTGGATGTAACCCAAATACGAAAAATGAAGAATTATCGTCTAGCCTGATACAACCATGCAGATAATGGAGATTTTAATAATTCTAATGAGCGGACTGGCAAAATATGGAAAAATCGTCCATTGCATATTGCTGATGAAAAATAAACATTATACATGTGGATGTAACCCAAAGAGGGAAAATGAAGAATTATCGTCTAACCTGATACAACATGCAGATAATGGAGATTTTAATAATTCAAATGAGCGGACTAGCAAAATATGGAAAAATCGTCCATTGCATATTGCTGATGAAAAATAAACATTTTATATAAGAATGTAACCCAAAGACGGAAAATGAAGAATTATCGTCTAACCTGATACAACATGCAGATAATGGAGATTTTAATAATTCTAATGAGCGGACTAGCAAAATATGGAAAAATCGTCCATTGCATATTGCTGATGAAAAATAAACATTATACATGTGGATGTAACCCAAAGACGAAAAATGAAGAATTATCGTCTAAGCTGATACAACCATGCAGATAATGGAGATTTTAAAAATTCTAATGAGCGGACTGGCAGAATATGCAAAAAACGTCCATTGGATATTGCTGATGAAAAAAAAACATTTTATATAAGGATGTGACCCAAAGACCAAAAATGAAGAATTATGGTCTAAGCTGATACAGCCATGCAGATGATGGAGATTTTAAGAATTCTTGTGAGCGGACTGGCAAAATATGGAAAAATCGTCAATTGCATATTGCTGATGAAAAATAAACATTTTATATAAGGATGTGACCCAAAGACCAAAAATGAAGAATTATGGTCTAAGCTGATACAGCCATGCAGATGATGGAGATTTTAAGAATTCTAATGAGCTCGCTGACAAAATATGGAAAATTGTCTATTACATATTGCTAATGAAAAAAAACATTATACATGTGGATGTAACCCAAAGACGGAAAATGAAGAATTATCGTCTAACCTGATACAACATGCAGATAATGGAGATTTTAATAATTCTAATGAGCGGACTGGCAAAATATGGAAAAATCGTCCATTGGATATTGCTGATGAAAAATAAACATTTTACATGTGGATGTTACCCAAAGACGAAAAATGAAGAATTATCGTCTAACCTGATACAACCATGCAGATAATGGAGATTTTAAAAATTCTAATGAGCGGACTGGCAAAATATGGAAAAATCGTCCATTGGATATTGCTGATGAAAAATAAACATTTTATATAAGGATGTGACCCAAAGACCAAAAATGAAGAATTATGGTCTAAGCTGATACAGCCATGCAGATGATGGAGATTTTAAGAATTCTTGTTAGCGGACTGGCAAAATATGGAAAAATTGTTCATTGCATATTGCTGATGAAAAATAAACATTTTATAAAAGGATGTGACCCAAAGACCAAAAATGAAGAATTATGGTCTAGGCTGATACAGCCATGCAGATGATGGAGATTTTAAGAATTCTAATGAGCGGACTGGCAAAATATGGAAAAATCGTCCATTGGATATTGCTGATGAAAAATAAACATTTTATATAAGGATGTGACCCAAAGACCAAAAATGAAGAATTATGGTCTAACCTGATACAACATGCAGATAATGGAGATTTTAATAATTCTAATGAGCGGACTGGCAAAATATGGAAAAATCGTCCATTGGATATTGCTGATGAAAAATAAACATTTTATATAAGGATGTGACCCAAAGACCAAAAATGAAGAATTATGGTCTAAGCTGATACAGCCATGCAGATGATGGAGATTTTAATAATTCTAATGAGCGGACTGGCAAAATATGGAAAAATCGTCCATTGGATATTGCTGATGAAAAATAAACATTTTATATAAGGATGTGACCCAAAGACCAAAAATGAAGAATTATGGTCTAAGCTGATACAGCCATGCAGATGATGGAGATTTTAAGAATTCTTGTTAGCGGACTGGCAAAATATGGAAAAATTGTTCATTGCATATTGCTGATGAAAAATAAACATTTTATAAAAGGATGTTACCCAAAGACGAAAAAAAAAGAATTATGGTCTAGGCTGTTACAACCATTCAGATATTCGAAATTTTATGGATTCTGATGAGCTGACTGGCAAAATATGGAAAAATCGTCCATTGCATATTGCTGATGAAAAATAAACATTTTATATAAGGATGTGACCCAAAGACCAAAAATGAAGAATTATGGTCTAAGCTGATACAGCCATGCAGATGATGGAGATTTTAAGAATTCTAATGAGCTGGCTGACAAAATATGGAAAAAATCGACTATTGCATGTTGCTTATGAAAAATAATCATTATATATTGAGATGTGAGCGAAAGACCAAAAATGAAGAATTATGGTCAAAGCTGTTACAACGATGCAAATAATGGAACTTTTGTGGATTTTGATGAGCGGGCTGACAAAATATGGAAAAATCGTCTATTGCATATTGCTGATGAAAAATAAACATTATATATGTGGATGTGACCCAAAGAACAAAAATGAAGAATTATGGTCTGGGCTGATACAACCATACAGATAATGGAAAAATTATGGATTCCGTTGGACGGACTGACAAAATATGGAAAAATCGTTTATTGCATATTGCTGATGAAAGATAAACATTGTATATGAGGATGTGACCCGAAGACCAAAAATGAAGAGTTGTGGTTTAAGCTGATACAACAATGCAGATAATGGAGATTTTATGAATTCCGATGAACGAACTGACAAAATATGAAAAAATCGTCTATATCATGTTGCTGATGAAAAATAAACATTGATTATGAGGATGTGACCCGAAGAGAAAAAATGAAGAGTTGTGGTTTAAGCTGATACAACAATGCAGATAATGGAAATTTTATGAATTCCGATGAACGGACTGACAAAATATGGAAAAATCGTCTATTGTATATTGCTGATGAAAATAAAAAATATATATGAGGATGTTATCAAAAGACCAAAAAAAAGAGTTATGGTCTAAGCTGATACAACAATGCAGATAATTGAGATTTTATGAGTTCCGATGAACGGACTGACAAAATATGAAAAAATCGTCTATTGCATATTGCTGATAAAAATAAAAAACATATATGAGGATGTTATCAAAAGACCAAAAAAAAGAGTTATAGTCTAAGCTGATACAGTCATGCAGATAATGGAAATTTTGTAAATTCTTATGAGCGGACTGGCAAAATATGGAAAAATCGTTTCTTGCATATTGCTGATGAAAAATAAACTTTTTATATAAGGATGTGACCTGAAGACCAAAAATGAAGAATTATGGTCTAGGCTGATAAAACCATGCAGAGAATGGAAATTTTATGGATTCTGATGAGCGGATTGACAAAATATGGAAAAATTGTCTATTGCATATTGCAAATGAAAAATAAACATTTTATATGAGGATGTTATCCAAAGACCAAAAGAGAAAAATTTTAGTGTAGTCTGATACAACCATATAGATAATGGAGATTTTAAGGATTTGGATGAGCGGACTGATGAAATATGGAAAAATTGAGTTTTGTCGATGGCAATAATCATTATGTATGAGGATTTGACCCATAGGCCAAAAATAGATAATAATGGTGTACTATGGTTGAACGATTCATATTTCAAAAATTTATTGAATCTGATGAGAAGTTTAATTCAAGCATAAATATGACGTCTATTATTTATGTTTCTTTCGAATATGATCTTTTGCAAGATGCACTTTGTTCCTTCAATGTAATCATATAAACTTTTGCATAAGTGTTTTCAAAGATAAACACATAGCTGACATTGCTAGCTTCAGTTAGAATGCATGAAATTGACGACAACAATACAAGTAAATCCTTAGAAGAAATTTTTATGCATTATCTATCTATAACAGACAATTTACGATTATTCTTTCATTTAGGCAGAATACCAACGCAAGAAGCATATTTTTGATGGACATGTTACGTTTTCAATCAATATTACGTCACAATCAAATTTGTGGTTATAAAAGCAAGTCGAGTTTTTTAACGGTGGCAGTTGGATAAAGATGTCACGGCGATTGGACGTTAACATTCCTTGGAAAACAAGTCCAAGTTAATCTGCATTAAGTTGACATCGGTAAGTGAGCTTTAGCACTTAGACTTTTTACAGATAAAAGATTTCATTTTCAAAGGTTATAAATATCCAAGTAAATATTTGCACCTGTTCTTTACTTGATGTAATGAGACTTTCTATCAGTCCCTTTTTCTGTAATTCATTGATTCCTTGAACTTCATTAAAGTAAATGATATTCTAGAGAGTTTCTATGTGTCAAGAATTTGGAAACGATCAATTGGATACCGACACAAAAACTTTTTTTACAAAAAAGCTCTTTGTTGTCAAGAAGTTGAAGATACTTGACAGCAAAAAAAACTAAATATGTAGACCTGAACAAAGGACCAAATATGAAGAATTATCGTCTAGGCTGATACAACCATGAAGAGGATGGAAATTTTATGGATTCTGATGAGCTGACTAATAAAAAATGGAGAAAATCGTCAATTGCATGATGTAATGAAAAATAAGTATTATGTATGAGAATGTGACCCAAAGACAAAAAAAGAAGAATTATGGTCTAGGATGATACAACCATGCTGATAAAGGAAATTTTATGGTTTCTGGTAAGCGGACTAATAAAGAATGGAAAAAATCGTCTATTGCATAATCCTGAGGCAAAAAAAACATTATACATGTGGGTGTAACCCAAAGACCAAAAATGAAGAATTATCGTCTAAGCTGATACAACCATGCAGATAATGGAGATTTTATGAATTCTATTGAGCGGACTGACAAAATATGAAAAATCGTATATTGCATATTGCTGATGAAAAATAAATATTTTATAAAATGATGTGACCAAAAGACAAAAAAAGAAGAATTGTGGTCCAGGCTGATACAACCATGCCGATAATGGAATTTTTTTTAATTCAAATGAGCAGACTGACAAAATATGGAAAGTTCCCTAATGCATATTGCTGATGACAAATAAACATTATATATGAGCATGTGACCAAAAGACTAAAAAAGAAGAATTATGGTCGAAGCTGATGCAACCATGCAGATAATGGAGATTTTATGAATTCTGATGAGCGGACTGACAAAATATGGAAAACTCGCCTAAAGCAGATTGCTGATGAAAAATAATCATTGTTTATGAAGGTGTGACCGAAAGACTGATAAAAAAGAAGAAATAAGGTCGAAGCTGATACAGCAATGCAGATAATGGAAATTTTTTTAATTCTGATGATCGAGCTGACAAAATATGGAAAACTCGGCTAATGCACACTGCTGATGAAAAATAATCATTATATAAGAAGGTGTTACCGAAAGGCCAAAAAAGAAGAATTATGGTCTGAGCTGATACAACCATGCAGATAATGGAAGTCCTATGGATTCTGATGAGCGTACTGATAAAATATGGAAAACTCGCCTAATGCATATTGCTGATGAAAAATAAACATAATATATGAGGATGTGACCAAAAGACTAAAAAAGAAGAATTAAGGTCGAAGCTGATACAACCATGCAGATAATGGAAATTTTTTTAATTATGATGAGCAGACTGACAAAATATGGAAAGTTCCCTAATGCATATTGCTGATGACAAATAAACATTATATATGAGCATGTGACCAAAAGACTAAAAAAGAAGAATTATGGTCGAAGCTGATGCAACCATGCAGATAATGGAGATTTTATGAATTCTGATGAGCGGACTGACAAAATATGGAAAACTCGCCTAAAGCAGATTGCTGATGAAAAATAATCATTGTTTATGAAGGTGTGACCGAAAGACTGATAAAAAAGAAGAAATAAGGTCGAAGCTGATACAGCAATGCAGATAATGGAAATTTTTTTAATTCTGATGATCGAGCTGACAAAATATGGAAAACTCGGCTAATGCACACTGCTGATGAAAAATAATCATTATATAAGAAGGTGTTACCGAAAGGCCAAAAAAGAAGAATTATGGTCTGAGCTGATACAACCATGCAGATAATGGAAGTCCTATGGATTCTGATGAGCGTACTGATAAAATATGGAAAACTCGCCTAATGCATATTGCTGATGAAAAATAAACATAATATATGAGGATGTGACCAAAAGACTAAAAAAGAAGAATTAAGGTCGAAGCTGATACAACCATGCAGATAATGGAAATTTTTTTAATTATGATGAGCGGACTGACAAAAAATGGAAAACTCGCCTAATGCATATTGCCGATGAAAAATAAACATTATATATGAGGATGTGACCAAAAGACAAAAAAGAAGAATTATGGTCTAAGCTGATACAACCATGCAGATAATGGAAATCTTATGGATTCTGATGAGCGTACTGATAAAATATGGAAAACTCGCCTAAAGCAGATTGCTGATGAAAAATAATCATTATATATGAAGGTGTGACCGAAAGACCAAAAAAGAAGAATTATGGTCTAAGCTGATACAACCATGCAGATAATGGAAATCTCATGGATTCTGATAAGCGTACTGATAAAATATGGAAAACTCGCCCAATGTTATCGCTGATGAAACATAAAGATTAAATATGAGGAGGATGTGACCAAAAGACCAAAAAAAAAGAATTATGGTCTAGGTTGAAACAATTCATCCAGATAATGGAAATTTTATGGATTCTGATGAGCTGACTGATAAAATTTGGAAAGAATCGTCTATTGCATATTGCTGTTGGAAAATAAACATTATATATAAGGATGTGACCAAAAGACCAAAAAAGAAGAAATATGGTCCAATCTGATAGAACCATGAAGACAATGGAGATTTCAAGCATTTGGATGAGCGGACTGACAAAATATGGAAAAATTGAATTTTGCTTATGGCAATGATGATTATGTATGAGGATTTGACCCATAGTCCAACAATAGGTAATAATGGTCTACTATGTTTGAACGATTCATATTTTAAAAATTTATCAAATCTAATGAGTAGTGGAATTCAAGGCAAAAAATGGAATCAATTATTTATGTTTCTTTCGAGAATGATCTTTTGCAAGATAGACTTTGTTCCTTCAATGTAATCATATAAATAAACTTTGGGATAAGTGTTTTCAAGGATAAACACATGGCTGACATTGCTAGCTTGAGTTCGAATGCATGAAATTGACAACAAGAACACAAGTAAATCCTTAAAAGAAATTTTCATGCATTATCTATCTATAACAGACAATTTACGATTATTCTTTCATTTAGGCAGAATACCAACGCAAGAAGCATATTTTTGATGGACATGTTACGTTTTCAATCAATATTACGTCACAATCAAATTTGTGCCTATAAAATCAAGTCGAGTTTTTTAACGGCGGCAGTTGGATAAAGATGTCACGGCCATTGGACTTTAACATTCCTTGGAAAACAAGTCCGTGGAAACTTTTATTTTAATGTGGAACACGTGGAAACGTATTCAATTTCAACACCGCAAATTTTTACATCGGTAAGTGAGTTTTAACCCTTTTAGACACCGAACAGATAAATGATTCGATTTTCAATTGTAGTGGTGAGTAAGCAAACACTTTTTAGAAGTAAATATTTGCATATATCTTTATTTCTTTTAAAATATGATGGGACTTACCGATTCTTATCAGATCCCTCTTTCATGAGCCCTTCAATGTTTCCAAGTGAATGATGCAATGAAATCTCATTCCAGTTAACAACACTCTACATAGTTTCTCTGTGTCAACAAGATAGAAAAATGACACACAAATATTTAGGATGAGAATGTATAATGTTTTTCTCAAATGTATAAATTGATTTTTATATCATACAGTAATAATTGTCAATTCTTTAAGTTTAGCAACTATCTAATTCCAATGTGGAGTTCAAAAGTTTAGTAGCAATGAAAAAGTTAACAGAATTTGACACAGAGACATATCGAGCAGTTGCATAGTTTCAAGAAAAGTTTTTATATGAAAAATTGAGAAAGGAATGAAAGTTGGAAAATGGTAAAATTTATCATAAACACAAAAAACAAATGAATGTAATCAAGTCTGAATACAAGCTAGTGAACTATGGGAAATTTTTATCTCACTCATCTTTGTGAAATCAAGGAAGCATTTTATATATAGATTTGAATAACAAGTTTTAAGGAAATAAAATATTTCTCCTTTCATCATAATAAACTTTTTATCTTACACGATTTGGTAATGAAAACAAAAAATTAGGCACGAGAAAACAACTAACAGGCAAGGCATAAAAACAATTATGACATTGACCTATGCAACTTTGCATGTAAAGGAATCTTCTGGACATTGGTGAACAGATTAATAAAGTATTGATCTTATATTGATCAATGATGTAGAACATTGTTTCCCACAGACCAAAAATAGAAATTGTTAAATAATCTGGTACAACGATGCATAAATTGAAAATTTTTGAAAATTTATGAGTGGACTGATAAAATGTGCAAAAACTATCATCTAATGCACATTGCTCATGAAAATGATCGCGTATAAGTTTGGAAATTATAATATCTATTTAATGCACATAGGAGAAATGAACGTTATCAAGTCTGGCAAAAAGCTAGTACATTATGGGAAATTTTTATTTTACAAATGTTGGTGACATCAAAAATAATTTTGAATATAGAATTGATTAACAGAACAAATATGAAAAAATCTTATGCATATAATGGAAATTAATTGTTTTAAATTAAAAAGCTGATAAAATATTGTAAATTTTTATCTTAATCAATTTGGTAACGTAAAAGAAAAAATAACCATGAGGTAGCGTCTGAAAGGCCAAGCATGAAACAATTATGATCTCGGCTTATACAACTAAGCATATGTACCAAACTTGTGAACATTGGTGATCGGATTGATCAAATGATGAAAAAATGTCATCTCTCTTATATTGGTGATGACAAAGCACATCGTATATATTGATTTGGCCAACAGCAAAAAAGACAGGATGATTGTCGTTTCTTGTACAATTATGCAAATATTGAAAGGCTATGAACATTGTTGAGATGACTGATGAAATATGGAAAGAAATCATCAATTGCCTATGGCTGTTGACAAAAAACACTGTGTATAAGGATTTGACCCAAATATAAAACATTAAACAGCATGAACTTGTCTGATATAAAGATGCAGAAATTGAAAGATTATAGACATTGTTGAGTAAAGTTATATATTATGGAAAATCTTTATCTATTGCTATGGCTGATGACAAAAAATGATGTGTATAAGGATTCGACCCAGATATCAAAAATTAAAAATCATCAACTTGTCTGTTATAAGGATGCAGAAATTGAAAGATTAAAAATATTGCTAAGTGGACTCATGAGTGGACTATGGAAAAATGTCTTCTAGTTACTATGGCTGATGACAAAAACATTATGCAGAAAGATTCGACCCTAAGGCCAAAAATGAAGAATCATTGTCTTTTCTGATACAAGGATGCAGAAATTGAAAAATTATGGACTTGGTTGAACAAGTTTATAAAATGTGGAAAACTGTTATCCTTTGCCAATGGCTGATAACAAAAAACATTATTAATTAGGATTATGGTCTTTTTTGTTCAATAAATCAATACTGAATAGTAATGGACGTGGTTGAGCTGACTGATATAATATCGAAAAATCTCAACAAATGCCTATGGCCTATGAGAAGAGACAGTATGCATGAGGAATCGACTACCAGGGTAAAAATGAAGAATCATCGTTTATTCTGATAGAAGAATGCTGAAAACGAAAGATTGTCGTCTTTGTTGAGCAAAATAAAAAAACATGAAAAGTTGTCATCATTTGCCTATGGGTTATGACAAAAAACATCATCTATGAGGATTCGACCCAAAGACCAAAAATGAAGTATTTCGTTTTAGCCTGATAATAAGATGCAGAAATCGAAAGATTGACGACTTGGTTGAGCAAATTTATAAAATCTAGAAAATTGTTATCTATTGCCTGTGGCTGTTGACAAAATACAATATGTATGAGGATCGGATAGAAAGACCTAAAATGAAGAATCATTGTTTATTCTAATACAACCATGCAGAAATTGAAAGTATATGGACTTTGTTGGGCAGACGTACAAAGTATGGAAAATTGGCATCTATTTTCTATGGCTGATGACAAAAATCATTATGCATTAGGAACAGACCAAGAGACCAAAAGTAAAGAATTATGATCTACACTGGTGAATTATATTAAGAATCTATGATCTATGATCCAACGCATATTCCCACTGACAAAGAACATTGTAAATAAGAATTTGTCACACAGATCAAGAATGAAGAATCATGGTTTAGTTTTGTAGAACGATGCGAACAATGGACGTCAATGGACTTTCACGAGCAGACCGATAAAAATATGGAAAATGTCATCTTTTGCATGATGTTGAGGACAGAAATTCATTATGAATGCCTATTTGACCCATAAACCAAAAATAAGTAATGATGGTCTTGTATGGGACAACGATGAAATTTTTTAAAATTGATCAGTATTTATGAGTGAAATCATAAAATATGAAAAACTTTGAGTAGTTGATCTAAAGTAGAAATAAGCAGTCAACTAGATATGTTGCTCTCCAGTATGAGATTTTTTAAGATACACTTTGTTCACTGAGTGTAATCACATAAACATATTTATGCATTCATTAAGGCCTTGAAATATAGCTGATAATGTTAACATGATATGTATTGCATTAAATTGATTAAAACATTAGAATTCAAAGTAAATACTTTAAAGAAAATTTTTATGAAATGACAATACGATACAATCTATGATTATTTTCTAATTTTGGCTAAGTACCAAGGCAAGAAGTATAGTTTGATGGACATGTAACGACTTTAATCAATACTACGTCACAATCAAATATCTGCCTATAAAAACAACTTAAGTTTTCAAACGGTCGCAGTTGGGTAAAGATTTCACCGCCATTGGACGTAAACATTCCTTGGTAAAGAATTTTGTGGAAACTTTTACTTGGAAGGTGAATCCGTCTACAATCTCAACACAACGAATGTTTACATCGGTAAGTGAGTTTTAACTCTTTTAGAATTCAGACGGGAAAAATAATGGCAATTTAAAATGTTACGGTAAGTAAACCAAAAACAAAATTTCAAAGTAAAATTTGCATATCATATTATTCTCTTTATGAAGATATAATGAGACACCAATTCTCATTAGTTCCTTTTTTCAATGATTCTTTGAAATTTCATTCGCAATGAAAATTCCCGTGAAAATTTGGAAGAGAGATCAATTGAAAAATGACAAATGAAATAGTTACAGAGAATTGATAGCAAAAAAACTCTATAAATGCAGACCTGACCAAAGGACCAAAAATTAAGTATTATAAACTAGTCTGGTACAACGATGCAGATATTGCAAAGTTAATAAACATTTTGAGCGGGTGATGAAAAAAGAAAATTACTCATTCATTGCACATTGTTAGTGGAAAAAAACATTAAGTATGAGGATGTGACCCAAAGACCAAAAAAGAAGAAATACGTTCTGGTCTGTTACAACCTTGTAGATAATGGCAGTAATATAAATTCTGATGAGCGGACTGACAAAGAATGGGATACCAACGTCTATTTCTTATTGCTGATGAAAAAAAACTTTGTATATGGATGTGACTCAAAGACATATAATGAAAAATTGTGGTCTAGGCTGATACAACGATCCAGATAATGGCAGTAATATAAATTCTGATAAGCGGACTGACAAAGAATGGGATACTAACGTCTGTTTCTTATTGCTGTTGAAAAAAAACTTTGTATATGGATGTGACCCAAAGACAAAAAACGAAGAATTGTGGTCTAGGCTGATACAACGATGTAGATAATGGAAATTTTACGCATTCTAATGCGCGGACTTACTAAATATGGAAAATATCGTCTATTGCATATTGCTGTTGAAAAATAAACATTTCATATGAGGATGTGACCCGAAAACCAAAAAAGAAGAATTACGTTCTAGTCTGCTACAACCATGCAAAAAATGAAAACTTTATGAATTCTAAAGAGCTGACTGATAAAATATGGAAAAAATCGTCTGTTGCGTATTGCTGATGAAAAATAAACATTTTTTATGAGGGTGTGACCAAAGGACCAAAAATGAGGAATTAAGGTCTAGGCTGATACAACTATGCAGATAATGGAAATTTTATGGATTCTGATGAGCGGAATGACAAAATATGGAAAAATCGTCTTTTGCATATTGCTGATGAAAAATAAACATTATATATGAAGATGTGACCAGAAGACCAAAAATGAAGAATTAAGGTCTAGGCTGATGCAACAATGCAGATAATGAAAATTTTATGGATACTGAAGAGCTGACTGATAAAATATGGAAAGAATCGTCTATTGCATATTGCTGATGAAAAATAAACATTATACATGTGGATGTGACCCAAAGACCAAAAAAGAAAATTCATAGTCTAGTCTGATAAAACCATATAGATAATGAACATTTAAACATTTGAATGAACAGACTGATAAAATATGGAAAAATTAAGTTTTGGTTTTTGCATTAATCATCATATATGAAAATTTGACCCATAGTCCAACAATAGGTAATAATAGTCTACTATGTTTGAACGATTCATATAGGACCAAAAATAGAGAATTATGATCTAGGCTGATACAGCCGTGCAGATAATTGAGATTTTATGAATTCCGATGAGCAGACTGACAAAATATGAAAAAATCGTCTATTGCATATTAGTGATGAGAAATAAACATTTTATATGAGGATGTGACCCAAAGAACAAAAATGAAGAATTATGGTCTCGGCTGATACAACCATGCAGATAATGGAGATTTTATGAATTCCGATGAGCAGACTGACAAAATATGAAAAAATCGTCTATTGCATATTGCTAATGAAAAAAAACATTATATATGTGGATGTGACCCAAAGAACAAAAATGAAGAATTATGGTCTGGGCTGATACAACCATGCAGATAATGGAGATTTTATGAATTCCGATGAGCGGACTGACAAAATATGGAAAAATCGTTTCTTGCATATTGCTGATGAAAAATAAACATTATATATGTGGATGTGACCCTAAGATAAAAGATGAAGAATTATGGTCTAAACTGATACAGCGATGCAGATAATGGAAATTTTATGGATTCTGATGAGCGGACTGATAAAATTTGGAAAGAATTGTCTATTGCATATTGCTGATGAAAAATAAACACTGTATATGAGAATGTGACCCAAAGACAAAAAAAGAAGAATTATGGTCTAGGATGATACAACCATGCTGATAAAGGAAATTTTATGGTTTCTGGTAAGCGGACTAATAAAGAATGGAAAAAATCGTCTATTGCATAATCCTGAGGCAAAAAAAACATTATACATGTGGGTGTAACCCAAAGACCAAAAATGAAGAATTATCGTCTAACCTGATGCAACCATGCAAATAATGGAGACTTTAATAATTCTAATGAGCGGACTGGCAAAATATGGAGACATCGTCCATTGCATATTGCTGATGAAAAATAAACATTATACATGTGGATGTAACCCAAAAACCAAAGATGAAGAATTATCCTCTAACCTGATACAACCATGCAAATAATGGAGACTTTAACAATTCTAATGAGCGGACTGGCAAAATATGGAAAAATCGTCCATTGCATATTGCTGATGAAAAATAAATATTATATATGTGGATGTGACCCAAAGAACAAAAATGAAGAATTATGGTCTCGGCTGATACAACCATGCAGATAATGGAGATTTTATGATTTCCGATGAGCGGACTGACAAAATATGGAAAAATCGTCTATTGCATGTTGCTGATGAAAAATGAATATTATATATGTGGATGTGACCCAAAGAACAAAAATGAAGAATTATGGTCAAAGCTGTTACAACGATGCAAATAATGGAACTTTTTTGGATTCTGATGAGCTGACTGATAAAATATGGAAAAATTGTCTATTGCATATTGCTGATGAAAAATAAAAATTTTATATGAAGATGTGACCAAAACACTAAAAATTAAGAATTATGTTCTAGGCTGATACATTCATGCAGATAATGGAAATTTTATGGATTCTGATGAGCGGACTGATAAAATTTGGAAAGAATCGTCTATTGCATATTGCTAATGAAAAATAAAGATTAATTATGAGGATATGACTCAAAGACCAAAAAAGAAGAATTATGATCTTGGCTGATACAAGCATGAAGATAATGGAAATTTGATGGATTCTAAAGAGCGGACTGATAAAATTTGGAAATAAATTTTCTATTGCATTTTGCTAATGAAAAATAAACACTGTATATGAGAATGTGACCCAAAGACAAAAAAAGAAGAATTATGGTCTAGGATGATACAACCATGCAGATAAAGGAAATTTTATGGTTTCTGGTAAGCGGACTAATAAAGAATGGAAAAAATCGTCTATTGCATAATCCTGAGGCAAAAAAAACATTATACATGTGGGTGTAACCCAAAGACCAAAAATGAAGAATTATCGTCTAACCTGATGCAACCATGCAAATAATGGAGACTTTAATAATTCTAATGAGCGGACTGGCAAAATATGGAAACATCGTCCATTGCATATTGCTGATGAAAAATAAACATTATACATGTGGATGTAACCCAAAAACCAAAGATGAAGAATTATCCTCTAACCTGATACAACCATGCAAATAATGGAGACTTTAACAATTCTAATGAGCGGACTGGCAAAATATGGAAAAATCGTCCATTGCATATTGCTGATGAAAAATAAATATTATATATGTGGATGTGACCCAAAGAACAAAAATGAAGAATTATGGTCTCGGCTGATACAACCATGCAGATAATGGAGATTTTATGATTTCCGATGAGCGGACTGACAAAATATGAAAAAATCGTCTATTGCATATTGCTGATGAAAAATAAATAATATATATGTTGATGTGACCCAAAAAACAAAAATGAAGAATTATGGTCTGGGCTGATACAACCATGCAGATAATGGAGATTTTATGAATTCCGATGAGCGGACTGACAAAATATGGAAAAATTGTCTATTGCATATTGCTGATGAAAAATAAACATTTTATATAAGGATGTGACCCGAAGACCATAAATGAAGAGTTGTGGTTTAAGCTGATACAGCCATGCAGATAATGGAGATTTTAAAAATCCTTATGAGCGGAATGACAAAATATGGAAAAATCGTTTCTTGCATATTGCTGATGAAAAATAAACATTTTATATGAGGATGTGACCCTAAGATAAAAGATGAAGAATTATGGTCTAAGCTGATACAGCGATGCAGATAATGGAGATTTTATGAATTCTGATGAGCTGGCTGACAAAATATGGAAAAATCGTTTCTTGCATATTGCTGATGAAAAATAAATATTTTATATGAGGATGTTACCCAAAGACCAAAAATGAAGAATTATGGTCTAGGCTGATAGAACGATGCAGAAAATATTGATTTTATGAATTCCGATGAACGGACTTGTAAATTATGAAAAAATCGTCTGTTGCATGTTGCTAATGAAAAATAGACATTACATATGAAGATGTGACCCAAAGAACAAAAATGAAGAGTTGTAGTATAAGCTGATACAACAATGCAGATAATGGAGATTTTAATAATTCTAATGAGCGGACCGACAAAATATGGAAAGAATCGTCTATTTCATATTGCTGATGAAAAATTAACATTATACATGAAGATATCACCGAAAGAGCAAAAATGAAAAATTATGGTCTAAGCTGATAGAACCATGCAGATAATGGAGATTTTATGAATTCCGATGAGCTGGCTGACAAAATATGGAAAAATTGTCTATTGCATATTGCTGATTAAAAATATACATTACATATGAGGATGTGACCCGAAGACCAAAAATGAAGAGTTGTGGTTTAAGCTGATACAGCCATGCAGATAATGGAGATTTTATGAATTCCGATGAGCGGACTGACAAAATATGGAAAAATTGTCTATTGCATATTGCTGATGAAAAATATACATTCTATATGAGGATGTGACCCAAAGACGAAAAATGAAGAATTATGGCCTAAGCTGATACAGCGATGCAGATAATGGAGATTTTATGGATTCTGATGAGCGGAATGACAAAATATGGAAAAATCGTTTCTTGCATATTGCTGATGAAAAATAAACATTTTATATGAGGATGTGACCCAAAGACGAAAAATGAAGAATTATGGTCTAACCTGATACAACGATGCAGATAATGGAGATTTTATGGATTCTGATGAGCGGAATGACAAAATATGGAAAAATCGTCTATTGCATGTTGCTGATGAAAAATATATATTATATATGTGGATGTGACCCAAAGTACAAAAATGAAGAATTATGGTCTAAGCTGATACAGCCATGCAAATGATGGAGATTTTATGAATTCCAATGAACGGACTGACAAAATATGGAAAAATTGTCTATTGCATGTTGCTGATGAAAAATATACATTCTATATGAGGATGTGACCAAAAGACGAAAAATGAAGAATTATGGCCTAAGCTGATACAGCGATGCAGATAATGGAGATTTTATGGATTCTGATGAGCGGACTGACAAAATATGAAAAAATGGTCTATTGCATGTTGCTGATGAAAAAAAAAATATTATATATAGGTGGATGTGACCCAAAGAACAAAAATGAAGAATTATGGTCTAAGCTGATAGAACCATGCAGATAATGGAGATTTTATGAATTCCGATGAGCGGACTGACAAAATATGGAAAAATTGTCTATTGCATGTTGCTGATGAAAAATATATATTATATATGTGGATGTGACCCAAAGTACAAAAATGAAGAATTATGGTCTAAGCTGATACAGCCATGCAAATGATGGAGATTTTATGAATTCCAATGAACGGACTGACAAAATATGGAAAAATTGTCTATTGCATGTTGCTGATGAAAAATATACATTCTATATGAGGATGTGACCCAAAGACGAAAAATGAAGAATTATGGCCTAAGCTGATACAGCGATGCAGATAATGGAGATTTTATGGATTCTGATGAGCGGACTGACAAAATATGAAAAAATGGTCTATTGCATGTTGCTGATGAAAAAAAAAATATTATATAAAAAGGTGGATGTGACCCAAAGAACAAAAATGAAGAATTATGGTCTAAGCTGATAGAACCATGCAGATAATGGAGATTTTATGAATTCCGATGAGCGGACTGACAAAATATGGAAAAATTGTCTATTGCATGTTGCTGATGAAAAATAAATATTATATATGTGGATGTGACCCAAGGAACAAAAATGAAGAATTATGGTCTAAGCTGATACCGCCATGCAAGTGATGGAGATTTTATGAATTCCGATGAGCAGACTGACAAAATATGAAAAAATCGTCTATTGCATGTTGCTGATGAAAAATAGATATTATATATGTGGATGTGACCCAAAGAACAAAAATGAAGAATTATGGTCTAGTCTGAGACAACCGTGTAGATAATGGAAATTGTAAGCATTTGGATGAGCGGACTGATAAAGAATGGAAAAAGTCGTCTATTGCATGTTGCTGATGAAAAATAAATATTTTATATCTGGATGTGACCCAAAGAACAAAAATGAAGAATTATGTTCTAGGCTGATGAAACCATGCAGATAATGGAGATTTTATGAATTCCGATGAGCGGACTGACAAAATATGGAAAAATTGTCTATTGCATATTGCTGATTAAAAATATACATTCTATATGAGGATGTGACCCGAAGACCAAAAATGAAGAGTTGTGGTTTACGCTGATACAGCCATGCAGATAATGGAGATTTTATTAATTCCGATGAGCGGACTGACAAAATATGGAAAAATTGTCTATTGCATATTGCTGATGAAAAATATACATTCTATATGAGGATGTGACCCAAAAACGAAAAATGAAGAATTATGGCCTAAGCTGATACAGCGATGCACATAATGGAGATTTTATGGATTCTGATGAGCGGAATGACAAAATATGGAAAAATCGTTTCTTGCATATTGCTGATGAAAAATAAACATTTTATATGAGGATGTGACCCAAAGACGAAAAATGAAGAATTATGGTCTAACCTGATACAACGATGCAGATAATGGAGATTTTATGGATTCTGATGAGCGGAATGACAAAATATGGAAAAATCGTCTATTGCATGTTGCTGATGAAAAATATATATTATATATGTGGATGTGACCCAAAGAACAAAAATGAAGAATTATGGTCTAAGCTGATACAGCCATGCAAATGATGGAGATTTTATGAATTCCAATGAACGGACTGACAAAATATGGAAAAATTGTCTATTGCATGTTGCTGATGAAAATATATATTCTATATGAGGATGTGACCCAAAGACGAAAAATGAAGAATTATGGCCTAAGCTGATACAGCGATTCAGATAATGGAGATTTTATGGATTCTGATGAGCGGAATGACAAAATATGGAAAAATCGTTTCTTGCATATTGCTGATGAAAAATAAATATTTTATATGAGGATGTGACCCAAAGACGAAAAATGAAGAATTATGGTCTAACCTGATACAACGATGCAGAGAATGGAGATTTTATGGATTCTGATGAGCGGAATGACAAAATATGGAAAAATCGTCTATTGCATATTGCTGATGAAAAATAAATATTATATATGTGGATGTGACCCAAAGAACAAAAATGAAGAATTATGGTCTGGGCTGATACAACCATGCAGATAATGGAGATTTTATGAATTCTGATAAGCGGACTGAGAAAACATGAAAAAATCGTCTATTGCATGTTGCTGATGAAAAATAGATATTATATATGTGGATGTGACCCAAAGAACAAAAATGAAGAATTATGGTCTAACCTGATACAGCGATGCAGATAATGGAGATTTTATGGATTCTGATGAGCGGAATGACAAAATATGGAAAAATCGTGTATTGCATGTTGCTGATGAAAAATAAATATTATATATGTGGATGTGACCCAAGGAAGAAAAATGAAGAATTATGGTCTAAGCTGATACCGCCATGCAAGTGATGGAGATTTTATGAACTCCGATGAGCAGACTGACAAAATATGGAAAAATTGTCTATTGCATGTTGCTGATGAAAAATATACATTCTATATGAGGATGTGACCCAAAGACGAAAAATGAAGAATTATGGCCTAAGCTGATACAGCGATGCAGATAATGGAGATTTTATGGATTCTGATGAGCGGACTGACAAAATATGAAAAAATGGTCTATTGCATGTTGCTGATGAAAAAAAAAATATTATATAAAAAGGTGGATGTGACCCAAAGAACAAAAATGAAGAATTATGGTCTAAGCTGATAGAACCATGCAGATAATGGAGATTTTATGAATTCCGATGAGCGGACTGACAAAATATGGAAAAATTGTCTATTGCATGTTGCTGATGAAAAATATACATTCTATATGAGGATGTGACCCAAAAACGAAAAATGAAGAATTATGGCCTAAGCTGATACAGCGATGCACATAATGGAGATTTTATGGATTCTGATGAGCGGAATGACAAAATATGGAAAAATCGTTTCTTGCATATTGCTGATGAAAAATAAACATTTTATATGAGGATGTGACCCAAAGACGAAAAATGAAGAATTATGGTCTAACCTGATACAACGATGCAGATAATGGAGATTTTATGGATTCTGATGAGCGGAATGACAAAATATGGAAAAATCGTCTATTGCATGTTGCTGATGAAAAATATATATTATATATGTGGATGTGACCCAAAGAACAAAAATGAAGAATTATGGTCTAAGCTGATACAGCCATGCAAATGATGGAGATTTTATGAATTCCAATGAACGGACTGACAAAATATGGAAAAATTGTCTATTGCATGTTGCTGATGAAAATATATATTCTATATGAGGATGTGACCCAAAGACGAAAAATGAAGAATTATGGCCTAAGCTGATACAGCGATTCAGATAATGGAGATTTTATGGATTCTGATGAGCGGAATGACAAAATATGGAAAAATCGTTTCTTGCATATTGCTGATGAAAAATAAATATTTTATATGAGGATGTGACCCAAAGACGAAAAATGAAGAATTATGGTCTAACCTGATACAACGATGCAGAGAATGGAGATTTTATGGATTCTGATGAGCGGAATGACAAAATATGGAAAAATCGTCTATTGCATATTGCTGATGAAAAATAAATATTATATATGTGGATGTGACCCAAAGAACAAAAATGAAGAATTATGGTCTGGGCTGATACAACCATGCAGATAATGGAGATTTTATGAATTCTGATAAGCGGACTGAGAAAACATGAAAAAATCGTCTATTGCATGTTGCTGATGAAAAATAGATATTATATATGTGGATGTGACCCAAAGAACAAAAATGAAGAATTATGGTCTAACCTGATACAGCGATGCAGATAATGGAGATTTTATGGATTCTGATGAGCGGAATGACAAAATATGGAAAAATCGTGTATTGCATGTTGCTGATGAAAAATAAATATTATATATGTGGATGTGACCCAAGGAAGAAAAATGAAGAATTATGGTCTAAGCTGATACCGCCATGCAAGTGATGGAGATTTTATGAACTCCGATGAGCAGACTGACAAAATATGGAAAAATTGTCTATTGCATGTTGCTGATGAAAAATAATCATTATATATGAGGATGTGACCCGAAGACCAACAATGAAAAGTTGTGGTTTAAGCTGATACAACAATGCAGTTAATGGAGATTTTATGAATTCCGATGAGCGGACTGACGAAATATGGAAAAATCGTTTCTTGCATATTGCTGATGAAAAATAAACATTTTATATGAGGATGTGACCCAAAGACGAAAAATGAAAAAATATGGTCTAACCTGATACAGCGATGCAGATAAGGGAGATTTTATGGATTCTGATGAGCGGAATGACAAAATATGGAAAAATCGTGTATTGCATGTTGCTGATGAAAAATAAATATTATATATGTGGATGTGACCCAAGGAAGAAAAATGAAGAATTGTGGTCTAAGCTGATACCGCCATGCAAGTGATGGAGATTTTATGAATTCCGATGAGCAGACTGACAAAATATGGAAAAATCGTGTATTGCATGTTGCTGATGAAAAATAAATATTATATATGTGGATGTGACCCAAGGAAGAAAAATGAAGAATTATGGTCTAAGCTGATACCGCCATGCAAGTGATGGAGATTTTATGAACTCCGATGAGCAGACTGACAAAATATGGAAAAATTGTCTATTGCATGTTGCTGATGAAAAATAATCATTATATATGAGGATGTGACCCGAAGACCAACAATGAAAAGTTGTGGTTTAAGCTGATACAACAATGCAGTTAATGGAGATTTTATGAATTCCGATGAGCGGACTGACGAAATATGGAAAAATCGTTTCTTGCATATTGCTGATGAAAAATAAACATTTTATATGAGGATGTGACCCAAAGACGAAAAGTGAAAAAATATGGTCTAACCTGATACAGCGATGCAGATAAGGGAGATTTTATGGATTCTGATGAGCGGAATGACAAAATATGAAAAAATCGTCTATTGCATGTTGCTGATGAAAAATAGATATTATATATGTGGATGTGACCCAAAGAACAAAAATTAAGAATTATGGTCTAAGCTGATACAGCCATGCAAATGATGGAGATTTTATGAATTCCAATGAACGGACTGACAAAATATGGAAAAATTGTCTATTGCATGTTGCTGATGAAAAATAATCATTATATATGAGGATGTGACCCGAAGACCAACAATGAAAAGTTGTGGTTTAAGCTGATACAACAATGCAGTTAATCGAGATTTTATGAATTCCGATGAGCGGACTGACGAAATATGGAAAAATCGTTTCTTGCATATTGCTGATGAAAAATAAACATTTTATATGAGGATGTGACCCAAAGACGAAAAATGAAGAATTATGGTCTAACCTGATACAGCGATGCAGATAATGGAGATTTTATGGATTCTGATGAGCGGAATGACAAAATATGGAAAAATCGTGTATTGCATATTGCCGATGAAAAATAAATATTTTTTATGAGGATGTGACCAAACGGCCAAAAATGAGAAATTATGGTCTAGGCTGATACAACCATGCAGATGATGGAGATTTTAAGCATTTTGATGAGCAGACTGACAAAATATGAAAAAATCGTCGATTGCATATTGCTGATGAAAAATAAACATTCTACATGTAGATGTGACCCAAAGACCAAAAATGAAGAATTATGGTCCAAGCTGATAGAACCATGCAGATAATGGAGATTTTATGAATTCCGATGAGCGGACTGACAAAATATGGAAAAATTGTCTATTGCATGTTGCTGATGAAAAATAAATATTATATATGTGGATGTGACCCAAGGAACAAAAATGAAGAATTATGGTCTAAGCTGATACCGCCATGCAAATGATGGAGATTTTATGAATTCCGATGAGCAGACTGATAAAATATTAAAAAATCGTCTATTGCATGTTGCTGATGAAAAATAGATATTATATATGTGGATGTGACCCAAAGAAGAAAAATGAAGAATTATGGTCTAAGCTGATACCGCCATGCAAGTGATGGAGATTTTATGAATTCCGATGAGCGGACTGACGAAATATGGAAAAATCGTTTCTTGCATATTGCTGATGAAAAATAAACATTTTATATGAGGATGTGACCCAAAGACGAAAAATGAAAAAATATGGTCTAACCTGATACAGCGATGCAGATAAGGGAGATTTTATGGATTCTGATGAGCGGAATGACAAAATATGAAAAAATCGTCTATTGCATGTTGCTGATGAAAAATAGATATTATATATGTGGATGTGACCCAAAGAACAAAAATGAAGAATTATGGTCTAAGCTGATACAGCCATGCAAATGATGGAGATTTTATGAATTCCAATGAACGGACTGACAAAATATGGAAAAATTGTCTATTGCATGTTGCTGATGAAAAATAATCATTATATATGAGGATGTGACCCGAAGACCAACAATGAAAAGTTGTGGTTTAAGCTGATACAACAATGCAGTTAATGGAGATTTTATGAATTCCGATGAGCGGACTGACGAAATATGGAAAAATCGTTTCTTGCATATTGCTGATGAAAAATAAACATTTTATATGAGGATGTGACCCAAAGACGAAAAATGAAGAATTATGGTCTAACCTGATACAGCGATGCAGATAATGGAGATTTTATGGATTCTGATGAGCGGAATGACAAAATATGGAAAAATCGTGTATTGCATATTGCCGATGAAAAATAAATATTTTTTATGAGGATGTGACCAAACGGCCAAAAATGAGAAATTATGGTCTAGGCTGATACAACCATGCAGATGATGGAGATTTTAAGCATTTTGATGAGCAGACTGACAAAATATGAAAAAATCGTCGATTGCATATTGCTGATGAAAAATAAACATTCTACATGTAGATGTGACCCAAAGAACAAAGATGAAGAATTATGGTCCAAGCTGATAGAACCATGCAGATAATGGAGATTTTATGAATTCCGATGAGCGGACTGACAAAATATGGAAAAATTGTCTATTGCATGTTGCTGATGAAAAATAAATATTATATATGTGGATGTGACCCAAGGAACAAAAATGAAGAATTATGGTCTAAGCTGATACCGCCATGCAAATGATGGAGATTTTATGAATTCCGATGAGCAGACTGATAAAATATTAAAAAATCGTCTATTGCATGTTGCTGATGAAAAATAGATATTATATATGTGGATGTGACCCAAAGAAGAAAAATAAAGAATTATGGTCTAAGCTGATACAGCGATGCAGATCATGGAGATTTTATGGATTCTGATGAGCAAAATTACAAAATATGGAAAAATCGTGTATTGCATGTTGCTGATGAAAAATAAATATTATATATGTGGATGTGATACAAAGAACAAAAATGAAAAGTTGTGGTTTGAGCTGATACAACAATGCAGTTAAAGGAGATTTTATTAATTCCGATGAGCGGACTGACGAAATATGGAAAAATCGTTTCTTGCATATTGCTGATGAAAAATAAACATTTTATATGAGGATGTGACCCAAAGACGAAAAATGAAGAATTATGGTCTAACCTGATACAGCGATGCAGATAATGGAGATTTTATGGATTCTGATGAGCGGAATGACAAAATATGGAAAAATCGTGTATTGCATATTGCCGATGAAAAATAAATATTTTTTATGAGGATGTGACCAAACGGCCAAAAATGAGAAATTATGGTCTAGGCTGATACAACCATGCAGATGATGGAAATTTTAAGCATTTTGACGAGCAGACTGACAAAATATGAAAAAATCGTCGATTGCATATTGCTGATTAAAAATAAACATTCTACATGTAGATGTGCCCAAAGACCAAAAATGAAGAATTATGGTCTAAGCTGATAGAGCCATGCAGATAATGGAGATTTTATGAATTCCGATGAGCGGACTGACAAAATATGGAAAAATTGTCTATTGCATATTGCTGATGAAAAATAAACATTTTATATGAGGTTGTGACCCAAAGACGAAAAATGAAGAATTATGGTCTAAGCTGATACAGCCATGCAGATAATGAAGATTTTATGAATTCCGATGAGCAGACTGACAAAATATGAAAAAATCGTCTATTGCATGTTGCTGATGAAAAATAAATATTATATATGTGGATATGGCCAAAAGGCCAAAAATGAAGAATTATGGTCTAAGCTGATACAGCCATGCAAATGATGTAGATTTTGAAAATTCTAATGAGCGGACTGACAAAATATGGAAAAATTGTCTATTGCATGTTGCTGATGAAAGATAAACATTGTATATGAGAATGTGACCCAAAGACCAAAATTGACGAATTATGGTTTAAGCTGATAGAACCCTGCAGATAATGAAAATTTTATGGATTCTCATGAGCGGATTGAGCAAATGTTGAAGAATCGTCGATTGCATATTGCTGATGAAAAATAAACATTTTACATGTAGATGTGACCCAAAGACCAAAAATGAAGAATTATGGTCTAAGCTGATAGAACCATGCAGATAATGGAGATTTTATGAATTCCGATGAGCGGACTGACAAAATATGGAAAAATTGTCTATTGCATGTTGCTGATGAAAAATAAATATTATATATGTGGATGTGACCCAAAGAACAAAAATGAAGAATTATGGTCTAAGCTGATACAGCCATGCAGATAATGAAGATTTTATGAATTCCGATAAGCAGACTGACAAAATATGAAAAAATCGTCTATTGCATGTTGCTGATGAAAAATAAACAATATATATGAGGATGTGACTCAAAGACCAAAAAGGAAGAATTTTGGTCTAGCCTGATACAACCATGCAGATAATGGAAATTTTATGGATTCTGTTGGCTATGGCTGATGACAAAAAAACCGTATGTTTGAGGATTTGACACAGGACCAAAAATGAAGTAGTATGGTCTGTTCTTGCGCAATGATGTATGTTTGTTCTAGTCTGTTTAAAGGATGAATATTTCAGGAATTTGTCAATTTGATGAGTGGACTCAAAAAATAAGGAAAACTCAGAGTAGTTGAATTAAAGTAAAAACATGCCGTCAATTAGTCCTGTTGGTTTCCAGTATGATCTTTTTTAAGGTACACTTTTTCCCTAGATTGTATTCACATAATTATATTTTGGCATTTGTTCAGAGATAAACATATATCTGATATTGTTAACTTCAGTTATAATGCATTGAATTGATTACAACATTACAACTCCAAGTGAATCCTTACAAGAAGATTTCATGAAAAATCGATAATATACATTTTGCGATTATTCTTTTATTTAGGCTGTATGCGGACGCAAGAAGTATATATTTGATGGACATGTTACGTCTTTAATCAATATTACGTCACAATCAAATGTTTGCCTATAAAAAAAACTTGAGTTTCCAAACGGCGGCAGTTGGATAAAGATGTCACCGCGATTGGACATAAAAACTCTTTGGCAAACAATTCCGTTGAAACTTTTAATTGGAAAGAGAATCCTCCTTCAGTTTACATCGGTAAGTGAGTTTTAACACTTAGACTTTTTAGACATAAAAGATTTCATTTTCAAAGGTTATAAATTTACAAGTAAAAAATTGCATATATTCTTTCTTCGATATAATTAGACTTCATATCTGCTCGTTTTTTAGTAATTCATTGATTCCTTAAACTCAATAAAAGAAAATAATATTCTAGAGAGTTTCTCTGTGTCAACAAATTGGAAACGATCAATTGAAAACCGACACAAGAAATCTTTTTCCAAAAAAGCTATTTGTTGTCAAGTAGTTGAAGAGAACTGATAGCAAAATAGCTAAATATGCAAACCTGACAAAGGACAAAAATTAAAAATTATGATCTTGGCTGATAAAACCATGCAGATGATGGAAATTTTATGGATTCTGATGAACGGACTGATAACATTTGGAAGGAATCTTCTATTGCATTTTGCTAATGAAAAATGATTAACATATATGAGGATGTTACCCAAAGTCCAAAAAAGAAGAATTTTGGTCCAGCCTGATACAACCATGCAGATAATGGAGATTTTATGGATTCTGATGAGCGGACTGATAAAATATGAAAAGAATCGTCTATTGCATTTTCCTGATGAAAAATAAAGATTAAACATGAGGATGTGACTCAAAGACCAAAAAAGAATAATTATGGTCTAGGCTGATACAACCATGCAAATAATGGAAATTTTATGAATTCTGATGAGCGGACTGATAAAATATGAAAAATTCGTCTATTGCATATTGCTGAAGAAAGATTAACATTATAATTGAGGATGTGACTCAAAGACCAAAAAATTAAGAATTATGATCCTGGCTAATACAACCATGCAGATAATGGAGATTTTATGGATTCTGATGTGAGGATTGATAAAATATGAAAAAAATCGTCTATTGCATATTGCTGCTGAAAAATAAACATTATATGTGAGGATGTGACCAAAAGACCAAAAAAGAAGAATTATGGTATAGGCTGATACAACCATGCAGAAAATGGACATTTTATGGAGTCTGATGAGCTGACTGATAAAGAATGGAAAATATCTTCTAGTTTATATTGCTAATGAAAAAAAAAGCATTATATATGAGGATGTCAAAAAAGACCAAAAAAGAGGAATTATGATCTAGACTGATACAACCATGCGGATAAAGGAAATTTTATGGTTTCTGATAAGCAGACTGATAAAGAATGGAAAAAATCGTCTATTGCATATTCCTGAGGAAAAATAAACATTATATATGAGGATGTGATCAAAAGACCAAATATGATGATTTATGGTCTAAGCTGATACAGCCATGCAGATAATGGAGATTTTATAAATTCTTATGAATGGGCTGGCAAAATATGGAAAAATCTTTTCTTGCATATTGCTGATGAAAAATAAACATTTTATATGAGGATGTGACCAAAAGACCAAAAATGAAAAATTATGGTCCAAGCTGATACAGTCATGCAGATCTTGGAGATTTTAGGAATTTCAATGAGTAGACTGACAAAGTATGGAAAATCGTCTATTGCATATTGCTGATGAAAAAAGAGCATTATATATGCTGATGTGACCCAAAGACCAAAAATAAAGAATTATGGTCTAAGCTAATACAGCGATGCAGATGATGGAGATTTTAAGCATTTGGATGAGCGAACTGACAAAATAAGGAAAATCGTCCATTGCATATTGCTAATGAAAAAAAACATTATATATGAGGATGTGATCCAAAGACGAAAAATGAAGAATGATCATCTAACCCGATACAACCATGCATTTTGTCAACAATTTTGGCAAAATATGGAAAAATCGTTTCTTGCATATCGCTGATGAAAAATAAACATTTTATATGAAGATATGACCAAAAGACCAAAAATGAAGAATTATGGTCTAAGCTGATACAACCATGCAGATAATGGAAATTTTATGAATTCTGATGAGCGGACTGACAAAATATGGAAAAATTGTCTATTGCATATTGCTGATGAAAAAAACGTTATATATGAGGATGTGGTCCAAGGACCAAATTTAAAGATTTATGGTCTAAGCTGATACAGCCATGTAGATGATGGAGATTTTAAGAATTCTAATGAGCGGACTGACAAAATATGGAAAAATTGTCTATTGCATATTGGAGATGAAAAATAAACATTATATATGAGGATGTGATCAAAAGACCAAAAATGAAGATTTATCGTCTAGGCTGATACAACCATGCAGATAATGGAAATTTTATGAATTCTGATGAGCGGACTGACAAAATATGGAAAAATTGTCTATTGCATTTTGCTGATGGAAAATAATTATTTTATATGAGGATGTTACCCAAAGAGCAAAAATGAAGAATTATGGTCTAGGCTGATAGAACGATGCAGAAAATGGAGATTTTATGAATTCCGATGAGCGGACTGACAAAATATGAAATAATCGTCTATTGCATGTTGCTGATGAAAAAAAACATTATCAATGTGGATGTGATCCAAAGACCAAAATTAAAGATTTATGGTCTGGGCTGATACAACCATGCAGATCGAGGAGATTTCATAAATTCTTATGAGCGGACTGACAAAATATGGAAAAATCGTTTCTTGCATATTGCTGATGAAAAATAAACATTTTATATGAGGATATGACCAAAAGACCAAAAATGAAGAATTATGGTCTAAGCTGATACAGCCATGCAGATGATGGAGATTTTAAGAATTCTAATGAGCGAACTGACAAAATATTGAAAATTGTCTATTGCATATTGCTGATGAAAAAAATACATTCTATATGAGGATGTGACCCAAAGACAAAATTTAAAGATTTATGGTCTAAGCTGATACAGCCATGTAGATGATGGAGATTTTAAGAATTCTAATCAGCGAACTGACAAAATATGGAAAATTGTCTATTGCATATTGCTGATGAAAAAAAACATTATACATGAAGATGTGACCAAAAGACCAAGAATGAAGAATTATCGTCTGGGCTGATACAACCATACAGATAATGGAAAAATTATGGATTCTGATGAGCTGACTGATAAAAAATGGAAGATATTTTCTAGAGTATATTGCTGATGAAAAACAAACATTATACATGTGAATGTGATCTAAAGACGAAAAATGGAGAATTATGGTCTAAGCTGTTACAAGGATGCAAATAATGGAACTTTTGTGGATACTGATGAGCGGACTGATAAGATATGGAAAAAGCGTTTCTTGCATATTGCTGATGAAAAAAAACATTATACATGAAGATGTGACCAAAAGACCAAGAATGAAGAATTATCGTCTAGACTGATACAACCATGCAGATAATGGAAATTTTATGAATTCTGATGAGCGGACTGATAAATTATGGAAAATATCTTCTAGTGTATATTGCTGATGAATAATAAACATTATATATGAGGATGTGATCAAAAGACCAAAAATGAATAATTATGGTTTGGGCTGATAGAACGATGCAGATAATGGAAATTTTATGAATTCTGATGAGCTGACTGACAAAATATGGAAAAATTGTCTATTGCATTTTGCTGATGAAAAATAATTATTTTATATGAGGATGTTACCCAAAGAGCAAAAATGAAGAATTATGGTCTAGGCTGATAGAACGATGCAGAAAATGGAGATTTTATGAATTCCGATGAGCGGACTGACAAAATATGAAATAATCGTCTATTGCATGTTGCTGATGAAAAAAAAACATTATTAATGTGGATGTGATCCAAAGACCAAAATTACAGATTGATGGTCTAAGCTGATACAACCATGCAGATCGAGGAAATTTCATAAATTCTTATGAGCGGACTGGCAAAATATGGAAAAATCGTCTATTGCATATTGCAGATGAAAAATAAACATTATACATGAAGATGTGACCAAAAGACCAAGACTGAAGAATTATCGTCTAGACTGATACAACCATGCAGATAATGGAAATTTTATGAATTCTGATGAGCGGACTGACAAAATATGGAAAATTCGTCTATTGCATATTGCTGATGAAAAATATACATTATCTATGAGGATCTGACCAAAAGACCAAAAATGAAGAATTATGGTTTAAGCTGATACAGCCATGCAGATGATGGAGATTTTAAGCAATTGGATGAGGGGACTGAAAAAGAATGGAAAAAATAGTCTATTGCATATTTCTGATGAAAGATAAACATTGTATATGAGGAATTTGACCCAAAGACGAAAAAAGAAAAATTATAGTCTAGTCTGATACAACCATATAGATAATAAACATTTAAACATTTGGATGAACAGACTGATGAAATATGGAAAAATTGAGTTTTGCTTATGGCATTAATCATTATATATGAAAATTTGACCCATAGTCCAACAATAGATAATAATGGTGTACTATGGTTGAACGATTTATATTTCAAAAATTTATTGAATCTGATGAGTAGTTTAATTCAAGCATAAATATGACGTCAATCATTTATGTTTCTTTCGAGTATGATCTTTTGCAAGATGCACTTTGTACCTTCAATGTAATCATATAAATATACTTTGGTATAAGTGTTTTCAAGGATAAACACATGGCTGACATTGCTAGCTTCAGTTCAAATGCATGAAAATGACTACAACAATACAAGCAAATCCTTAGAAGAAATTTTCATGCATTATCTATAAGAAAGAATTTACGATTATTCTTTCATTTAGGCAGAATACCAACGCAAGAAGCATATTTTTGATGGACATGTTACGTTTTTAATCAATATTACGTCACAATCAAATTTTTGCCTATAAAAGCAATTTGAGTTTCGAAACGGCGGCAGTTGGATAAAGGTGTCACGGCGATTGGACGTAAATATTCCTTGGAAAACAAATCCGTGGAAACTTTTAATTGGGAAGAGAATCCGAATTCAGTTAACATCGGTAAGTAAGCTTTCGCACTTAGACTTTTTACAGGTAAAAGATTTAATTTTCAAAGTTTATAAATCTCCAAGTAAATATTTGGATATATTCTTTCTTTCATGTAACGAGACTTCCTATCAGCCCCCTTTTTAGTAATTCATTGATTCCTTGAACTTCATTAAAGTAAATAATATTCTACAGAGTATCTCTGTGTCAACAAATTGGAAACGATCAATGTAAAGAACGACACAATTTTTTTTTTACAAATTTATATTTGTTGTCAAGTAGTTTAAGAGAACTGACAGAAAAAAGCTAAATATGCAGACCTGAACAAAGGACCAAAAATGAAGAATGATGGTCTAGGCTGATACAACCATGCAAAAAAAGGAAATTTTATGGATTCTGATTAGCTGACTGATAAAACATGAGAAAATATCTTCGATTGCATATTGCTCATGAAAAATAAACATTATATATGAGGATCTGACCAAAAGACCAAAACTGGAGAATTATGGTCTAAGCTGATACAGCCATGCAGATAATGGAAATTTTATGGATTCTGATGAGAGGACTGATAAAGCATGGAAAAGATCGTCTATTGCATATCGCGGATGGAAAATAAACATTAAATATGAGGATTTGACCTAAAGACAAAAAATGAAGATATATGGTCCAAGCTGATTCAGCCATGCAGATAATGGAAATTTTAAGAAATCTAATGAGCGAACTGACAAAATATGGAAAAATCGTCTATTGCATATTGCTGATGAAACATAAACATTTTATATGGGAATGTGACCAAAATACCAAAGAAATGAATTATGGTCTAGGCTGATAAAACCTTGCAAACAATGGAAATTTTTATGAATTCAGATATACGGACTGAAAAAGAATGGAAAAAGTCGTCTATTGCATATTGCTGATGAAAAATAAACATTATAAATGAGGATCTGACCAAAAGACCAAAACTGAAGAATTATGGTCTAAGCTGATACAGCCATGCAGATAATGGAGATTTTATGAATTCTGACGAGCAGACTGACAAAATCTGGAAAATTCGTCTATTGCATATTGCTGATGAAAAATAAATAATATATATGAGGATGTGACCCAAAGACCAAAAAAGAAGAATTATGGTCTAAGCTGATACATCCATGTAGATAATGGAAATTTTATGGATTCTGATGAGCGGACTGACAAAATATGGAAAAATCGTCTATTGCATATTGCTGATGAAAAATAAAGATTAAATATGAGGATCAGACCAAAAGACCCAAAAAAAGAATTATGATCTAGGCTGATACACCCATCAAGATAATGGAAATTTTATAAATTCTGATGAGCGGACTGATAAAATATGGAAAAAATCGTCTATTGCATATTGCTGTTGAACAAAAAGATTAAATATGAGGATGAGACCAAAACACCAAAAATAAATAATTATGATCCAGGCTGATGCAACTATGCAGATAATGGAAATTTAATCGATTCTGATGAGCGGACTGATAAAATATAGAACAAATCGTCTATTGCATATTGCTGATAAAAAATAAAGATTAAATATGAGGATGTGACCAAAGGACCAAAAATAAAGAATTATGATCCAGGCTGATGCAACTATGCAGATAATGGAAATTTGATGGAGTCTGAAGAGCTGACTGATAAAATATGGAAAGAATCGTCTATTTCATATTGCTGATGAAAAATAAACATTATCTATGAAGATGTGACCACAAGACCAAAAATGAAGATTTAAGGTCTAGGCTGATGCAACAATGCAGATAAGAGAAATTTGATGGATTCTGATAAGCGAACTGATAAAATATGGAAAAAATCGTCTGTTGCATATTGCTGATGAAAAATAAAGATTAATTATGAATAGATGACCAAAAGACCAATAATTATTGAGAATTATGGTGTAGGCTAATAAAAACATGCAGATAAAGGAACTTTTATGAATTCTGAAAAGCGGACTGATAAAATATTAGAAAAAATCGTCTATTGCATATTGCTGATGAAAAAAACACATTTTATATGAGGATGTGACCAAAAAACCAGAAAAGAAGATTTTTGATCTAGGCTGTTACAACCATGCAGATAATGGAAATTTTATAGATTCAGATGAGCGGACTGATAAAATATGGAAAAAATCGTCTATTGCATATTGCTGATGAAAAATAAAGATTAAATATGAGGATGTGACGAAAGGACCAACAATAAAGAATTATGATCTAGGCTGATACAACTATGCAGATAATGGAAATTTGATGGATTCTGATGAGCGGACTGATAAAATATGGAAAAGATCGTCTATTGCATATCGCGGATGGAAAATAAACATTAAATATGAGGATTTGACCTAAAGACAAAAAATGAAGATATATGGTCCAAGCTGATTCAGCCATGCAGATAATGGAAATTTTAAGAAATCTAATGAGCGAACTGACAAAATATGGAAAAATCGTCTATTGCATATTGCTGATGAAACATAAACATTTTATATGGGAATGTGACCAAAATACCAAAGAAATGAATTATGGTCTAGGCTGATAAAACCTTGCAAACAATGGAAATTTTTATGAATTCAGATATACGGACTGAAAAAGAATGGAAAAAGTCGTCTATTGCATATTGCTGATGAAAAATAAACATTATAAATGAGGATCTGACCAAAAGACCAAAACTGAAGAATTATGGTCTAAGCTGATACAGCCATGCAGATAATGGAGATTTTATGAATTCTGACGAGCAGACTGACAAAATCTGGAAAATTCGTCTATTGCATATTGCTGATGAAAAATAAATAATATATATGAGGATGTGACCCAAAGACCAAAAAAGAAGAATTATGGTCTAAGCTGATACATCCATGTAGATAATGGAAATTTTATGGATTCTGATGAGCGGACTGACAAAATATGGAAAAATCGTCTATTGCATATTGCTGATGAAAAATAAAGATTAAATATGAGGATCAGACCAAAAGACCCAAAAAAAGAATTATGATCTAGGCTGATACACCCATCAAGATAATGGAAATTTTATAAATTCTGATGAGCTGACTGACAAAATATGGAAAAAATCGTCTATTGCATATTGCTGATAAAAAATAAGCATTATGTATGAGGATTTGACCCAACGACCAAAAAAGAGAAATTATGGTCTGGGCTGATACAACCATGCAGATAATGGAAATTTTATGAAATCTGGTCAGCCGCCTGATAAATTATGGAAAAAATTGTCTATTGCATATTGCTGATGAAAAACTAATATTATACATGAAGATATGACCGAAAGACCAAAAATGAAAAATTATGGTCTAGGCTGATACAACCATGCAGAAAATGGAAATTTTATGGATTCTGATGAGCTGACTTATAAAATAAGGAAAGAATCGTCTATTTCATATTGCTGATGAAAAATAAACATTATACATGAAGATATGACCGAAAAACCAAAAATGAAAAATTATGGTCTAGGCTGACACAACCATGCAGAAAATGGAAATTTTATGGATTCTGATGAGCTGACTGATAAAATATGGAAAGAATCGTCTATTTCATATTGCTGATGAAAAATTAACATTATACATGAAGATATGACCGAAAGACCAAAAATGAAAAATTATAGTCTAGGCTGATACAACCATGCAGAAAATGGAAATTTTGAGCATTGTGATGAGCTGACTGATAAAATATGGAAAAAATCGTCTATTGCATATTGCTGATGAAAAATAATTATTATACATGAAGATATGACCGAAAGACCAAAAATGAAAAATTATAGTCTAGGCTGATACAACCATGCAGAAAATGGAAATTTTGAGCATTGTGATGAGCTGACTGATAAAATATGGAAAAAATCGTCTATTGCATATTGCTGATGAAAAATAATTATTATACATGAAGATATGACCGAAAAACCAAAAATGAAAAATTATGGTCTAGGCTGACACAACCATGCAGAAAATGGAAATTTTATGGATTCTGATGAGCTGACTGATAAAATATGGAAAGAATCGTCTATTTCATATTGCTGATGAAAAATTAGCATTATACATGAAGATATGACCGAAAGACCAAAAATGAAAAATTATAGTCTAGGCTGATACAACCATGCAGAAAATGGAAATTTTGAGCATTGTGAAGAGCTGACTGATAAAATATGGAAAGAATTGTCTATCTCATATTGCTGATGAAAAATTAACATTATACATGAAGATATGACCGAAAGACCAAAAATGAAAAATTATGATCTAGGCTGAAACAACCATGCAGAAAATGGAAATTTTATGGATTCTGATGAGCTGACTGATAAAATATGGAAAGAATCGTCTATTTCATATTGCTGATGAAAAATAAACATTATACATGAAGATATGACCGAAAAACCAAAAATGAAAAATTATGGTCTAGGCTGACACAACCATGCAGAAAATGGAAATTTTATGGATTCTGATGAGCTGACTTATAAAATAAGGAAAGAATCGTCTTTTTCATATTGCTGATGAAAAATAAACATTATACATGAAGATATGACCGAAAAACCAAAAATGAAAAATTATGGTCTAGGCTGATACAACCATGCAGAAAATGGAAATTTTATGGATTCTGATGAGCTGACTTATAAAATAAGGAAAGAATCGTCTATTTCATATTGCTGATGAAAAATAAACATTATACATGAAGATATGACCGAAAAACCAAAAATGAAAAATTATGGTCTAGGCTGACACAACCATGCAGAAAATGGAAATTTTATGGATTCTGATGAGCTGACTGATAAAATATGGAAAGAATCGTCTATTTCATATTGCTGATGAAAAATTAACATTATACATGAAGATATGACCGAAAGACCAAAAATGAAAAATTATAGTCTAGGCTGATACAACCATGCAGAAAATGGAAATTTTGAGCATTGTGATGAGCTGACTGATAAAATATGGAAAAAATCGTCTATTGCATATTGCTGATGAAAAATAAGCATTATGTATGAGGATTTGACCCAACGACCAAAAAAGAGAAATTATGGTCTAGGCTGATACAACCATGCAGATAATGGACATTTTTTGTTTTCTGATGAGAGGACTGACCAAATATGAAAAATTCGTCTATTGCATATTGCTAATGAAAAATAAACATTATACATGTGAATGTAACCCAAAGACGGAAAATGAAGAATTATGGTCTAAGATGATACAACCATGCAGATTATGGAGATTTTATGGATTCTGATGAGCGGACGGATAAGATATGGAAAAAATCGTCTATTGCATATTGCTGATGAAAAATGAGCATTATGTATGAGGATTTGACCCAACGACCAAAAAAGAGAAATTATGGTCTAGGCTGATACAACCATGCAGATAATGGACATTTTTTGAATTCTGATGAGAGGACTGACCAAATATGAAAAATTCGTCTTTTGCATATTGCTGATGAAAAATAATCATTATATATGAAGATGTGACCAAAAGACCAAGAATGAAGAATTATGTTCTAAGCTGATAGAACCATGCAGATAATGGAGATTTTATAGATTCTGATGAGTGGATTGAGCAAATGTTGAAAAATCGTCGATTGCATATTGCTGATGAAAAATAATCATTATATATGAAGATGTGACCAAAAGACCAAGAATGAAGAATTATGTTCTAAGCTGATAGAACCATGCAGATAATGGAGATTTTATAGATTCTGATGAGTGGATTGAGCAAATGTTGAAAAATCGTCGATTGCATATTGCTGATGAAAAATAAACATTTTATATGAGGACGTCAAAAAAGACCAAAAAAGAGGAATTATGATCTAGACTGATGCAACCATGCAGATAAAGGAAATTTTATGATTTCTGATAAGCGGACTGATAAAGAATGGAAAAAATCGTCTATTGCATATTGCTGATGAAATTAACTTTATATTTGAGAATGTGACCCAAAAACCAAAAATGAAGAATTATTGTCTTTGCTGAAGGAAAGAGGCAGATAATGAAAGTTTGACCCATAGGCCAAAAATAGGAAATATTGGTCAACTATGTTTGAACGATTCATATTTTAGAAATTTATCAGCTCTGATGAGTAGTTGAATTCAAGCAAAAATATGGCCTCAATTATTTATGTTTCTTTCGAGTATGATCTTTTGCCAGATGTACTTTGTACCTTGAATGTAATCATAAAAATATACTTTGGCATAAGTGTTTTCAAGGATAAACACATGGCTGACATTGCTAGCTTCAGTTGGAATGCATGAAATTGACTTCAACAATACAAGTAAATCCTTAAAAGAAACTTTCATGCATTATCTATAAGAAACAATTTACGATTATTCTTTCATTTAGGCAGAATACCAACGCAAGAAGCATATATTTGATGGACATGTTACGTTTTTAATCAATATTACGTCACAATCAACTGTTTGCCTATAAAAACAACTTGAGTTTCGGAACGACCGCAGTTGGATAAAGGTGTCACGGCGATTGGACGTAAACATTCCTTGGAAAACAGTTCCGTGGAAACTTTTAATTGGGAAGAGAATCCAAATTCAGTTAACATCTGTAAGTGAGCTTTCGCACTTAGACTTTTTACAGGTAAAAGATTTCATTTTCAAAGGTTATAAATCTCCAAGTAAATATTTGTATCTGTTATTTACTTGATGTAATGAGACTTCCTATCAGGCCTTTTTTCAGTAATTCATTGATTCCTTGAACTTCATTAAAGTAAATGATATTCTAGAGAGTTTCTCTGTGTCAACAATTTGGAAACGATCAATTGGAAACCGACGCAAAAATTTTTTTTCCAAAAAAGCTATTTGTTGTGAAGAAGTTGAAGATACTTCGCAGCAAAAAAAACTAAAAATGCAGACCTGAACAAAGGACCCAATATGAAGAATTATCGTCTAGGCTGACACAACCATGCAGAAAATGGAAATTTTATGGATTCTGATGAGCTGACTGATAAAATATGAAAAAAGCGTCTATTGCATATTGCTGATGAAAAATTAACATTATATATGTGGATGTGACCCAAAGAACCAAAATGAAGAATTATGGTCTGGGCTGATACAACCATGCAGATAATGGAAAATTTATGGATTCTGATGAGCGGACTGATAAAATTTGGAAAGAATCGTCTATTGCATAATGCTAATGAAAAATAAAGATTAAATAAGAGGATATGAGCAAAAGACAAAAAAAGAAAAATTATGGTCTAGGCTGATACAACCATGCAGAAAATGGAAATTTTATGGATTCTGATGAGCTGACTGATAAAATATGGAAAGAATCGTCTATTTCATATTGCTGATTAAAAATAAACATTATATATGAAGATATGACCCAAAGACCAAAAATGAAAAATTATGGTCTAGGCTGAATTAACCATGCAGATGATAAAAATTTTATGAATTCTTATGAGCTGACTGATAAAATATGGAAAGAATCGTCTATTTCATATTGCTGATGAAAAATAAACATTATACATGAAGATATGACCGAAAGACCAAAAATGAAAAATTATGGTCTAGGCTGATACAACCATGCAGAAAATGGAAATTTTATGGATTCTGATGAGCTGACTGATAAAATATGGAAAGAATCGTCTATTTCATATTGCTGATTAAAAATAAACATTATATATGAAGATATGACCCAAAGACCAAAAATGAAAAATTATGGTCTAGGCTGAATTAACCATGCAGATGATAAAAATTTTATGAATTCTTATGAGCTGACTGATAAAATATGGAAAGAATCGTCTATTTCATATTGCTGATGAAAAATTAACATTATACATGAAGATATGACCGAAAGACCAAAAATGAAAAATTATGGTCTAGGCTGATACAACCATCCAGATGATGGAGATTTTAAGAATTCTAATGAGCGGACGGACAAAATATGGAAAATCGTCTATTGCATATTGCTGATGAAAAATAAACATTATGTAAGAGGATGTGGCCCAAAGACCAAAAAAGAAGACTTATGGTCTAAGCTGATACAACCATCCAGATGATGGAAATATTAAGCATTTGGATGAGCGGACTGACAAAATATGGAAAAATCGTCTATTGCATATTGCTGATGAAAAATAAACATTACATATGAGGATGTTACCCAAAGACCAAAAATGAAGAATTATGGTCTAGGCTGATACAACCATGCTCATAATGGAATTATTATGAATTCTGATGAGCGGACTGGTAAATATGGAATAAATCGTCTATTGTTAATTGCTGATGAAAAAGAAACAATATATATGAGGATGTGACTCAAAGACCAAAAAGGAAGACTTTTGGTCTAGGCTGATACAACCATGCAGATAATGGAAATTTTATGGATTCATTTGGTTATGGCTGATGACAAAAAAACCGTATGTGTGAGGATTTGACACAGGACCAAAAATGAAATAGTATGGTCTGTTCTTGCGCAATGATGTAAGTTTGTTCTAGTCTGTTCAAAGAGTGGATATTTCAGGAATTTGTCAATTTGATGAGTGGACTCGTAAAATATGGAAAAGTCAGTGTAGTTGAATAAAGTAAAAACATGCCGTCAATTAGTCCTGCTTGTTTCCAGTATGATCTTTTTTAAGATTTTTCCCTGGATTGTATTCACATAATTATATTTTGGCATTTGTTCAGAGATAAAAATATATCTGATATTGTTAACTTCAGTTATAATGTATTGAATTGATTACAACATTACAACTCCAAGTGAATCCTTACAAGAAAATTTCATGAAAAATCGAAATGGAAACTTTATGGATTCTGATGAGCTGACTGATAAAAATTGGAGCAAATCGTCTATTGCATATTGCTTATAAAAAATAAATATTATACATGTGGATGTGACCCAAAGACCAAAAAAGAAGAATTATGGTCTGTGATGATACAACCATGCAGATAATGGAGATTTTATGAATTCTAATGAGCGGACTGACAAAACATGGAAAGATCGTCTATTGCATGTTGCTGATGAAAAATCATCATCATATATGAAGATCTGAGCGAAAGACCAAAAATGAAGAATTATGGTCTAAGCTGTTACAACGATGCAAATAATGGAACTTTTTTGGATTCTGATGAGCAGTCTGATAAAATATGGAAAATATCTTCTAGTGTATATTGCTGATGTAAAAAAAACATTATATATGAGGAAGTCAAAAAAGAACAAAAAAGAGGAATCATGGGCTAAGCTGATACAACCATGCAGATAAAGGAAATTTTACGGTTTCTGATAAGCGGACTGATAAAGAATGGAAAAATCGTCTATTGCATATTCCTGATGAAAAATAAACATTTTAAATCTGGATGTGACCCAAAGACCAAGAATGAAGAATTATGGTCTAGGCTGATACAACCATGCAAATAATGGATATTTTAAGAATTCTTATGAGCGGACGGACAAAATATGGAAAAATTTTCTATTGCAAATTGCTGATTAAAAAAAAACATTTTATATGAGGATGTGACCCAAAGACCAAAAACGAAGTATTATGGTCTAAGCTGATAGAACCATGCAGATAATGAAAATTTTATGGATTCTGATTAGCGCATTGCTAAAATAATGAAAAATGGTCGATTGCATATTGCTGATGAAAACTAAACATTCTACATGTGGATGCGACCGAAAGACCAAAAAAGAAGAATGATGGTCTAGGCTGGTACAATAATGCAGATAATGGAAACTTTATGAATTCTGATGAGCGCATTGCTAAAATAATGAAAAATCGTCGATTGCATATTGCTGATGAAAACTAAACATTCTACATGTAGATGTGACCCATAGACCAAAAATAAAGAATTATGGTCTAGGCTGGTACAATAATGCAGATAATGGAAACTTTATGGATTCTGATGAGCTGACTGATAAAAAATGGAGCAAATCGTCTATTGCATATTGCTGATAAAAACAATATTATACATGTGGATGTGACCCTAAGACCAAAAATGAAAATTTATGGTCTAAGCTGATACAACCATGCAGATAATGGAAATTTTATGGAATCTGATGAGCTGACTTATAAAATATGGAAAAATCGTCTATTGCATGTTGCTGATGAAAAATCATCATCATATATGAAGATGTGAGCGAAAGACCAAAAATGAAGAATTATGGACTAAGCTGTTACAACGATGCAAATAATGGAACTTTTTTGGATTCTGATGAGCAGTTAAAATATGGAAAATAACTTCTAGTGTATATTGCTGATGTAAAAAAAACATTATATATGAGGATGTCAAAAAAGAACAAAAAAGAGTAATCATGGGCTAAGCTGATACAACCATGCAGATAATGGACATTTTATGGAGTCTGATGAGCGGACTGATAAAATATGGAAAAATCGTCTATTGCATGTTGCTGATAAAAAATAAACATTATATATGAGGATGTCAAAAAAGACCAAAAAATAGGAATTGTGATCTAGACTGATACAACCATGCAGATAAAGGAAATTTTATGGAGTCTGATGAGCGGACTGATAAAATATGGAAAAATCGTCTATTGCATTTTCCTGATAAAAAATAAACATTATATATGAGGATGTCAAAAAAGACCAAAATTGAAGATTTATGGTCTAAGCTGATACAGCCATGCAGATAAGGGAGATTTTATGAATTCTTATGAGCGGACAGGCAAAATATGGAAAAATCGTCTATTGCATATTGCTGATGAAAAAGGAATATTTTATATGTGGATGTGACCGAAATACCAAAGAAATGAATTATGGTCTAAGCTGATAAAACCTTGCAAAAAATGGAAATTTTTATGGATTCAGATATACCGACTGAAATGAATGGAAAAAGTCGTCTATTGCATATTGCTAATGAAAAATAAACGTTATATATGAGGATGTGACCCAAAGCCAAAAATGAAGAAATATGGCCTAAGCTGATAGAACCATGCAGATAATGACGATTTTATGAATTCTGATGAGCGGACTGACAGAATATGGAAAAAATCGTCTATTGTATATTGCTGATTAAAAAAAACATTATATATGTGGATTTCACCCAAAGACCAAAAATGAACAATTATGGTCTAAGCTAATACAACCATGTACATAATGGAAGTTTTAAGCATTTGGATGAGCGAACTGATAAAGAATGGAAAAAATCGTCTATTGCATTTTGCTGATGAAAAATAATGATTGAATATGAGGAGGATGTGACCAAAAAACCAAAAATGAAGAATTATCGTCTAGTCTGATACAACCATGCAGATAATGGAAATTTTATGAATTTTGGTGAGCAGACTGACGAATAATGAAAAAATAGTCTATTTCATACTGCTGATGAAACATAAACATTTTATATGAGGATGTGACCCAAAGACGAAAAATGAAGAATTATGGTCTAAGATGATACAGCCATGCAGATGATAGAGATTTTATGAATTCTAATGAGTGGGCTGACAAAATATGGAAAAATCGTCTATTGCATATTGCCGATGAAAAATAATCATTATATATGAAGATGTGAGCGAAAGACCAAAAATGAAGAATTATGGTCAAAGCTGTTACAACGATGCAAATAATGGAACTTTTTTGGATTCTGATGAGCTGACTGATAAAATATGGAAAAAATCGTCTATTGCATATTCCTGAGGAAAAATAAACATTATACATGTGGATGCGACCCAAAGACCAAAACCAAAAAATTTATGGTCTAAGCTGATACAACCATGCAGATAATGGAGAAATTATGAATTTTGGTGAGCAGACTGACGAATAATGAAAAAATAGTCTATTTCATATTGCTGATGAAACATAAACATTTTATATGAGGATGTGACCAAAAGACGAAAAATGAAGAATTATAGTCAAAGATGATACAGCCATGCAGATGATAGAGATTTTATGAATTCTAATGAGTGGGCTGACAAAATATGGAAAAATCGTCTATTGCATATTGCCGATGAAAAAGAAACATTTTATATGAGGATGCGACCCAAAGACCAAAAATGAAGAATTATGGTCTAAACTGATACAACCATGCATATATTGGAGATTTTATGAATTCTAATGAGCGGATTGACAAAGTATGTAAGAATTCGTCTTTTGCACATTGCCGATGAAAAAGAAACATTTTATATGTGGATGTGACCCAAAGACCAAAAATGAAGAATTATAGTCTAGTCTGAGACAACCGTGTAGATAATGGAAATTTTAAGCATTTGGATGAGCGGACTGATAAAGAATGGAAAAAGTCGTCTATTGCATATTTCTGATGAAAGAAAAACATTGTATATGAGAACGTGACCCAATGACCAAAATTGACGAATTATGGTCTAAGCTGATACAGCCATGAAGATAATGGAGATTTTATAAATTCTAATGAGCAGACTGACAAAATATGGAAAAATCGTCTATTGCATATTGCTGATGAAAAATAAACATTCTACATGTAGATGTGACCCAAAGACCAAAAATGAAGAATTATGGTCTAAGCTGATACAACCATGCATATAATGGAGATTTTATGAATTCTATAAGTGGACTGTCAAAAAAAAGGGAAAAAGCGTCTATTGCATGTTGCTGATGAAAAATAATTATTATATATGAAGATGTGAGCGAAAGACAAAAAATGAAGAATTATCGTCTAACCAGATACAACCATGCAGATAATGGAGATTTTAATATTTCTAATGAGCGGACTGGCAAAATATGAAAAAATAGTCTATTTCATATTGCTGATGTAACATAAACATTTTATATGAGGATGTAACCCAAATACGAAAAATGAAGAATTATGGTCTAGGCTGCTACAACTATGCCGATCATGAACATTTTATGGAAAGTGATGAGCAGACTGATAAAGAATGAAAAAAATCGTCTATTGCATATTCCTGTGGAAAAATAAACATTATATATGAGAATGTGATCAAAAGACCAAAAATGAAGATTTATGGCCTAGGCTGATACAACCATGCAGGTAATGGAAATTTTATGGTTTCTGATAAGCTGGCTGATAAAATATGGTAAATCGTCTATTGCATATTGCTGATGAAAAAGAAACATTATATATGCGGATTTGACCCAAAGACCAAAAATGAAGATTTATGGCCTAGGCTGATACAACCATGCAGATAATGGAAATTTTATGGTTTCTGATAAGCAGACTCATAAAGAATGGAAATAATCCTCTATTGCATGTTGCTGATGAAAAATAATTATTATATATGAAGATGTGAGCGAAAGACAAAAAATGAAGAATTATCGTCTAACCAGATACAGCCATGCAGACAATGGAGATTTTATTAATTTTTTATGAGCGGATTGACAAAAAATGGAAAAATTGTCTATTGCATATTACTAATGAAAAATAAAAATTTTATATGAGGATGTTACCCAAAGACCAAAAGAGAAAAATTTTAGTGTAGTCTGATACAACCATATAGATAATGGAGATTTTAAGGATTTGAATGAGCGGACTGATAAAATATGGAAAAATGGAGTTTTGCTGATGGCAATAATCATTATGTATGAGGATTTGACCCATAGGCCAAAAATAGGTAATAATGGTGTACTATGGTTGAACGATTCATATTTCCAAAATTAATTGAATCTGATGAGTAGTTTAATTCAAGCATAAATATGACGTCTATTATTTATGTTTCTTTCGAATATGATCTTTTGCAAGATAAACTTTGTTCCTTCAATGTAATCATATAAATAAACTTTTGCATATGTGTTTTCAAAGATAAACACATAGCTGACATTGCTAGCTTCAGTTAGAATGCATGAGATTGACGACAACAATACAAGTAAATCCTTAGAAGAAATTTTCATGCATTATCTATCTATAACATACAATTTACGATTATTATTTCATTTAGGCAGAATACCAACGCAAGAAGCATATTTTTGATGGACATGTTACGTTTTCAATCAATATTACGTCACAATCAAATTTGTGCCTATAAAAGCAAGTCGAGTTTTTTAACGGTGGCAGTTGGATAAAGATGACACGCCGATCGGTCGTTAACATTCCTTGGAATAAAAGTCCATGGAAACTTTTAATTGGAAAGAAAATCCGCATTAAGTTGGGATCGGTAAGTGAGCTTTAGCACTTAGACTTTTTACAGATAAAAGATTTCTTTCTCAAAGGTTATAAACATCCAAGTAAATATTTGCATCTGTTCTTTACTTGATGTAAGGAGACTTCCTATCAGCCCTTTTTTCAATAATTCATTGATTCCTTGAACTTCATTGAAGTAAATGATATTCTAGAGAGTTTCTCTGTGTCAACAATTTGGAAACGATCAATTGGAAACCGACACAAAAACTTTTTTTACAAAAAATCTATTTCTTGTCAAGAAGTTGAAGATACTTGACAGCAAAAAAACTAAATATACAGACCTGAACAAAAGACCAAATATGAAGAATTACCGTCTAGGCTGATACAACCATGCAGATAATGGAAATTTGATGGTTTCTGATGAGCTGACTGATAAAAATTGGAGAAAATCGTCAATTGCATAATGTGATAAAAAACATTACATATGAGGATGTGACAAAAAGACCAAAAATGAAGAATTATGGTCTAAGCTAATACAATAATGCGGATAATGGAGATTTTATAAATCCTAGTGAGCAGACTGATAAAGAATGGAAAAAATCGTCTATTGCATATTGCTGATGAAAAATAAACATTTTATATGAGGATGTGACCAAAAGGCAAAAAATGAATAATTATGGTCTATGCTGATAGAACTATGCAGATAATGGACATTTTATGGAGTCTGATGAGCAGACTGATAAATAATGGAAAAAATCGTCTATTGCATATTCCTGAGGAAAAATAAACATTATATATGGGGATGTGAAAAAAAGACCAAAAATGAAGATTTATGGCCTAGGCTGATACAACTATGCAGATAATGGACATTTTATGAAGTCTGATGAGCAGACTGATAAAAAATGGAAAAAATCGTCTATTGTATATTCCTGAGGAAAAATAAACATTATACATGGGGATGTGATCAAAAGACCAAAAATGAAGATTTATGGTCTATGCTGATACAACCATGCAGATAATGGACATTTTATAGAGTCTGATGAGCAGATTGATAAATAATGGAAAAAATCGTCTATTGCATATTCCTGAGGAAAAATAAACATTATATATGGGGATGTGATCAAAAGACTAAAAATGAAGATTTATGGCATAGGCTGATACAACTATGCAGATAATGGACATTTTATGGAGTCTGATGAGCAGACTGATAAAAAATGGAAAAAATCGTCTATTGTATATTCCTGAGGAAAAATAAACATTATACATGGGGATGTGATCAAAAGACCAAAAATGAAGATTTATGGCCTAGGCTGATACAACTATGCAGATAATGGACATTTTATGAAGTCTGATGAGCAGACTGATAAAAAATGGAAAAAATCGTCTATTGTATATTCCTGAGGAAAAATAAACATTATACATGGGGATGTGATCAAAAGACCAAAAATGAAGATTTATGGTCTATGCTGATACAACCATGCAGATAATGGACATTTTATAGAGTCTGATGAGCAGATTGATAAATAATGGAAAAAATCGTCTATTGCATATTCCTGAGGAAAAATAAACATTATATATGGGGATGTGATCAAAAGACTAAAAATGAAGATTTATGGCATAGGCTGATACAACTATGCAGATAATGGACATTTTATGGAGTCTGATGAGCAGACTGATAAAAAATGGAAAAAATCGTCTATTGTATATTCCTGAGGAAAAATAAACATTATACATGGGGATGTGATCAAAAGACCAAAAATGAAGATTTATGGTCTATGCTGATACAACCATGCAGATAATGGACATTTTATGGAGTCTGATGAGCAGACTGATAAATAATAGAAAAAATCGTCTATTGCATATTCCTGAGGAAAAATAAACATTATATATGGGGATGTGATCAAAAGACTAAAAATGAAGATTTATGGCATAGGCTGATACAACTATGCAGATAATGGACATTTTATGGAGTCTGATGAGCAGACTGATAAATAATGGAAAAAATCGTCTATTACATATTCCTGAGGAAAAATAAACATTATATATGGGGATGTGAAAAAAAGACCAAAAATGAAGATTTATGGCCTAGGCTGATACAACTATGCAGATCATGGACATTTTATGGAGTCTGATGAGCAGACTGATAAATAATGGAAAAAATCGTCTATTACATATTCCTGAGGAAAAATAAACATTATATATGGGGATGTGAAAAAAAGACCAAAAATGAAGATTTATGGCCTAGGCTGATACAACTATGCAGATAATGGACATTTTATGGAGTCTGATGAGCAGACTGATAAATAATGGAAAAAATCGTCTATTACATATTCCTGAGGAAAAAAAAACATTATATATGGGGATGTGAAAAAAAGACCAAAAATGAAGATTTATGGCCTAGGCTCATACAACTATGCAGATAATGGACATTTTATGGAGTCTGATGAGCAGACTGATAAAGAATGGTAAAAATCGTCTATTGCATATTCCTGAGGAAAAATAAACATTATATATGGGGATGTGATCAAAAGACTAAAAATGAAGATTTATGGCATAGGCTGATACAACTATGCAGATAATGGACATTTTATGGAGTCTGATGAGCAGACTGATAAATAATAGAAAAAATCGTCTATTGCATATTCCTGAGGAAAAATAAACATTATATATGGGGATGTGATCAAAAGACTAAAAATGAAGATTTATGGCATAGGCTGATACAACTATGCAGATAATGGACATTTTATGGAGTCTGATGAGCAGACTGATAAATAATAGAAAAAATCGTCTATTGCATATTCCTGAGGAAAAATAAACATTATATATGGGGATGTGATCAAAAGACTAAAAATGAAGATTTATGGTCTAAGATGATACAACCATGCAGATAATGGACATTTTATGGAGTCTGATGAGCAGACTGATAAATAATGGAAAAAATCGTCTATTACATATTCCTGAAGAAAAATAAACATTATATATGGGGATGTGAAAAAAAGACCAAAAATGAAGATTTATGGCCTAGGCTCATACAACTATGCAGATAATGGACATTTTATGGAGTCTGATGAGCAGACTGATAAAGAATGGAAAAAGTCGTCTATTGCATATTCCTGTGGAAAAATAAACATTATATATGAGGATGTGATCAAAAGGCCAAAAATGAAGATTTATGGCCTAGGCTGATACAACTATGCAGATAATGGACATTTTATGGAGTCTGACGAGCAGACTGATAAAGAATGGAAAAATCGTCTATTGCATATTCCTGTGGAAAAATAAACATTATATATGAGGATGTGATCAAAAGGCCAAAAATGAAGATTTATGGCCTAGGCTGATACAACCATGCAGGTAATGGAAATTTTATGGTTTCTGATAAGCAAACTAATAAAGAATGGAAAAAATCGTCTATTGCATATTCCTGTGGAAAAATAAACATTATATATGGGGATGTGATCAAAAGACCAAAAATGAAGATTTATGGCCTAGGCTGATACAACCATGCAGGTAATGGAAATTTTATGGTTTCTGATAAGCAAACTAATAAAGAATGGAAAAAATTGTCTATTACATATTCCTGAGGAAAAATAAACATTATATATGGGGATGTGATCAAAAGACTAAAAATGAAGATTTATGGTCTAAGATGATACAACCATGCAGATAATGGACATTTTATGGAGTCTGATGAGCAGACTGATAAATAATGGAAAAAATCGTCTATTACATATTCCTGAGGAAAAATAAACATTATATATGGGGATGTGAAAAAAAGACCAAAAATGAAGATTTATGGCCTAGGCTCATACAACTATGCAGATAATGGACATTTTATGGAGTCTGATGAGCAGACTGATAAAGAATGGAAAAAGTCGTCTATTGCATATTCCTGTGGAAAAATAAACATTATATATGAGGATGTGATCAAAAGGCCAAAAATGAAGATTTATGGCCTAGGCTGATACAACTATGCAGATAATGGACATTTTATGGAGTCTGACGAGCAGACTGATAAAGAATGGAAAAATCGTCTATTGCATATTCCTGTGGAAAAATAAACATTATATATGAGGATGTGATCAAAAGGCCAAAAATGAAGATTTATGGCCTAGGCTGATACAACCATGCAGGTAATGGAAATTTTATGGTTTCTGATAAGCAAACTAATAAAGAATGGAAAAAATCGTCTATTGCATATTCCTGTGGAAAAATAAACATTATATATGGGGATGTGATCAAAAGACCAAAAATGAAGATTTATGGCATAGGCTGATACAACTATGCAGATAATGGACATTTTATGGAGTCTGATGAGCAGACTGATAAATAATGGAAAAAATCGTCTATTGCATATTCCTGAGGAAAAATAAACATTATATATGGGGATGTGAAAAAAAGACCAAAAATGAAGATTTATGGCCTAGGCTGATACAACTATGCAGATAATGGACATTTTATGGAGTCTGACGAGCAGACTGATAAAGAATGGAAAAATCGTCTATTGCATATTCCTGTGGAAAAATAAACATTATATATGAGGATGTGATCAAAAGACCAAAAATGAAGATTTATGGCCTAGGCTGATACAACCATGCAGGTAATGGAAATTTTATGGTTTCTGATAAGCAGACTGATAAAGAATGGAAAAAATCGTCTATTTCATATTCCTGTGGAAAAATAAACATTATATATGGGGATGTGATCAAAAGACCAAAAATGAAGATTTATGGCATAGGCTGATACAACTATGCAGATAATGGAAATTTTATGGTTTCTGATAAGCAGACTGATAAAGAATGGAAAAAATCGTCTATTTCATATTCCTGTGGAAAAATAAACAATATATATGGGGTTGTGAAAAAAAGACCAAAATTGAAGATTTATGGCCTAGGCTGATACAACCATGCAGGTAATTGAAATTTTATGGTTTCTGATAAGCAGACTGATAAAGAATGGAAAAAATCGTCTATTGCATATTCCTGAGGAAAAATAAACAATATATATGGGGTTGTGAAAAAAAGACCAAAATTGAAGATTTATGGCCTAGGCTGATACAACCATGCAGGTAATTGAAATTTTATGGTTTCTGATAAGCAGACTGATAAAGAATGGAAAAAATCGTCTATTGCATATTCCTGTGGAAAAATAAACATTATATATGGGGATGTGATCAAAAGACCAAAAATGAAGATTTATGGCATAGGCTGATACAACTATGCAGATAATGGACATTTTATGGAGTCTGATGAGCAGACTGATAAAGAATGGTAAAAATCGTCTATTGCATATTCCTGAGGAAAAATAAACATTATATATGGGGATGTGATCAAAAGACTAAAAATGAAGATTTATGGCATAGGCTGATACAACTATGCAGATAATGGACATTTTATGGAGTCTGATGAGCAGACTGATAAATAATAGAAAAAATCGTCTATTGCATATTCCTGAGGAAAAATAAACATTATATATGGGGATGTGATCAAAAGACTAAAAATGAAGATTTATGGCATAGGCTGATACAACTATGCAGATAATGGACATTTTATGGAGTCTGATGAGCAGACTGATAAATAATAGAAAAAATCGTCTATTGCATATTCCTGAGGAAAAATAAACATTATATATGGGGATGTGATCAAAAGACTAAAAATGAAGATTTATGGTCTAAGATGATACAACCATGCAGATAATGGACATTTTATGGAGTCTGATGAGCAGACTGATAAATAATGGAAAAAATCGTCTATTACATATTCCTGAAGAAAAATAAACATTATATATGGGGATGTGAAAAAAAGACCAAAAATGAAGATTTATGGCCTAGGCTCATACAACTATGCAGATAATGGACATTTTATGGAGTCTGATGAGCAGACTGATAAAGAATGGAAAAAGTCGTCTATTGCATATTCCTGTGGAAAAATAAACATTATATATGAGGATGTGATCAAAAGGCCAAAAATGAAGATTTATGGCCTAGGCTGATACAACTATGCAGATAATGGACATTTTATGGAGTCTGACGAGCAGACTGATAAAGAATGGAAAAATCGTCTATTGCATATTCCTGTGGAAAAATAAACATTATATATGAGGATGTGATCAAAAGGCCAAAAATGAAGATTTATGGCCTAGGCTGATACAACCATGCAGGTAATGGAAATTTTATGGTTTCTGATAAGCAAACTAATAAAGAATGGAAAAAATCGTCTATTGCATATTCCTGTGGAAAAATAAACATTATATATGGGGATGTGATCAAAAGACCAAAAATGAAGATTTATGGCCTAGGCTGATACAACCATGCAGGTAATGGAAATTTTATGGTTTCTGATAAGCAAACTAATAAAGAATGGAAAAAATTGTCTATTACATATTCCTGAGGAAAAATAAACATTATATATGGGGATGTGATCAAAAGACTAAAAATGAAGATTTATGGTCTAAGATGATACAACCATGCAGATAATGGACATTTTATGGAGTCTGATGAGCAGACTGATAAATAATGGAAAAAATCGTCTATTACATATTCCTGAGGAAAAATAAACATTATATATGGGGATGTGAAAAAAAGACCAAAAATGAAGATTTATGGCCTAGGCTCATACAACTATGCAGATAATGGACATTTTATGGAGTCTGATGAGCAGACTGATAAAGAATGGAAAAAGTCGTCTATTGCATATTCCTGTGGAAAAATAAACATTATATATGAGGATGTGATCAAAAGGCCAAAAATGAAGATTTATGGCCTAGGCTGATACAACTATGCAGATAATGGACATTTTATGGAGTCTGACGAGCAGACTGATAAAGAATGGAAAAATCGTCTATTGCATATTCCTGTGGAAAAATAAACATTATATATGAGGATGTGATCAAAAGGCCAAAAATGAAGATTTATGGCCTAGGCTGATACAACCATGCAGGTAATGGAAATTTTATGGTTTCTGATAAGCAAACTAATAAAGAATGGAAAAAATCGTCTATTGCATATTCCTGTGGAAAAATAAACATTATATATGGGGATGTGATCAAAAGACCAAAAATGAAGATTTATGGCATAGGCTGATACAACTATGCAGATAATGGACATTTTATGGAGTCTGATGAGCAGACTGATAAATAATGGAAAAAATCGTCTATTGCATATTCCTGAGGAAAAATAAACATTATATATGGGGATGTGAAAAAAAGACCAAAAATGAAGATTTATGGCCTAGGCTGATACAACTATGCAGATAATGGACATTTTATGGAGTCTGACGAGCAGACTGATAAAGAATGGAAAAATCGTCTATTGCATATTCCTGTGGAAAAATAAACATTATATATGAGGATGTGATCAAAAGACCAAAAATGAAGATTTATGGCCTAGGCTGATACAACCATGCAGGTAATGGAAATTTTATGGTTTCTGATAAGCAGACTGATAAAGAATGGAAAAAATCGTCTATTTCATATTCCTGTGGAAAAATAAACATTATATATGGGGATGTGATCAAAAGACCAAAAATGAAGATTTATGGCATAGGCTGATACAACTATGCAGATAATGGAAATTTTATGGTTTCTGATAAGCAGACTGATAAAGAATGGAAAAAATCGTCTATTTCATATTCCTGTGGAAAAATAAACAATATATATGGGGTTGTGAAAAAAAGACCAAAATTGAAGATTTATGGCCTAGGCTGATACAACCATGCAGGTAATTGAAATTTTATGGTTTCTGATAAGCAGACTGATAAAGAATGGAAAAAATCGTCTATTGCATATTCCTGAGGAAAAATAAACAATATATATGGGGTTGTGAAAAAAAGACCAAAATTGAAGATTTATGGCCTAGGCTGATACAACCATGCAGGTAATTGAAATTTTATGGTTTCTGATAAGCAGACTGATAAAGAATGGAAAAAATCGTCTATTGCATATTCCTGTGGAAAAATAAACATTATATATGGGGATGTGATCAAAAGACCAAAAATGAAGATTTATGGCATAGGCTGATACAACTATGCAGATAATGGACATTTTATGGAGTCTGACGAGCAGACTGATAAAGAATGGAAAAATCGTCTATTGCATATTCCTGTGGAAAAATAAACATTATATATGAGGATGTGATCAAAAGACCAAAAATGAAGATTTATGGCCTAGGCTGATACAACCATGCAGGTAATGGAAATTTTATGGTTTCTGATAAGCAGACTGATAAAGAATGGAAAAAATCGTCTATTTCATATTCCTGTGGAAAAATAAACATTATATATGGGGATGTGATCAAAAGACCAAAAATGAAGATTTATGGCATAGGCTGATACAACTATGCAGATAATGGAAATTTTATGGTTTCTGATAAGCAGACTGATAAAGAATGGAAAAAATCGTCTATTTCATATTCCTGTGGAAAAATAAACAATATATATGGGGTTGTGAAAAAAAGACCAAAATTGAAGATTTATGGCCTAGGCTGATACAACCATGCAGGTAATTGAAATTTTATGGTTTCTGATAAGCAGACTGATAAAGAATGGAAAAAATCGTCTATTGCATATTCCTGAGGAAAAATAAACATTATATATGGGGATGTGAAAACAAGACCAAAAATGAAGATTTATGGCCTAGGCTGATACAACTATGCAGATAATGGACATTTTATGGAGTCTGACGAGCACACTGATAAAGAATGGTAAAAATCGTCTATTGCATATTCCTGACTAAAAAACATACATTATATATGGGGATGTGATCAAAAGACCAAAAATGAAGATTTATGGTCTAAGCTGATACAACTATGCAGATAATGGACATTTTATGGAGTCTGACGAGCAGACTGATAAAGAATGGAAAAATCGTCTATTGCATATTCCTGTGGAAAAATAAACATTATATATGAGGATGTGATCAAAAAACCAAAAATGAAGATTTATGGCCTAGGCTGATACAACCATGCAGGTAATTGAAATTTTATGGTTTCTGAGAAGCAGACTCATAAAGAATGGAAATAATCCTCTATTGCATGTTGCTGATGAAAAATAAACATTACATATATGAGGATGTGACCGAAAGACCAAAAATGAAGAATTATGGTCTAGGCTGATACAACCATGCAGATAATGGAGATTTTATGGATTCTGATGAGCGGACTGACAAAAGATGGAAAAATCGTCTATTGCATATTGCTGATGAAAAAGAAACATTTTATATGAGGATTTTACCCAGAGACCAAAAATGAATAATTATGGTCTAGGCTGGTAGAACCATGCAGATAATGGAGATTTTATGGATTCTGATGAGCGGACTGACAAAAGATGGAAAAATCGTCTATTGCATGTTGCTGGTGAAAAAAAAAATTTTATATGAGGATGTGACCAAAAGGCAAAAAATGAATAATTATGGTCTAGGCTGATACAACCATGCAGATAATGGAGATTTTATGGATTCTGATGAGCGGACTGACAAAAGATGGAAAAATCGTCTATTGCATATTGCTGATGAACAAGAAACATTTTAGATGAGGATTTTACCCAGAGACCAAAAATGAATAATTATGGTCTAGGCTGGTAGAACCATGCAGATAATGGAGACTTTATGGATTCTGATGAGCGGACTGACAAAAGATGGAAAAATCGTCTATTGCATGTTGCTGATGAAAAATAAACATTTTATATGAGGATGTGACCAAAAGGCAAAAAATGAATAATTATGGTCTAGGCTGATACAACCATGCAGATAATGGAGATTTTATGGATTCTGATGAGCGGACTGACAAAAGATGGAAAAATCGTCTATTGCATATTGCTGATGAAAAAGAAACATTTTATATCAGGATTTTACCCAGAGACCAAAAATGAATAATTATGGTCTAGGCTGGTAGAACCATGCAGATAATGGAGATTTTATGGATTCTGATGAGCGGACTGACAAAAGATGGAAAAATCGTCTATTGCATGTTGCTGGTGAAAAAAAAAATTTTATATGAGGATATGACCGAAGGACCAAAAAAGAAAAATTATGGTCTAGGCTGATAGAACCATCCAGATAATGAAGAGTTTATGAAATCTGATGAGCGGACTGACAAAAGATGGAAAAATCGTCTATTGCCTTTTGCTGATAAGAAATAAATATTTGATATGAGGATGTGACCGAAAGACCAAAAATGAAGAATTATGGTCTAGGTTGATAGAACCATGCAGATAATGAAGAATTTATGAAATCTGATGAGCGGACTGACAAAAGATGGAAAAATCGTCTAATGCTTGTTGCTGATGAAAAAAAAAAATTTATATGAGGATGTGACCAAAAGGCAAAAAATGAATAATTATGGTCTAGGCTGATACAACCATGCAGGTAATGAAGAGTTTATGAAATCTGATGAGCGGACTGACAAAAGATGGAAAAATCGTCTATTGCATCTTGCTGGTGAAAAAAAATTTTATATGAGGATGTGACCGAAAGACCAAAAAAGAAAAATTATGGTCTAGGCTGATAGAACCATCCAGATAATGAAGAGTTTATGAAATCTGATGAGCGGACTGACAAAAGATGGAAAAATCGTCTATTGCATGTGGCTGGTGAAAAATAAATATTTTATATGAGGATGTGACCGAAAGACCAAAAAAGAACAATTATGGTCTAGGCTGATAGAACCATCCAGATAATGAAGAGTTTATGAAATCTGATGAGCGGACTGACAAAAGATGGAAAAATCGTCTATTGCATATTGCTGATGGACAAGAAACATTTTATATGAGGATTTTACCCAGAGACCAAAAATGAATAATTATGGTCTAGGCTGGTAGAACCATGCAGATAATGGAGATTTTATGGATTCTGATGAGCGGACTGACAAAAGATGGAAAAATCGTCTATTGCATGTTGCTGGTGAAAAAAAAAATTTTATATGAGGATGTGACCGAAGGACCAAAAAAGAAAAATTATGGTCTAGGCTGATAGAACCATCCAGATAATGAAGAGTTTATGAAATCTGATGAGCGGACTGACAAAAGATGGAAAAATCGTCTATTGCCTTTTGCTGATAAGAAATAAATATTTGATATGAGGATGTGACCGAAAGACCAAAAATGAAGAATTATGGTCTAGGTTGATAGAACCATGCAGATAATGAAGAATTTATGAAATCTGATGAGCGGACTGACAAAAGATGGAAAAATCGTCTAATGCTTGTTGCTGATGAAAAAAAAAATTTATATGAGGATGTGACCAAAAGGCAAAAAATGAATAATTATGGTCTAGGCTGATACAACCATGCAGGTAATGAAGAGTTTATGAAATCTGATGAGCGGACTGACAAAAGATGGAAAAATCGTCTATTGCATGTTGCTGGTGAAAAAAAATTTTATATGAGGATGTGACAGAAAGACCAAAAAAGAAAAATTATGGTCTAGGCTGATAGAACCATCCAGATAATGAAGAGTTTATGAAATCTGATGAGCGGACTGACAAAAGATGGAAAAATCGTCTATTGCATGTGGCTGGTGAAAAATAAATATTTTATATGAGGATGTGACCGAAAGACCAAAAAAGAACAATTATGGTCTAGGCTGATAGAACCATCCAGATAATGAAGAGTTTATGAAATCTGATGAGCGGACTGACAAAAGATGGAAAAATCGTCTATTGCATATTGCTGATGAACAAGAAACATTTTATATGAGGATTTTACCCAGAGATCAAAAATGAATAATTATGGTCTAGGCTGGTAGAACCATGCAGATAATGGAGACTTTATGGATTCTGATGAGCGGACTTACAAAAGATGGAAAAATCGTCTATTGCATGTTGCTGATGAAAAATAAACATTTTATATGAGGATGTGACCAAAAGGCAAAAAATGAATAATTATGGTCTAGGCTGATACAACCATGCAGATAATGGAGATTTTATGGATTCTGATGAGCGGACTGACAAAAGATGGAAAAATCGTCTATTGCATATTGCTGATGAAAAAGAAACATTTTATATCAGGATTTTACCCAGAGACCAAAAATGAATAATTATGGTCTAGGCTGGTAGAACCATGCAGATAATGGAGATTTTATGGATTCTGATGAGCGGACTGACAAAAGATGGAAAAATCGTCTGTTGCATGTTGCTGATAAGAAATAAACATTATACATGAAGATGTGACCAAAAGGCCAAGAATGAAGAATTATGGTCTAGGCTGATAGAACCATGCAGCTAATGAAGAGTTTATGGATTCTGATGAGCGGACTGACAAAAGATGGAAAAATCGTCTATTGCATGTTGCTGGTGAAAAAAAAAATTTTATATGAGGATGTGACAGAAAGACCAAAAAAGAAAAATTATGGTCTAGGCTGATAGAACCATCCAGATAATGAAGAGTTTATGAAATCTGATGAGCGGACTGACAAAAGATGGAAAAATCGTCTATTGCATGTGGCTGGTGAAAAATAAATATTTTATATGAGGATGTGACCGAAAGACCAAAAAAGAACAATTATGGTCTAGGCTGATAGAACCATCCAGATAATGAAGAGTTTATGAAATCTGATGAGCGGACTGACAAAAGATGGAAAAATCGTCTATTGCATGTTGCTGATAAGAAATAAATATTTGATATGAGGATGTGACCGAAAGACCAAAAATGAAGAATTATGGTCTAGGTTGATAGAACCATGCAGATAATGAAGAGTTTATGAAATCTGATGAGTGGACTGACAAAAGATGGAAAAATCGTCTAATGCTTGTTGCTGATGAAAAAAAAAATTTATATGAGGATGTGACCAAAAGGCAAAAAATGAATAATTATGGTCTAGGCTGATACAACCATGCAGATAATGAAGAGTTTATGAAATCTGATGAGCGGACTGACAAAAGATGGAAAAATCGTCTATTGCATGTTGCTGGTGAAAAAAAATTTTATATGAGGATGTGACCGAAAGACCAAAAAAGAAAAATTATGGTCTAGGCTGATAGAACCATCCAGATAATGAAGAGTTTATGAAATCTGATGAGCGGACTGACAAAAGATGGAGAAATCGTCTATTGCATGTGGCTGGTGAAAAATAAATATTTTATATGAGGATGTGACCGAAAGACCAAAAAAGAACAATTATGGTCTAGGCTGATAGAACCATCCAGATAATGAAGAGTTTATGAAATCTGATGAGCGGACTGACAAAAGATGGAAAAATCGTCTATTGCATGTTGCTGGTGAAAAATAAATATTTTATATGAGGATGTGACCGAAAGATCAAAAATGAAGAATTATGGTCTAGGTTGATAGAACCATCCAGATAATGAAGAGTTTATGAAATCTGATGAGCGGACTGACAAAAGATGGAAAAATCGTCTAATCCTTGTTGCTGATGAAAATAAAAAAAAAATTTATATGAGGATGTGACCAAAAGGCAAAAAATGAATAATTATGGTCTAGGCTGATACAACCATGCAGATAATGAAGAGTTTATGAAATCTGATGAGCGGACTGACAAAAGATGGAAAAATCGTCTATTGCATGTTGCTGGTGAAAAAAAAAATTTTATATGAGGATGTGACCGAAAGACCAAAAATGAAGAATTATGGTCTAGGCTGATACAACCATTCAGATAATGGAAATTTTATGGATTCTGATGAGCGGACTGTCAAAAGATGGAAAGATCGTCTGTTGCATGTTGCTGAAGAAAAATAAACATTTTTTATGAGGATGTGACCAAAAGTCCAAAAATGAAGAATTATGTTCTAGGCTGATAGAACCATGCAGGTAATGAAGAGTTTATGAAATCTGATGAGCGGACTGACAAAAGATGGAAAAATCGTCTATTGCATGATGCTGGTGAAAAATAAATATTTTATATGAGGATGTGACCAAGAGACCAAAAAGAAAAATTATGGTCTAGGCTGATACAACCATGCAGTTAAAGGAGATTTTATGAATTCTGATGAGCGGACTGACAAAAGATGGAAAAATCGTCTAATGCATATTGCTGATGAGAAATAAATATTTTATATGAGGATGTGACCAAAAGGCCAAAAATGAAGAATTATGGTCTAGGCTGATAGAACCATGCAGATAATGGAAATTTTATGTATTCGGATGAACCGACTAATAAATTATGGAAAAATTCGTCTATGGCATATTGCTGATGAAAAAAAAGATTAGGTATGAGGATGTGACCCAAAGAACAAAAATGAAGAATTATGGTCTGGGCCGATACAACCATGCAGATAATGGAGATTTTATGAAGTCAGATGAGCGGACTGACAAAATATGAAAAATTGTCTATTGCATGTTGCTTATGAAAAATAAATATTATATATGTGGATGTGATACAAAGAACAAAAATGAAGAATTATGGTCTGGGCTGATACAACCATGCAGATAATGGAGAATTTTTGAATTCCGATGAGCGGACTGACAAAATATGGAAAAATTGTCTATTGCATATTGCTGATGAAAAAAAAATATTTTATATGATGATGTGAGCCAAAGACCAAAAATGAAGAATTATGGTCTAGGCTGATACAACCATGCAGATAATGGAAATTTTATGAATTCTAATGAGCGGACTGACAAAATATGGAAAAATCGTCTATTTCATATTGCTGATGAAAAATTAACAATATACATGAAGATATGACCGAAAGACCAAAAATGAAAAATTATGTTCTAGGCTGATACAACCATGCAGAAAATGGAGATTTTATTAATTTTGATGAGCGGGTTGACAAAATATGGAAAAACTTTCTATTGCATATTGCTAATGAAAAATAAAAATTTTATATGAGGATGTTACCCAAAGACCAAAAGAGAAAAATTTTAGTGTAGTCTGATACAACCATATAGATAATGGAGATTTTAAGGATTTGGATGAACAGACTGATGAAATATGGAAAAATTGAGTTTTGCTTATGGCATTAATCATTATATATGAAAATTTGACCCATAGTCCAACAATAGGTAATAATAGTCTACTATATTTGAACGATTCATATTTTAAAAATTTATCAATTCTGATGAGTAGTCGAATTCAAGCAAAAATATGGCCTCAATTATTTATGTTTCTTTCGAGTATGATCTTCTGCAAGATGCACTTTGTTCCTTCAATGTAATCAAATAAATATACTTTGGCATAAGTGTTTTCAAGGATAAACACATGGCTGACATTGCTAGCACGAGTTCGAATGCATAAAAATGACTACAACAATACAAGTAAATCCTTAGAAGAAATTTTCATGCATTATCTATATGAAACAATTTACGATTATTCTTTCATTTAGGCAGAATACCAACGCATGAAACATATTTTTGATGGACATGTTACGTTTTCAATCAATATTACGTCACAATCAAAATGTGCCTATAAAAGCAAGTCGAGTTTTTTAACGGTGGCAGTTGGATAAAGATGACACGCCGATCGGACGTTAACATTCCTTGGAAAACAAGTCCGTGGGAACTTTGAATTGGGAAGAGAATCCGAATTCAGTTAACATCGGTAAGTGAGCTTTCGCACTTAGACTTTTTACAGGTAAAAGATTTCATTTTCAAAGGTTATAAATCTCCAAGTAAATATTTGGATATATTCTTTCTTTCATGTAATGAGACTTCCTATCAGCCCTTTTTTCAGTAATTCATTGATTCCTTCAACTTAATAAAAGTAAATAAAATTCTAGAGTTTCTCTCTGTCAACAAATTGGTAATGATCAATTGAAAAACGATAGAAGAAATTTTTTTTCCAAAAAAGCTATTTGTTGTTAAGTAGTTGAAGAGATCTGATAGCAAAATAGCTAAGTATGCGGACCTAACAAAGGACCAAAAATGAAGAATTATGGTCTAGGCTGATACAACCATTCAGATAATGGAAATTTTATGGATTCTGATGAGCGGACTGACAAAAGATGGAAAAATCGTCTAATGCATATTGCTGATGAGAAATAAACATTTTATATGAGGATGTGACCAAAAGGCCAAAAATGAAGAATTATGGTCTAGGCTGATAGAACCATGCAGATAATGGAAATTTTATGTATTCGGATGAACCGACTAATAAATTATGGAAAAATTCGTCTATGGCATATTGCTGATGAAAAAAAAGATTACATATGAGGATGTGACCCGAAGACCAAAAATGAAGAGTTGTGGTTTAAGCTGATACAACAATGCAGATAATGGAGATTTTATGAATTCCGATGAGCGGACTGACAAAATATGGAAAAATCGTTTCTTGCATATTGCTGATGAAAAATAAATATTTTATATGATGATGTGAGCCAAAGACCAAAAATGAAGAATTATGGTCTAGGCTGATACAACCATGCAGATAATGGAAATTTTATGAATTCTAATGAGCGGACTGACAAAATATGGAAAAATCGTCTATTTCATATTGCTGATGAAAAATTAACAATATACATGAAGATATGACCGAAAGACCAAAAATGAAAAATTATGTTCTAGGCTGATACAACCATGCAGAAAATGGAGATTTTATTAATTTTGATGAGCGGGTTGACAAAATATGGAAAAACTTTCTATTGCATATTGCTAATGAAAAATAAAAATTTTATATGAGGATGTTACCCAAAGACCAAAATAGAAAAAATTTTAGTGTAGTCTGATACAACCATATAGATAATGGAGATTTTAAGGATTTGGATGAACAGACTGATGAAATATGGAAAAATTGAGTTTTGCTTATGGCATTAATCATTATATATGAAAATTTGACCCATAGTCCAACAATAGGTAATAATAGTCTACTATATTTGAACGATTCATATTTTAAAAATTTATCAATTCTGATGAGTAGTCGAATTCAAGCAAAAATATGGCCTCAATTATTTATGTTTCTTTCGAGTATGATCTTCTGCAAGATGCACTTTGTTCTTTCAATGTAATCAAATAAATATACTTTGGCATAAGTGTTTTCAAGGATAAACACATGGCTGACATTGCTAGCACGAGTTCGAATGCATGAAAATGACTACAACAATACAAGTAAATCCTTAGAAGAAATTTTCATGCATTATCTATATGAAACAATTTACGATTATTCTTTCATTTAGGCAGAATACCAACGCATGAAGCATATTTTTGATGGACATGTTACGTTTTCAATCAATATTACGTCACAATCAAAATGTGCCTATAAAAGCAAGTCGAGTTTTTTAACGGTGGCAGTTGGATAAAGATGACACGCCGATCGGACGTTAACATTCCTTGGAAAACAAGTCCGTGGGAACTTTGAATTGGGAAGAGAATCCGAATTCAGTTAACATCGGTAAGTGAGCTTTCGCACTTAGACTTTTTACAGGTAAAAGATTTCATTTTCAAAGGTTATAAATCTCCAAGTAAATATTTGGATATATTCTTTCTTTCATGTAATGAGACTTCCTATCAGCCCTTTTTTCAGTAATTCATTGATTCCTTCAACTTAATAAAAGTAAATAAAATTCTAGAGAGTTTCTCTCTGTCAACAAATTGGTAATGATCAATTGAAAAACGATAGAAGAAATTTTTTTTCCAAAAAAGCTATTTGTTGTTAAGTAGTTGAAGAGATCTGATAGCAAAATAGCTAAGTATGCGGACCTAACAAAGGACCAAAAATGAAGAATTATGGTCTAGGCTGATACAACCATTCAGATAATGGAAATTTTATGGATTCTGATGAGCGGACTGACAAAAGATGGAAATCGTCTGTTGCATGTTGCTGAAGAAAAATAAACATTTTATATGAGGATGTGACCAAAAGTCCAAAAATGAAGAATTATGTTCTAGGCTGATAGAACCATACAGATAATGGAGATTTTATGGATTCTGATGAGCGGACTGACAAAAGATGGAAAAATCGTCTGTTGCATGTTGCTGAAGAAAAATAAACATTTTTTATGAGGATGTGACCAAAAGTCCAAAAATGAAGAATTATGTTCTAGGCTGATAGAACCATGCAGGTAATGAAGAGTTTATGAAATCTGATGAGCGGACTGACAAAAGATGGAAAAATCGTCTATTGCATGATGCTGGTGAAAAATAAATATTTTATATGAGGATGTGACCAAGAGACCAAAAAGAAAAATTATGGTCTAGGCTGATACAACCATGCAGTTAAAGGAGATTTTATGAATTCTGATGAGCGGACTGACAAAAGATGGAAAAATCGTCTAATGCATATTGCTGATGAGAAATAAATATTTTATATGAGGATGTGACCAAAAGGCCAAAAATGAAGAATTATGGTCTAGGCTGATAGAACCATGCAGATAATGGAAATTTTATGTATTCGGATGAACCGACTAATAAATTATGGAAAAATTCGTCTATGGCATATTGCTGATGAAAAAAAAGATTAGGTATGAGGATGTGACCCAAAGAACAAAAATGAAGAATTATGGTCTGGGCCGATACAACCATGCAGATAATGGAGATTTTATGAAGTCAGATGAGCGGACTGACAAAATATGAAAAATTGTCTATTGCATGTTGCTTATGAAAAATAAATATTATATATGTGGATGTGATACAAAGAACAAAAATGAAGAATTATGGTCTGGGCTGATACAACCATGCAGATAATGGAGAATTTTTGAATTCCGATGAGCGGACTGACAAAATATGGAAAAATTGTCTATTGCATATTGCTGATGAAAAATAAACATTGTATATGAGGATGTGACCCGAAGACCAAAAATGAAGAGTTGTGGTTTAAGCTGATACAACAATGCAGATAATGGAGATTTTATGAATTCCGATGAGCGGACTGACAAAATATGGAAAAATCGTTTCTTGCATATTGCTGATGAAAAAAAAATATTTTATATGATGATGTGAGCCAAAGACCAAAAATGAAGAATTATGGTCTAGGCTGATACAACCATGCAGATAATGGAAATTTTATGAATTCTAATGAGCGGACTGACAAAATATGGAAAAATCGTCTATTTCATATTGCTGATGAAAAATTAACAATATACATGAAGATATGACCGAAAGACCAAAAATGAAAAATTATGTTCTAGGCTGATACAACCATGCAGAAAATGGAGATTTTATTAATTTTGATGAGCGGGTTGACAAAATATGGAAAAACTTTCTATTGCATATTGCTAATGAAAAATAAAAATTTTATATGAGGATGTTACCCAAAGACCAAAAGAGAAAAATTTTAGTGTAGTCTGATACAACCATATAGATAATGGAGATTTTAAGGATTTGGATGAACAGACTGATGAAATATGGAAAAATTGAGTTTTGCTTATGGCATTAATCATTATATATGAAAATTTGACCCATAGTCCAACAATAGGTAATAATAGTCTACTATATTTGAACGATTCATATTTTAAAAATTTATCAATTCTGATGAGTAGTCGAATTCAAGCAAAAATATGGCCTCAATTATTTATGTTTCTTTCGAGTATGATCTTCTGCAAGATGCACTTTGTTCCTTCAATGTAATCAAATAAATATACTTTGGCATAAGTGTTTTCAAGGATAAACACATGGCTGACATTGCTAGCACGAGTTCGAATGCATAAAAATGACTACAACAATACAAGTAAATCCTTAGAAGAAATTTTCATGCATTATCTATATGAAACAATTTACGATTATTCTTTCATTTAGGCAGAATACCAACGCATGAAACATATTTTTGATGGACATGTTACGTTTTCAATCAATATTACGTCACAATCAAAATGTGCCTATAAAAGCAAGTCGAGTTTTTTAACGGTGGCAGTTGGATAAAGATGACACGCCGATCGGACGTTAACATTCCTTGGAAAACAAGTCCGTGGGAACTTTGAATTGGGAAGAGAATCCGAATTCAGTTAACATCGGTAAGTGAGCTTTCGCACTTAGACTTTTTACAGGTAAAAGATTTCATTTTCAAAGGTTATAAATCTCCAAGTAAATATTTGGATATATTCTTTCTTTCATGTAATGAGACTTCCTATCAGCCCTTTTTTCAGTAATTCATTGATTCCTTCAACTTAATAAAAGTAAATAAAATTCTAGAGTTTCTCTCTGTCAACAAATTGGTAATGATCAATTGAAAAACGATAGAAGAAATTTTTTTTCCAAAAAAGCTATTTGTTGTTAAGTAGTTGAAGAGATCTGATAGCAAAATAGCTAAGTATGCGGACCTAACAAAGGACCAAAAATGAAGAATTATGGTCTAGGCTGATACAACCATTCAGATAATGGAAATTTTATGGATTCTGATGAGCGGACTGACAAAAGATGGAAAAATCGTCTAATGCATATTGCTGATGAGAAATAAACATTTTATATGAGGATGTGACCAAAAGGCCAAAAATGAAGAATTATGGTCTAGGCTGATAGAACCATGCAGATAATGGAAATTTTATGTATTCGGATGAACCGACTAATAAATTATGGAAAAATTCGTCTATGGCATATTGCTGATGAAAAAAAAGATTAGGTATGAGGATGTGACCCAAAGAACAAAAATGAAGAATTATGGTCTGGGCCGATACAACCATGCAGATAATGGAGAATTTTTGAATTCCGATGAGCGGACTGACAAAATATGGAAAAATTGTCTATTGCATATTGCTGATGAAAAATATACATTACATATGAGGATGTGACCCGAAGACCAAAAATGAAGAGTTGTGGTTTAAGCTGATACAACAATGCAGATAATGGAGATTTTATGAATTCCGATGAGCGGACTGACAAAATATGGAAAAATCGTTTCTTGCATATTGCTGATGAAAAATAAATATTTTATATGATGATGTGAGCCAAAGACCAAAAATGAAGAATTATGGTCTAGGCTGATACAACCATGCAGATAATGGAAATTTTATGAATTCTAATGAGCGGACTGACAAAATATGGAAAAATCGTCTATTTCATATTGCTGATGAAAAATTAACAATATACATGAAGATATGACCGAAAGACCAAAAATGAAAAATTATGTTCTAGGCTGATACAACCATGCAGAAAATGGAGATTTTATTAATTTTGATGAGCGGGTTGACAAAATATGGAAAAACTTTCTATTGCATATTGCTAATGAAAAATAAAAATTTTATATGAGGATGTTACCCAAAGACCAAAATAGAAAAAATTTTAGTGTAGTCTGATACAACCATATAGATAATGGAGATTTTAAGGATTTGGATGAACAGACTGATGAAATATGGAAAAATTGAGTTTTGCTTATGGCATTAATCATTATATATGAAAATTTGACCCATAGTCCAACAATAGGTAATAATAGTCTACTATATTTGAACGATTCATATTTTAAAAATTTATCAATTCTGATGAGTAGTCGAATTCAAGCAAAAATATGGCCTCAATTATTTATGTTTCTTTCGAGTATGATCTTCTGCAAGATGCACTTTGTTCTTTCAATGTAATCAAATAAATATACTTTGGCATAAGTGTTTTCAAGGATAAACACATGGCTGACATTGCTAGCACGAGTTCGAATGCATGAAAATGACTACAACAATACAAGTAAATCCTTAGAAGAAATTTTCATGCATTATCTATATGAAACAATTTACGATTATTCTTTCATTTAGGCAGAATACCAACGCATGAAGCATATTTTTGATGGACATGTTACGTTTTCAATCAATATTACGTCACAATCAAAATGTGCCTATAAAAGCAAGTCGAGTTTTTTAACGGTGGCAGTTGGATAAAGATGACACGCCGATCGGACGTTAACATTCCTTGGAAAACAAGTCCGTGGGAACTTTGAATTGGGAAGAGAATCCGAATTCAGTTAACATCGGTAAGTGAGCTTTCGCACTTAGACTTTTTACAGGTAAAAGATTTCATTTTCAAAGGTTATAAATCTCCAAGTAAATATTTGGATATATTCTTTCTTTCATGTAATGAGACTTCCTATCAGCCCTTTTTTCAGTAATTCATTGATTCCTTCAACTTAATAAAAGTAAATAAAATTCTAGAGAGTTTCTCTCTGTCAACAAATTGGTAATGATCAATTGAAAAACGATAGAAGAAATTTTTTTTCCAAAAAAGCTATTTGTTGTTAAGTAGTTGAAGAGATCTGATAGCAAAATAGCTAAGTATGCGGACCTAACAAAGGACCAAAAATGAAGAATTATGGTCTAGGCTGATACAACCATTCAGATAATGGAAATTTTATGGATTCTGATGAGCGGACTGACAAAAGATGGAAATCGTCTGTTGCATGTTGCTGAAGAAAAATAAACATTTTATATGAGGATGTGACCAAAAGTCCAAAAATGAAGAATTATGTTCTAGGCTGATAGAACCATACAGATAATGGAGATTTTATGGATTCTGATGAGCGGACTGACAAAAGATGGAAAAATCGTCTGTTGCATGTTGCTGATGAAAAATAAACATTATACATGAAGATGTGACCGAAAGAACAAAAATGAAGATTTATGGTCTAAGCTGATACAGCAATGCAGATGATGGAGATTTTAAGAATTCTGATGAGCAAACTGAGAAAATATGGAAAATTGTCTATTGCATATTGCTGATGAAAAATAAAAATTTTATATGAGGATGTTACCCAAAGAGCAAAATGGAGAATTATGGTCTAGGCTGATAGAACGATGCAGAAAATGGAGATTTTATTAATTTTGATGAGCGGGCTGACAAAATATGGAGAAATCGTCTATTGCATATTGCTGATGAAAAATAAACATTACATATGAGGATGTGACCCGAAGACCAAAAATGAAGAGTTGTGGTTTAAGCTGATACAACAATGCAGATAATGGAGATTTTATGAATTCCGATGAGCGGACTGACAAAATATGAAAAAATCGTCCATTGCATGTTGCTGATGAAAAATAAACATTATATATGTGGATGTGACCCAAAGACCAAAAATGAAGAATTATGGTCTAAGCTGATACAGCCATGCAGATGATAGAGATTTTAAGAATTCTAATGAGCGAACTGACAAAATATTGAAAATTGTCTATTGCATATTGCTGATGAAAAAAACATTATATATGAGGATGTGACAGAAAGACCAAACTTCAAGATTTATGGTCTAAGCTGATACAGCCATGCAGATGATGGAGATTTTAAGAATTCTAATGAGCTGGCTGACAAAATATGGAAAAAATCGACTATTGTATATTGCTGATGAAAAATGAACATTATGTAAGAGGATGTGACCGAAAGAACAAAAATGAAGATTTATGGTCTAAGCTGATACAGCAATGCAGATGATGGAGATTTTAAGAATTCTGATGAGCAAACTGAGAAAATATGGAAAATTGTCTATTGCATTTTGCTAATGAAAAGTAAACATTATGTATGAAGATGTGAGCGAAAGACCAAAAATTAAGAATTATGGTCTAAGCTGTTACAACGATGCAAATAATGGAACGTTTGTGGATTCTGATGAGCGGACTGATAAGATATGGAAAAAATCATCTATTGCATATTGCTGATGAAAAATAAACATTATATATGTGAATGTGACCAAAAATGAAGAATTATGGTCTAGGCTGATACAACCATGCAGATGATAGAAATTTCATGGATTCTGATGAGCTGACTGATAAAATATGGATAGAATCGTCTATTTCGTATTGCTGATGAAAAATAAACATTATACATGAAGATATGTCCCAAAGACTAAAAATGAAATATTATGGTCTAGGCTGATACAACCATGCAGATGATAGAAATTTTATGGATTCTGATGAGCTGACTGATAAAATATGGATAGAATCGTCTATTTCATATTGCTGATGAAAAATAAACATTGTATATGAGGATGTGACCCGAAGACCAAAAATGAAGAGTTGTGGTTTAAGCTGATACAACAATGCAGATAATGGAGATTTTATGAATTCCGACGAACGGACTGACAAAATATGAAAAAATCGTCTATTGCATATTGCTGATGAAAAAAAAATATATATATGAGGATGTGATCAAAAGACCAAAAAAAAGCGTTATTGTCTAAGCTGATGCAGCCATGCAGATAATGGAGATTTTGTAAATTCTGATGAGCGGACTGGCAAAATATGGAAAGTTCGTTTCTTGCATATTGCTGATGAAAAATAAACTTTTTATATGAGGATGTGACCTGAAGACCAAAAATAAAGAATTATGGTCTAGGCTGATAGAACCTTGCAGATAATGGAGATTTTATGAATTCCCATGAAAGGACTGACAAAATATGATAAAATCGTCTATTGCATATTGCTGATGAAAAATAAACATTATATATGTGGATATGACCCAAAGAACAAAAATGAAGAATTATGGTCTGGGCTGATAGAGCGATGCAGAAAATGGAGATTTTATTAATTTTGATGAGCGGGCTGACAAAATATGGAAAAATTGTCTATTGCATATTGCTGATGAAAAAAAAAATATATATGAGGATGTGATCAAAAGACCAAAAAAAAGAGTTATGGTCTAAGCTGAGGCAGCCATGCAGGTAATGGAGATTTTGTAAATTCTTATGAGCGGACTGGCAAAATATGGAAAGTTCGTTTCTTGCATATTGCTGATGAAAAATAAACATTTTATATGAGGATGTGACCTGAAGACCAAAAATAAAGAATTATGGTCTAGGCTGATAGAACCATGCAGATAATGGAGATTTTATGAATTCCGATGAAAGGACTGACAAAATATGATAAAATCGTCTATTGCATATTGCTGATGAAAAATAAACATTATATATGTGGATATGACCCAAAGAACAAAAATGAATAATTATGGTTTGGGCTGATAGAACGATGCAGAAAATGGAGATTTTATGATTTCCGATGAACGGACTGACAAAATATGAAAAAATCGTCTATTGCATATTGCTGTTGAAAAATAAACATTATACATGTGGATGTGACCCAAAGAACAAAAATGAAGAATTATGGTCTGGGCTGATACAACCATGCAGATAATGGAAAAATTATGGATTGTGATGAGCTGACTGATAAAAAATGGAAGATATTTTCTAGAGTATATTGCTGATGAAAAATAAACATTATACATGTGAATGTGACCCAAAGACCAAAAATGAGGAATTATGGTCTGTGCTGATACAACCATGCAGATAATGGAAATTTTATGAATTCTAATGAGCGGACTGACAAAATATGGAAAAATCGTCTATTTCATATTGCTGATGAAAAATTAACATTATACATGAAGATATGACCGAAAGACCAAAAATGAAAAATTATGTTCTAGGCTGATACAACCATGCAGAAAATGGATATTTTATTAATTTTGATGAGCGGGTTGACAAAATATGGAAAAACTTTCTATTGCATATTGCTAATGAAAAATAAAAATTTTATATGAGGATGTTACCCAAAAACCAAAATAGAAAAAATTTTAGTGTAGTCTGATACAACCATATAGATACTGGAGATTTTAAGGATTTGGATGAGCAGACTGATGAAATATGGAAAAATGGAGTTTTGCTGATGGCAATAATCATTATGTACGAGGATTTGACCAATAGGCCAAAAATAGGTAGTAATGGTGTACTATGGTTGAACGATTCATATTTCAAAAATTAATTGAATCTGATGAGTAGTTTAATTCAAGCATAAATATGACGTCTATTATTTATGTTTCTTTCGAATATGATCTTTTGCAAGATAAACTTTGTTCCTTCAATGTAATCATATAAATAAACTTTTGCATAAGTGTTTTCAAAGATAAACACATAGCTGACATTGCTAGCTTCAGTTAGAATACATGAAATTGACTACAACAATAAAAGTAAATCCTTAGAAGAAATTTTCATGCATTATCTATCTATAACAGAAAATTTATGATTATTCTTTCATTTAGGCAGAATACCAACGCAAGAAGCATATTTTTGATGGACATGTTACGTTTTTAATCAATATTACGTCACAATCAAATTTGTGCCTATAAAAGCAAGTCGAGTTTTTTAACGGTGGCAGTTGGATAAAGATGTCACGCTGATCGGACGTTAAAATTCCTTGGAAAACAAGTCCGTGGGAACTTTTAATTGGAAATAAAATCTGCATTAAGTTGACATCGGTAAGTGAGCTTCAGTACTTAGACTTTTTACAGATAAAAGATTTCATTTTCAAAGGTTATAAATATCCAAGTAAATATTTGCATCTGTTCTTTACTTGATGCAATGAGACTTCCTATCAGCCCTTTTTTCAGTAATTCATTGATTCCTCGAACTTCATTAAAGTAAATGATATTCTAGAGAGTTTTTCTGTGTCAACAATTTGGAAACGATCAATTGGAAACCGACACAAAAACTTTTTTTACAAAAAAGCTATTTGTTGTCAAGAAGTTGAAGATACTTGACAGCAAAAAAAGCTAAATAGGCAGACCTGAACAAAGGACCAAATATGAAAAATTATCGTCTAGGCTGATACAACCATTCAGATAATGGAAATTTTATGGATTCTGATGAGCGGACTGTCAAAAGATGGAAAGATCGTCTGTTGCATGTTGCTGAAGAAAAATAAACATTTTATATGAGGATGTGACCAAAAGGCAAAAATGAAGAATTATGTTCTAGGCTGATAGAACCATGCAGATAATGGAGATTTTATGGATTCTGATGAGCGGACTGACAAAAGATGGAAAAATCGTCTGTTGCATGTTGCTGATGAAAAATAAACATTATACATGAAGATGTGACCAAAAGACCAAAAATGAAGAATTATCGTCTAGGCTGATACAACCATGCAGATAATGGAAATTTTATGAATTCTGATGAGCGGACTGACAAAATATGGAAAAATTGTCTATTGCATATTGCTGATGAAAAATAAACATTATACATGAAGATGTGACCAAAACACTAAAAATTAAGAATTATCGTCTAAGCTGTTACAACGATGCATATAATGGAACTTTTTTGGATTCTGATGAGCGGACTGATAAGACATGGAAAAAATTGTCTTTTGCATATTGCTGATGAAAAATAAACATTTTATATGAGGATGTGACCAAAACACTAAAAAATAAGAATTATGGTCTAGGCTGATACATTCATGCAGATAATGGAAATTTTATGAATTCTTATGAGCGGACGGACAAAATATGGAAAAAATTGTCTATTGAAAATTGCTGATGAAACATAAACATTTCATATGAGGATGTGACCAAAAGACCAAAAATGAAGAATTATGATCTTGGCTGATACAACCATGCAGAGAATGGAAATTTTATGGATTCTGATGTTAGTATTGCTACAATATGAAAAATTGCCTATTGCATTTTGCTGATGAAAAATAAACATTTTATATGAGGATGTTACCCAAAGACCAAAAATGAAGAACTATGGTCTAGGCTGATACAACCATGCAGAAAATGGATATTTTATGATTTCTTATGAGCGGACGGACAAAATATGGAAAAATCGTCTTTTGCATATTTATGATGAAAAATAAACATTATACATGAAGATGTGACCAAAAGACCAAAAATGAAGATTTATGGTCTAAGCTGATACAGCCATGCAGATGATGGAGATTTTAAGAATTCTAATGAGCGGACTGACAAAATATCGAAAATCGTCTATTGCATATTGCTGATAAAAAATAAACATTATCTATGAGGATGTGACCCAAAGACCAAAAATGAAGATTTATGGTCTAAGCTGATACAGCCATGCAGATGATGGAGATTTTAAGAATTCTAATGAGCGGACTGACAAAATATCGAAAATCGTCTATTGCATGTTGCTGATAAAAAATAAACATTATCTATAAGGATGTGACCCAAAGACCAAAAATGAAGATTTATTGTCTAAGCGGATTCAGCCATGCAGATGATGGAGATTTTAAGAATTCTAATGAGCGGACTGACAAAATATCGAAAATCGTCTATTGCATATTGCTGATAAAAAATAAACATTATGTATGAGGATGTGACCAAAAGACCAAAAAAGAAGAATTATGGTCTAAGCTAATACAACCATGCAGATAATGGAAATTTTATGGATTCTGATGATCGGACTGATAAAATATGGAAAAATCGTTTATTGGATATTGCTGATGAAAAATAAACATTTTATATGAGGATGTAACCGAAAGAACAACAATGAAGAATTATGATCTAGGCTGACACAACCATGCAGATAATGGAAATCTTATGGATTCTGATGAACTGACTGATAAAATATGGCAAGAATCGTCTATTGCATATTGCTGATGAAAAAACAAATTATATTTGAGAATTTGACCCAAAAACCAAAAATGAAGAATTATTGTCCATGCTGAAGGAAAGAGGCAGATAATGAAAATTTTATCAATTCTAAAGAGCGGACTGAGAAAATATGGAAGAATATCGTAATAATATGTTGAAAAGACATTTTAAATATGGAATATTATTTAGTGCCTACTGCTGATGGCAAAAAAAACATAATTTATGCTTCCACTCACACACAAAAATGAAACAACCTGATATTCTATGTTGATGGATTTCGATCAGCAGAATTGTAAATATAGATAATTGTCATTTATTGCATTTTGCTGATGGCAATAATCATTATGTATGAGGATTTGACCCAAAGGCCAAAAATAGGAAATAATGGTCTACTATGTTTGAACGATTCATATTTTAGAAATCTATCAATTCTGATGAGTAGTTGAATTCAAGCAAAAATATGGCCTCAATTATTTATGTTTCTTTAGAGTATGATCTTTTGCAAGATACACTTTGTTCCTCCCATGTAATCATAGAAATATTTTTGGAATATTAATACATAAGTGCATTGAAGGATAAACACATAGCTGATATTGGTAACTTGAGTTATAATACATGAAATTGATTACAACATTACAATTCCAAGTAAATCCTTAAGAAAAAAATTTGATGCAATGTCGATAAGAAACAATTTGCGATTATTCTTATATTCAGGGTGAATACCAACGAATGAAGCATTATTTTGATGGACATGTTACGTTTTTAATCAATATTACGTCACAATCAAGTGTTTGCCTATAAAAACAACTTGAGTTTCGGACGTAAACATTCTTTGGAAAACAATTCCATGGAAACTTTTAATTGGAAAGAGAATCCTCCTTCAGTTTTCATCGGTAAATGAGTTTTAACACTTTTTACAGACCTTTTACAGATAAAAGATTTCATTTTCAAAGGTTATAAATTTCCAAGTAAATATTTCCATATATTCTTGCTTTGATATAATGAGACTTTCTCTCAGCCCTTTTTTCAGTAATTCATTGATTCCAATGATTCCAGAATATGCAATTATGCTGATGATGCATCAATCTATGTCTGCGATGCAATCATGAAAACGTAATCAATAAATTAAAAAGCGAAACCCTAATCCTTTCAAAATGGTTTCAGAATAACTACAAGAAACTAAATGGCGATAGGTGCCACTTGATGATTTTCTGTGAAAAGAACAATGATTTATCGCTAACAATTGGAGCAGGCTTTTCTGAAAAACTCAAGCATATCATGCGGGTATTTATCCTATCCCAGTTTAGCTACTGCCCCTTAGTGTAGATGCTCTGTGGCAGAAATCTAATTAACAAGATCAACCACATTCGACAAAAAGGCGCTGAGCATCGCATACAAAAGGATAGTGTATCTGACTTTGATAAACTTTTGACGAAACTCTGTGTCTGTACATAAACGGAATCTACAGTTGCTGATGACAGAGATTCATAAAACTAAATCAAATATCACCCCAAGCTTTATAGGCAGGGCATTCCTCTCAACCATCGACCGCATTGCCTAACCTTTGTTTTCTCGGCTGATTATGGAACAATATGGTATGAAGAATAATTTAAGCCCTTACAATATTTTAAAAAATTCATCAAAGTCACGTTACCGATGACGTCAAAAAGGTTATGTTTCCTAGACTCAAAACCATTGTTACTTCTTCAGTATACGTCTGACTTCAATATAAACGCTAGATTCGGGCTTGCCTGAAAGAAAGCTTTCCAATGATATATACACATCAGTATTTTAACGATGTCAGCAATTTTTAATGAAGACGTCATCACTTTCAAAATGGCCGTCGAAGAGTACATTTTAAGACAAAAGCTCTGATCTAATCAAACGCATTTCTGGATCGTTTTGTGGCAATGTTTTGTCAGGTAATTATTCTGCTTCACTCAATTTAACGTTTCAAGATACATACCGTAAATCCTCCAATTGCCCCCCCTCCTTGAAAAAGCCCTCCCCCCCTCAAATAAGCCCCCACCCTAGAACTAAAAATTGTCAATAAGCCCCCATCTCGAATAAGCCCCCACTGCTACCATAAATTCTCAAATGGGACCCCTCAATTTGATGATTTTGCCATCTGAAGTTGCCTACGGCGTTTTATTGAATTATCACAACAATTCATACGTTTGGTAGTAATTAATTAAATGCTCATAAAGAAATTCCTATTAAAATAAACGACGTCTTTTACTAATGTCTTCTTAATGTCTACAATAATTTTATAACCCCCCTCGTATAAGCCCCCCCTCGAATAAGCCTCCATCCAAAAATATAAGAAATAAATAAGCCCCCAGAGGGCTAATTCGAGGATTTACGGTATATATTCGCCTCAAATCCATTTACCGCCAGAATCCTCCGACGAACTGAAGTTAAAAACTTCCCTTTCACTCTCTAGTTCATCAAAAAGTTCAGTGCTACTCAGGTCAGAGTCTACCTGGTCTGTTGTTACCTTGTATTCGTTACTAGCGTTGATTTCGTCGACACTACGGCCCTATTTCGGTACCTCTGGGCATCGACACCTGCCCCAACGCTTTCTGAAAGTCGGCTCTTGTTTTTCCGTCTTGACTTCAAAGAAGACTCTTCAGAAGACCCTTCCAGCCAAAACTTTCGAAAGAAAGTCTTGACAGATGGTTCTACGCAACGCAACCAGCAGTAGGCTATCTTCTAGGAATGCAAATCAGGAAGGAGTTTAATGTTATTTTCATTTTGTTATACATTTTTAGTCTTGTTCCACATAGCTTCTCTTGACCTTGCCAGAATACATTACCATTTTAACAAACTTCTGAAAATCTTCTATATCGCTATCACTAACCACTTTTTCTTCTCCAAGGCTGTCAAGCAGTTCAAGGTATCGCGGACTCTTGATGACTGTCTTCGGCAACCTTACCTTTCCTACATTGCGGAAATAGGATTTAGAATTACACCCAGATAAAGCATGTAAAGCCTGTAGATTAAGGCAAACATCTCTTCTGAAATGGGAACCATTTGCGTTTTACAAGAGAAAAGCAAAAGCCCAATGTGTCTTCCTTCAGAAATCAGTCTTATAAACCAATTTGCTTCTAATTTCGATACAAGAGCTCGTGGCATTTATATCCTTGCAACATGTTTTGGTAATACTCTTCTAAATGGCCCAGGTTCTCCAATTACAAATTTGATAAGGCTGTGCATCCGCGCTCGGTACTTTGGCATCGGCTTGATGGAGCGAACTGCTGCCACTACGTCTACTATCAAAACGGCAGACTTCGGAGGCATGTCTTTGATCCATTGCCACTCTTCGAGCAAGAGTCGTTGCAAAGTTACTTTGTCTGACTGACACAAAGTTAAACCAGCTGTAGCGATAGCAATTGAAAGAGGAACGGTTGTAATGGGATGAGTAAATGCCTCTTGCAGACTTCCTGCCTTCAAAATGAGTAGTTAAAGGCCTGTTTTGTGTTCCTTGATCACGGTAGTTGCTGCAGGTGTCCTCTTGACTTTCTCCAGATCTGTCTTCAACTTTGTTTTTCTTGATCGGCGTGAAGAATTAAACGCTGCCAGTAATCAGGCGATCATTTGTGAAGCGATGCATGTTCTCTTCTCCTATGATCTACGCTGCAAGGAGGTCAGTAAAACTTTATTGATCTAATTCTTCACCAGTTAAAGTCGATTTTGCATGTGCAACAAAAAACCGATTGGTGCCATAGCTTCGAAGAGTTCTCTAAGGCTATCATTATGCTTCTGAAGGAGCATTGTCCCACCTGGAATGCTGTACTTGTGAATTGATGATGACTTTACGAAAAAGTATTGCTTCAGAGCCTCTCTAAACTGGCTATGAATGTGGGACGTAGCAACCCAAGTGTTAACCGTATTAACGTTTGCTGAAGCCAGACCTGTATGGACCTGCAGTCCCTTTAGCTTCTTAATTAAAAAGCTCTGTATGCAAATCGCAATGAATTGCAGAGAATTTGTTTTGAAAGTTCTGCCAAATCCTTATTTGTTCCAATCTTGGAATGCTGTAGTTTGTTCACCCTGCAATGATTGAAGTGCAATGGGAGAAGAAGATGTTGGTATGTACAGTAGCGGGCATAGTTGATGTGATTCAATGCAAGTGTAAGCAGAATCATATTTCGCATTGCTCGCAAAAGTAGCTTAGTGTTGCTTTTCTGCACAGCTGTTACCATGCTCAACAAAGCAGACAAATTGTCCAGCTTAGCGATTGCAAGACACTTCTCAGTTTTTTGACGATTTTCAAGAATCAACAGTTTTTACATCAATCTGCCATTGCTTATGGGCATTGACTGTGTGGGTTTTTTTCGAAAAGACGTTGGCGAACCCATGAGTTGATGAAAGCAACCCATCAGCACCTTGATCTGACTATACAAGTCAACATTCGTTCACATATTTGGTTTATCTTTGCCTTCCCCATTTCATCCGCATGAACAAAAACATGAATTATGTCAAGATCATATCTAAGAAAGAATCAAGGTATATTCCTTGCATACTGGATAGACAGGCACCTTATGAGTGATTGGCAAGTTATCTAGCCCTGTCAGGGGGTGTTAAACAAAGACTTCAAAGTTATAAACCATATAATAACTGTTTCCTCCTGCCTCCTGGCAATGCCAATAATATAAGCCCTTGGCCTTGGTGCAGGTTTCGTACCGTCGGCTTCAGGTCTGGTCTTTGAAAACAATTATTTTAGGTTTAATTGATAAATTTAGAAAGAATAATAATGAAAAACTGTGGATGGCGAAGGAGCAGCTTCTTCTCCGTTATAAGAAAGTGTCAAGCAAGATCATGCATGATATCAAATTGCGATAATGCCAAATTGTGCCTAGCAAAATTAGAGTCAGCTCGCTGGTCGTCGGCCATTTTGAAAGTGATGACGTCATCATTAAAAATTGCTGACATCGTTAAAATACTGATGTGTATATATCATTGGAAAGCTTTCCTTCAGGCGAGCCCGAATCTAGCGTTAATATTGAAGTCAGACGTATACTTGAGAAGTTACAATGATTTTCAGTCTAGGAAACATAACTTTTTTGACGTCATCAGTAACGTGACTTCGATAAATTTTTGAAAATGTTGTAAGGGCTTAAATTATTCGTAATACCATATAGTTCCATAATCAGCCGAGAAAACAAAGGTTAGGCAATGCGGTCGATGGTTGAGAGGAATGCCCTGCCTATTACGAGCGAAATTTTCATTGAGAAAAATCCCCCTATCAACTAAGAAGCAAAAATCTTCTACAAATGCCCAAGGCCCTGACAGTTCGGTTGGGGATAGAGAGTATTTCTTTCTTGGGATGTCAACTGTGGCATGGAATCTCAACTGACATTAAACAGTCGCTTAATATTTTTATCTTTAAAAAACGTATAAAGGAATGGAATAGTTATGAATGCAACTGCCGATTATACGAAGCTTACTTAGCACAGGTTGGGTTCTTAAATTAACCTTGTTTTTATTTAAATTCGAAACTCATTTGTAAATATGTAGCATATGTATGTATATATAAAGATCGCTTTTATGTTACATATATTTTATTTTTTGCTTTTGTTTTAGTAGGCCCCAATTAGCAGTAATTTTGCTATCACTTTAAGCGCCCACTATAAAGAAATTAATAATAATAATAATAATAATAATAATAATAGTAAAAGTCGGAATATTTGATAGAGCCAGGGTAGAATTATGAAGTCATGATTTATTGAAAAAAAGAATGAAAGATTAAAATTTCTGAAGCTACAAAAATTTGTTACTATGCTATGTGAAAAATTAAAATTTTGTGCTCAATTCTTTATTGATAAGTATGAATCCTTAGTCATAAAGAAACGTCTCCATTAACGTAATTGTCGGTGAAGGGCGAGAAGAATGTCGAATATGAGTGATTCCAGTTCGGTGGGGAATGCGCTCTTTTTGAAGCAATTTTGCTTATACAATATAATTGGATAGGGTTTGGGACACATGTTCAATCCTTATGCAAGAAAGCAGGCCAAAAGCTTCACCCCAAAAGCTTGGCAAAGTCTTGATACTCTAAGATCCTTCATAGAAGGAGGGGGGGTCTTGATAGTTAGGGGCCAGAATTTTTTCAAAAAATAAATAAGCGGGGGGTTCTAGTAATTAGGGGGGGGTCGGAAATGTGAAAAATCTAAAAAATCACGTGTTGATTCTTTTTTGGGGTCAAAGGAGATTTTCTTCCGAATACAATCGAAAGCAAAATGACAATTATCACCATGTAATAATATATTGTTGCATTACTAAAATATTTTCTCGGATGTCATACTACTTTTCTATGTTAAAATTTTTGTACAATGCAACCTTTTCATTTAAGTGAAACTTTACAGAAATTTCACACCTGCAAGAACAAAGGACAAATGAAAAAAGGGACATGAATGACTGCAAATAAAAATTAATTAACGGGGGGGGGTCTAAATAAGCTCCGGGCTGGTCAGAAAAAAATCGAAAAATTATTAAGCGCCCCCTTCTATTAAGGACCTTAGAGTATCAGAACTAATGGGGACGGTTGGGGGCTGTGAATAAAAAGAAGTCCAAAATGTGAAATTTTTGACGTATTGGACCAACAATAACAATATTTTGAGAACAAAACTGAACGTAGTTATTTTGTATATCATACTTGCCTGACTTGTGAGGACAATGTTTTTTGAAAACATTTCACACGTGGTATTAAGAGACTCGTGTAAGAAAATTTCTTGGGCGCCTATTTAGGGTCCATATTTGCTTGTGCGCCCCAGGGCCGGGCCCGTTCTGCCCAGTAGGAAGTGCAGCACTGATGCCACTTTCCTCGTGAGAATCAACAAAATGGATTCATTGTTAAGTTTTCTGAAAGATTCGATTTGAGACTGCTCAGAAGGGAATTGATTGCTGCACCTCTGTGTTTTCTTGTAGCATGTTACCGCAGTTGCAACGAAATCGATAAAACATGGAACAAAGATGGAAAGGCTGCGTATGTTTGTTTATTGAAAAGTATGAAGATTGATTTCGAAGGCGAAAATTTTCATAGGACCCCATTTCTTCATAAAAACGGGTATTATTAATCTACAAATTAGTGCACTTCATAGGGTGGAAATCTAAAAACGTCGCATTGAGAGAGAGCAAACGGGTACTGCCTGTCCTGTCGAGGTTCCATGTGTCATTTCTGATTTCTGATTTTCTTTATACTGTAAGCAACTTAAAGTATTTCAACTTACATGTAGAATGAAACATTGTTACAATGACATCGATAGATCAGGAAACCAAACCAATGCCATTTTGTTGAACAACTTGCAAAGATGAACAAAATGTACTTTGCATTTGATTTTTGACTCTAAAAACAAAATATAAGACGTTGTATCCACTTGATGTGATTTATAAAGCAAACGTTAACGAAACAAAGAAGGAAATGTTGATTGAATGGAAGAAGACAAGTATATCTATTCAGAAAGGAAAATGAATGCGTGAAAATACTTTCAGCGAGGATTTCAATTGCAATTGTGTGGCGAAAGCATAGTCATGGTGAAACCAAGTAATCGGTGCCAGGGCCTCTTGATACACAGATAAAAACCTTACCAAAAAGGCCAAAGAAAGGTTTTACTTGCATTAAATCCCTTAAATGTCTTAAGCAATAATACAAACAGCAGTTTGGGCAATCTTTGAAACAGGATTGAAGAATGTCAGTGAGATATTGGTAGGAAAACGGAAGAAACTAAGATGTTAATACTTACGCGTGCTTTGAAATGGTCCTTGCCACCGCCATTAGTAAACAAGGCCGACTTTCAAACTTCATCATCTTCCATTTCCAAATTTGTCTTTAGTTGCACAGTTTAAGTTGCAGTTGACTTGCCCAACAAAGTTACCTTTCGATGCGATGAAAAGGCTCCACATAACATTTCTGTCGAAATCGTAAACCTCGTTTCTATTGGTCAAGACGGTTGAGGAGAGGTTGTGGAGCAAGAAATCTGTTGTTGTTTGTAAATTTGAAAAATTTGTATATAAAGTTGATCGACGAAAGATATTTTAAGTTCTTCAATGATATCTCCTCTTTTACTATTTTTTTGCTCAATTGCACATTCACTATACCTGCATCCTACTATCATTAAACGTGGTGATAAGCGAGCCAATTGTTGCTATCATTTTGTCGTGTAGACATTTTGATAGACACAGAAATTTTAGTACTTTGTTCATACTCTGCTATCGTTACCGATCACAATTGCAATGCTGAATTGTCGTCTGTCATGATGAATTCTAGGTACTCGCAAATTTTTTGTTGGTTAATTTTTGTTTAGAAAATTCAGAGCAAAACTAAGCATCAAGTTTTCTAGTATTATATAAAAAGTGATATGCCAAGTTCGGCATTCATCGGAATCTTAGAAACCGAGTCATAATCCTTGTGCCACAAAGAAAAGAAAAAAATGAAAAAATCGTAGCAATTTCCATACTATTCACAACTTCGTCTTTGGAAAGCTCAAGTGCCTGAAGCAACAATATTATAAGAAAGCGTTTACGAAGAATCCGATAAACAAAGATCTGGGAATTTCAAGAAAACATTCTTGCTCTGATTCAAATCATGAGCTATTGTTGAAAGCTTTCATACTCATTTGTGTTTTTCTTTTTTCTAAAAATAAAACAACTTTTAGAAAAAACCAGATTTAGGACGATTAAATTCCCAGACAAAAGGATCACAAGACATTGCCTCTAATTTATGAATTTTCACCAGAATCTATACAGTCTATTTTTGACATTTCTTATTCCACATACTTAATGCTTCCTCAAATTTCAAAATCCCCTCAACTTCTTCTAGTGGTAGAGAAGGATCACAATGGGCGAATAAAAATCAGCAAGTTCGTTTTCTTTGCATACTTGTTAAATAGGGAATTCCACTGCATGATCTCAAATGCAAAAATACATTTAAAAAAAAGCATTGTATACAACAAACTATTTCTACGTATAAATATTATGACGCTTACAAACGGCAAATCTACGATTATAAATATAGATGTAATATGCTTTAACACTAGGGAAGAGAAATGCGTGAGATTCAGAAGGTTATTGCGTATGAAGGGTAGCAAGGCTGATTAAATGAATAACGACAAAAAGAATCAACGAGACACACACTGACTGTGACAACAGAAAAAGCGTTTAAAAACCAACACCAATGCTCTACCGTAAGGACGAAGGGAGGGGGGGGGGGGGGTGAAATTTGTCTATGTCAGCGAAAGAAACAAGATCGAGACTTCATTAACCCAGTTGCTTCCAGCATAAACAACAGGGATTCTAATCGTAATATTTGATATCTCACTGGTAAAGTTCGTTTTCTTGCAAAATCAAACTTTATTAGCACTAAAAAAAGAAGGGACTTTGGACCTTTAAAAAAGACTTTGAATCAGGGCGTCAAATCTTGATTTGTAAGATAGAGGGGTAGCCTACATCATAAATGACAGAAGTAAAAATGGCAAGAACCGGGAGCATTTTCTCCTCTGGTTCAAGGAAGCTTTTAGTCAAAAACACACCTTTGAATTAAACGACTGAAACACTATCTGACGGGATAAAACCAGCCTGTTATTCGGTTAAAATGATGATAAGTGAAAAGAGTCTTATCTACCAAAAGGCGTGTATTCATATGTAAGCACCTGTGGACTTTCACTATCACCAACACAGCTAATGAAAAGCCCCTGTAGAAATCCTGGACACTAAACAGCAATTGTACTGCTAATCATTATGCTAATCAATATTCACCGACTACATCATCATATCCAGTTATGACAACAGCAAAACGGTATCGAAAAATATTACTTATACGTTTAAATAGGTTTTCTCCCACTTTTTATAAAGGTGCAACTTCACCATAATACATAAAAACAATTAAAGGATATAAAAAAGATTAAATAATAAGCTAATATATGCACAACATTTTATATTGCTAATGATTCATATTATATTATTTACCCACAAAGATTAAAGTGAAATTACCATTTCAACTTTCCAGGGCAATACTTGTCAATCAGAGACTGGTAGTACGGCTTCAATGCTTCAATGTCTGGAAGGCTATCACTTTTGGAGTACAGGTCGAATTCACTGAAAAAATAGTAGAGGTTGGATAAAAATAGATCTAATGAAGCATTTTTAATTCACATCAAACCAGCATTTGTTGTTCAAGATGTGTACAATACACAAGTTAAAAGACAATGAGCGCTGAGGCTAACTGAAAGCAACATGATTCACAAATGTTATGTGACAATATGTGCAAGCTCCTTCAAACGGACATGATATCGTTTTAATCAAGAAACAGTTTACTCAAGACACTGCATTGGCTTTTATGAGATGAATCTACTAACTACATTATCATTTTTTCAAGCGCGAAATAAAACAAGCAGTTGCCGGAAGGCCGTCATGAAAACAGAGCAGCCTATAGACTGTTCAGAAAAAGTTCCTAAATCTTCCTACTCTCACTTCCTAACTTTCACTTCACGCCTAACGGAAAAGGGTACATGTTGCTCAGACCACTTAAAGGCACTTCAGTATTCTCTCCAATTAACGGACACTCTAAAAGTCGGACACCTTTGATTAGTGGACAAATTTTTCCCCTGATCGTTTTCTGGCTAAAGTCTCATAAAAAACTTTCTAAAAAGCTGACAATTAATTAGCGGACACTCTAATTAACGGACCATATTTTTGCACAAAATTGTCAAATTGGCTTTTATTCTTTCCGATTAGCCGACAGTACAAAAAAGTTAGGGGCCAGTGAACAAAAAACTAAGACGAATGAATATGTGTTCTATATGTATTTCAAACACTGACATTAGACACTCTAGTTGGTTTTCTACAGCTTCGAGCCTCTTTACAGCACAGTTTACTAACTTTCCTGGTCCATGAAAGTGTCCAAAAGTCAATTAAAGACTTTTTTAAGTAAAAACATACAGGATGGTAAATAAATATTTCCTTGCCAATTTTGCGTTAATTAATTGATATTATATATTATGTTGATATTTATTCTTGTTGTAAAAAATATTGTGTTACGTTCAATTGGGTTATTTTTCTTTTTTTAGTGTCTAAGTTTAACCCGATAGCCACTAATTACCCAGATTACACCAAGGGGTGGCGCCAGAAATCTTTCGACAGAGGGGTTGGAGCTTCCGACAGGGGGCTAAGATGACTAAAATATGCAGTTTTCGTACGTTATTTTGTCAAATTTGCTCCGACAATAACCTAAAATTTTCTCTAATGGGAGGGGGGCTAGATGCTCCCGACAGAGGGGCTGTAGCCCCCCTAGCCCTCCCCTGGCACCACCACTGATTACACCTTTTAAATACAAAACTCGGATCTATTTTAAAATTTGGAACTTATATTGCAAAACTTTCCAAAAGGCGGACACTTCCAATTAGCGGACACCTTGCTCTTGCCCCAACGGTGTCCGCTGATTGGAGAGAATACTGTAGATGATATATGATAACACCAATAGCTGGCAGTTACCATAAAGAATCGCATTAACAAAAGCTTCAAAAACAAAAGAACAGGTGAAAATAATTTTGAGAAATGAAAATTAAAACCGAGTTGCTTACTTGAACATTCTGACCCATTTTAACAAGCTCCGGTCTTTATCAGAGCAGAGATAATCATAATCATCAGAAGAGTGCCACGGATAAAATGAATGATACCGGACCATGTACAGCCCTTCCACTGGGACAGTACAGTTATTTCGGACAAGCACTTGGTACATATATTCTGTCAAAACAAAAGTAGATCTGTAAAGCAAAGTAAGATTTAAATCGAGAGCTTGAAAAAGTTGCATAGAAATGTGTTACTACTACAGGATATCCGCTTATAGCCATTCCGTTGAAAGCCACATTGCTAATTACAGGCACATACTAAATCAGTTCAATTTAGCTATATAGTGAACATTTTCAAGCAACATTTGCTGTGACTATAAGCGGCGTTAACTGCCCCTGTTAGTTTTAATTAAACATTAGAAATTTTTACTTCTTTTTCAAATTTTTAAACGTAGTGGCAGCAATGAGAAGGCACAAGAAATATTTATACCACAATAACAGGCTGAATACCAAAATAAGAATAACTAACCATCGTGTCCCCATGACATCATTACATTGTCTAGACCACAGTTTGGTTCATAACAACCATACTTCTTACTACAACAAGAATCAACAATAAGACTACCTTTGGGATGTACAATGCCTTGAGTAAAGTAAGTCCCGCAAAAAAGATGTGGCACAAAAGCAATTTATCAAAAAATACAGCTGGCTGTTTGTTATTACTGAAAACGCTAAAATGTGCCAATATATACCACAATTGCAAATCTAAGTATTAAAAGCTGCATTTCTGACAAGCAGAGATGACATATACATTTATCAATGATACGTCTTAAATCAAATAAGTATACGCCATTTGAAAGTCAAGGTGCCAAACAAATCAGAAAACAAAGACGAAGATATTCTATTAAAAAAACAATTGTCATAAAAGCAATAAATGAAGACACTGGAATTACCTAAATTTTGGTAAAAAAATTTCAAACTTATCAAACAATTTTATACTAGAGGGTCTACATAGATGTAATGCACATGTGATGGGCATGTAGGTCAACTTTACAGTTTTCGTATTCAGTTATATCTTTAAATATATATATATGTTTAGGAATACGAAATATAACATTTGATTACATACAAGTCAAGCAAAACAACATGCAAATACTTTTTATCAGCCGGTGTAAAGTTTGATAGCATTAGATTGATTTAAATGTTTCACAGATGGTTTTGACATACCTATAAACAGCATGGTTGAAGTCTGGGTTGTCCCTGAAGAACCTTGAAAAGACTGGGGAATCCTGAAATTGGCATCCAAGTGGAAACGTGTCACCAACAACAAAATGCTGTGGAGAGAAAATACATGGCTTTGAGAGTTTTTATTGCAAAACCTTGGGCTAATGAGAGAGAAATATAAGAAAAAGAACAATGAATCAAATCTGATCTAGCTGTATATGTTAGGCCAGTTTTCCACTGAAGATTGTTCTGTTTTCGCCAATAAAAATTCAGTTTTCTTCAACATTGGTGCCACAGAATGCAACTACCAACAAACCAGTCTTTCTAATATTGAAATAGGCTGCATGCAACGTTTGGCATGTCTTGTATACATTGCCCATGCAAAAGCGTGGGATAGGAACATCTTTTATCGCCCTTTGTCATTCCTGTTAACCGAAGGTACTGCTTTAAAATGAATCATGTGCACTATAAGCTGAACAGAAACCATGAAAATTGATGGAAAAACTGTTCCTGTTCTTCTTTTGATTTTAAATTTAATTCGTTTTTAAATTCACAGGAAGTGATCATAGAATTGTTTTGCAATAATTTGAAGATATCTGCATTGAACAACTTCAATTTTTTATGAACTTTACAGTCTGTTGAAATATTGCTATGCAACATCACTGACTTAGGTTGCATTTGCACCATGCCGGATGAGGCTAAAGTATTAGGACCAAGCTTTGCTTTTCATAACAGAGCTCACTTCGCTCGATAGCATATTATAATCTGCTGCTGATTAGAGCACTTCAAGGATCCAGCACATCAGAAAGAATTCTTAAAAATGTATCTGGGAAGAAAAGTGCGCATAAATTTTGGCAAAGGTCTGATAGAACAAGCAGTTAGTGGGAAAATTCTATCAATGATATTTTAGTGCCAGGCGAAATAAAATGGATTGAAAACTTGCGAATGTGCAAAGAGTTTCATCACCCTTTTTCTTGAATCGAAGCCGCTTGTTAAGAAAAATCTGGTGTATAAATAATCGTGTAAAGGGGCAGTCTATCGGTATCAAAAGTTGTTGGCAGTAGTTGGAATGTTTTTTAGAATCTTATATTATCAACACATAGTTCCATGACAATGTTGCATTTTAAGGTTGGGGGGAGGCCTTGTTGGACTCTTTCTTGGTTTTTTGGCTTATTTCTCATTTGCATAAGTATACATGGGATGGACCTCCTCCAAACTTATGGAATCCACAAAAATTGGCTGTCAAGACACAATCAGCATTTGCATTCCAGATAAAGAAAAGACTTGTCAAGACAAAGGAAAAATTAAGTTACGGAGTGAGTCTACAAACAAAGCATGTGTAAACTAAGTGCTGTTGGGCTTATTATACTCAACAAAACAAAAAGACAAAACATGAGAAGACAAAATGAAACATAAATTTGTTTTGAGCGCAATGCTTCTAAAAGCAATTTTCTTTCCCATTACTTTTCTTTACAATTTGAGTTGTTTGTTGTAGTGCAGAGGTACCTTAAGCTACACCAACAGGTAGGCCAACCTTAAGCTAAAAGGTACACCAGTGGCATAGGGCACCTTTTTTGTTACAACCCTATATTTTTTACAAGATACTGATACACATACCTGTGGCTCACCCCACAAAGCCATTACCTTGCCAGCATCATGAAGAAGCCCAACCAAATGAAACCAATCTGAAAAATTTAATAAGTATTCAGCATTTTACTTTTAAATCAAAGATTGGCAAGGGACCTAATCATCTGAAGAATAAATCAACAAAAACTTTCTATTCTAATAAGTTTCATATTGAAACTCGAACTTAAGGTACAAACCTAGGTCTGGGTAGCGTTCCCTGATCCTTTCAGCAGTTTGAAAAGCATGAACAGAATTTGGTAAGTCAATCTACAAAAACACAGCATTCATTGATATATATCTGATATATATCTGATATATATTGATTTAAATTTGGCAGAAAATTCATATCCAGATGTTGATCCATAGTAATGTGAGAAGAAAAATAGGGCATTTGACTGGCATTTTGTTTTAAACCAATTGCAGCTGCTTATCTCTCATCTAGCTAATCTCGCAGCTGCTAATCTCTAATTTGTCCCTCATTCGGGATATTATCCACCGTTTATACTTTGATGAGTGTCAAACAAAGTACTTCAATATGACATGATTCTGCTTTGCTGTGCTATATTTAAATTTTGTGGTACCAAAGGTAAATATGAATAATTGACTGGAGATCACAATGAAAGAGGGTTAAACTAAAAAACAGATTTCTCAACAAACAAGAGTTTTCTTCAGCAAATAAGGATCAGGCCTGGCCATAAGACTTTTGACAGGGGAGCAGTAAACAGCTCTCCTAGTAGTATTCAGGTGAGCTATAAGAATAGAAACAAAGGAAAAATTGATTTCAAGGAGAGCAAATTTGCTTTTTAGAACAATTTAGGAGAGCAATCTCTAGCTCCCCTCCAGTGTTTGAGGAGAGCCTGGAGAGGAGCAAGAGCTATGGCTCTCCTCAAATGGCCAGGCCTGAAGGATCCATGCCAAAACCAGACAAACCTTTATTTTATACCTTTAAAATCTATTCTAAGATTGTCAAAAATGAAAGCACATACATCTGGGTCAGATTCATCCACCAATTCATCTAGCATCATAATGGCTTCCAAAATTGTCATTTCTGCTTTATCAAGTTTACACCATTTTTCTTTCTGGAAAGATTAATAAATCAATTGCAACAGAGTGAAAAAGCCCAACAAATAGCCAGGAATAAAATATATTGTAGGCTGCATACGAGTGATCAGGGATGGTGTTCACATTTGCAAACTCCATATAACTTATGTTTGAACATACTTGTTAATCTCATTATTAAGTTAACAAAAAAATTGAAATAAACAAGAACATTAAGATAACATTTCACTAAAAATACTTTATGTAATGCAAAGGATACCATTAAGGTTTTCCATGTCCCAACAAATATTCTCAGTTAAAAACTCTACAAAAGACAAGTTATGTTGTGTCCAAAAAATAAAAAATAAAGACATTTTTCAGAAAACTAAATTTTTGAATCAAAAAAACTGAAGTTGAAAATTGAAGCTATCTTGCAATCTTATTAGGTTATACCTTCATTTCAACATTTTGGAATGTCTGTTCTGTGTGCATTTTGTAGTATGTCTCTTTCACTTTCTCTGCCTGGAGGTTGTTTTGTTCTGTATTCTGGGATAAAAAACAAAATTATCTGCCGAGACCATTAAAGAGAGGGGGGTAGGAGGGTAGCAAAATCCACAAATCTGCTACTTTTTATCGCACAATCAGCAAATCCGTTACTTTTGCTAAATTAGCAATCAAAATGAAAATCTTGTTCACAACACTCAATGTTCTACTGAAAATTCAGAGACGAAATGTCTGTTATAGTCATAGTAAACCTGGCTCAAAAACCAACAAAGAATTTTGCTCTCAAAATAAAAGAAGGCGTGTGATATTTTGCACTCCTCAAAAGTAGTAGGTGTGTGCTAGGGTCAGCGCGTGCGATTGCATTTCTTTCAGATGAAAGTCTGCATTGTAACTTTTAAGTAAGCAATCTGATTACTTTCACCAAATGCAAGCAAGATGAATTTAGAACTTTTTATTTATGAAGTGAAAAAACAATACCCTAAGCTCTCTACCAGGGATATTACTAGCAGAAATAATGTAGTCACAAGCTTTTTGTCTAAGATTCAAAGGGATTATAAAATGGAAATAAAACGATTGAACAACAATCCTGGAAAATTGTATTTCAGTTTTTTTTCAAAAATTAACATGAAAAAATTACTTCAAAGCTCAAGCAGAACAAAAACTCCAAAAAAATTTCATTTGATGTGAAAAATGATAGAAAAATGTGAAAAAGATATTTCTTTAGGGTCAATTCCCAATCTCCTATTTTCTCAATGCCTTTAGTAGGTTTTCACAAGTGCTAAACCATACATGTTGAAATTATCATTTCTTGATCTTGGGCCAATAGGGGTAACTGTTATGCCGAAGAAGTGGAAAATCAAATTGATATGAATAAAAAGCAGCCCTTGCTAAAAATGAAATTATAGCAAACCAAGAAATCCTTATATCTTGCATTAATCAAACTAATTAATTTTTATAGAAAATGCTCTCTTTATTTTGTTGCCCCTAATGAACTCTTAATTACACATCATCTTATATTATCATATACCTCAAAGTCTCTGAACTGTGTTTTGTCTCTGTTCATCCGTTTTTCAGCATTGAGGTCCTGGTATTTTGGCTCAGGCCTATGCAGCTCTGAAGGATCAATGAGGTAAACACTTCCACCCTAAAAAGCAAGCAAGATGCTACAAAAAATATTTTATCATGCAGCATTGGTCAGCATTTTACTAAGACATTAAGTGCTTTCCTCTCACTTACACCAACAAGCTCTGGTACAAAGCCAATTTTCTAGGTGTGATTTCTAGCTTAGCTGTCCAAAGTCAAGTGAAGTGTACTTAGCAAGATCGTTCTGCCAGGGCTGTAAGCATTAACAGCACTGTACAGTGGCGGCTCCAGCCTGGGATAAGTGGGGGGGGACAAAAGGTGTGTTAGGGACAACGCCCTTTTGGACCACGCCCTTTTCCCCTGTTTGAAACTTTTTCTTCGGGAGGAAAGACCTGTTTTCTCCCAAGAAATGTCATTTACATGTGACGATCTAGATAACGTACAAACTCCCTCCCTCCCTGAAGTTTTCTCATCAGGTTTGCAAGAATCTCAAGGACGAACTTTCTGAACCCCCCCCCCCCCCCCCATGGCTCCGCCACTGGCACTGTAAGCAATTTTTTAAACAATGCAATACTATTTCTATTAAATGCTCAAAATAATTTATATATTAAATGCTCAACGTCACATTAACAACTTCAATTCTGAATGATAGACCAAACACTCGACTTACTCAGGCATTCCGCTTGAAATGCCTACAAATCACACAAAAGTTTACCTTACCCACCCCGGGGAAGTTAACTACCACTGAAACCTCAAAAAGTAGTTTTAACGCTTGAAAAGAATCCCATTTTGAATATTCTGTCACAAAGCCTCCCAGATACCCTGCTTCCCCACTTCTCACTGGAATTATCAATTAACACAGTAGACACATACGTACTTCAATTCGACTTTCAAAAGCCTTAAATTAATGGCCCATTATTAATTGTTGGTGCAATTCTTCCTGTAATTTTCACGGATGAATTGTAGCTTACAATTTTGAGGTTTTTTAATGGCGCTTGTTTTCCATTATGTAACGACACCATGCTTATTCATAGGCCATAGAAAATTGTCCTAGTTTTTAGAAAAATTGCCACCATTATAGGACGCGAATGTGTAAAATGCTAAGCCAAAACCAGATTCTGTTGCTTGACCGAAGTTGCCAATTAACGACTTAATTTCCTAATCTAAACCATGTCAACATTAGCTAGGCCTAGTTATAGTTCTCTCACAAACAGGCAACACGATTTCTCAAGTTCCATAAATTTTTCGATAGTAGTTAAATAGCAATCTTCATTAGCAGCTGTAAAGAAAAAATAGACAGTCTGACGTTTAAAAAACCAAACAACTTACGTTTGGGAGTCTCATGATGCAGAATGCGTTGCTCTCTCCCTCTCCGTTTCGCTTTTCGCCGGGACGTCTCAGCTGAGTGGGTGCACGTACGGCAAAGGTCTGACAACAGGTAGAACCGGTTTTTTGCCCAGGCCAGGCCAGACTAAATGGTACATCACCAAGGCAACAAGACCTGTTATCTGGGCTATCGATCCATTATCCTTTTGTTTGAAAGAACGAGCGTCACGAGCGTCTGGATCCTAATCGAAAAAGTCGTGCACTTTGTCACTGAAGTGGGTGTGCTGGAGGATGGAAAAATTGAAAACAAGGACCTAGGATCTTAAAATCGAGTCGAGGGGCAATTCACCCTTGCAAATAGCGTACGAGATCTTCCCTAAAACAAAAGGAATTCTAGGAATTTTCAGATAAAACAATAGGATTTTCACAAAAGGTGTACGGGATTTTCTTGGAGTGATTTGCCCCTCGCTTAAAATTGGGTTATTTTGCCCCCAGGGACGTCACTTGGGCTTTTTTAAATACATGGGGGGGGCATAAAAAACAAATTAAACAGACCAATAAGTATCAACTAAGATGTTTGATGTGACCAAGAAATACCAAAACCAAAATTCAAAATCTTGTTGCTGAGCACAAAAGAAACAACTGCCTAGTCATGTTAATCTAATTGCGCTATCTGCTTATAGAAAATATTTACACTTTTAATCACGGTTTTGATTTAGTTATGTGTTAGTTATCAATATTTTTATAGCAAGTACCCAAAAGTATCGGATAGCAAGGTACATTGTTACCGATAATTATCGGATGGACCCCCGTACATAAAAGGTTCAATACCCCCCTGGAAAGTCGCCATTATGAAGGCCAGGGGGCTACCACCCTCCACATTGTCTATTTGCGACTTGAAATATTTGAATTAGCCCAAATTTTTATAAAGATATAAAGATAAATTTGTAGGGCACTGAAACAGGGCCTACCCTACGATAGGGCTGGGGTTGCTACGACCTCCCTACATATTTTTAAAGCAAATGGTTTCAAAGCTGCAAAAGGATATAATCAATTTTTTTTGCTACAACAGGTTAGGTAAGGATAAATTTATTCACCTTGCACACCCCTCCCCACTTTAGAATCCATGGCAAGGGCCCCTGTCACACCATCATGCCGGTTGCTTTAAGAAAACTTAGCCTTGCTTAGTAAGTTTTAGCAAGCACTATAACGTGCAAAGCAAGGAAAGAAAGTGATTGGAATAATTTCATTAATTCTAACATTTGCTTATATAAGGATGTCAATTGTTATTGTCCCGAATACATTGTGATCATTCATTTGTGTCCATGGCTATTTTTGAGGGTATTACTCTCAGGTGTAATTTAATTTTGCGGTGTGAGGGGCAACTCGATAACCAAGGTTTTTGTCCCTCAGCCCAACACTTTAAGCTTTTATGTTTTGCATTTTTTCTTCAGTTGTTTATCGTTATAAAAAAACATTGAATAAACTCAACGAAATACACAGAGAAACCTTACAAAAGCATGTAGATTTATAGCCATGAACTGGTAGGTTGTTCCAACTCAACACTTTTTGTTAAATTTTTTCTACTCATTTTCAAATGCTTATGTATCCAAAGCTTCTATCTCTGACTATTTTGTACAAAATAAATTCTTATTGATTCATCTCTTGTCATGTGACGATTAACATTTTGCAAAAGTTGTACCATTTGCACCAATATCTTGTTTAAGAAACAATACAGAAATACCCAGTCCCCTTTTTCCCCCGCGAAAAATTAAAACTAAAATACAAAAACAGGCCCAAAATCAGTAAATTACTTACAATACAAAAGGCTTAAAACAAGAAGTTACAGAACAAAATCAAGATTTTCACTTCGAATACGTAATCTGTTTTCAAAGCAATTACAACCTTTTGTAGCTATTCAATTCTATCGTTTGTACATTTATAGGGAAAATTAAAATACTGTTCATGATTTGCGTGTGAGATATTAACTATTAATGCAGTGATGACATTTAAAAAGGTTACATATATATTATAATATTAAAAATGCATAGATATGTCAGCACACGAATACACTCTTGGGCAGCATCAAGCTCATCAATTCTTCACATATACATAACCAAAGTATATATCCTTGGAAAAAATCGTGGCAAAATCCGTCTGCTTTTTGCATAAAAACGGGAGGTACCAAAACATTAGCATTCTTTTCCATTTTCGATACCGAGGTGTTATTGGAACAGCAGACAATCTTTCGAGATATCCACTTCATCATTCTTCCAATTCTATAGGTGGTCCTTTGTATGGCTGAGGCATGAAACAAATTGAATGTTAAAGTTTTCGTGCTCTCATAAAACTGAAAGATTAATAAGTAAAAGAATCACACATTTTATTAAAATATTACAAATAACATTATTCCGCTATTAGAAGAAAAATATTGTTTCTTTGTTTTCTGAAAATAATTGGCGAGTGAATCATTAACTGTGATGTCCAACCAGGAGTGTAGCATAGGGTGCGATTCACGAGGAGTTGAGATGACGGAATAGAGCGATAGAGTTTTAAAGTGTAACGTCATTAAAAAAGGAAAAAAGTCTTATTTTAGCACACCTATTCGGAAATACAACTAAAAGTGACAAATAAGTTAACTCTAAAGGTTGCATAATGACTGAGATATCTTGAGCTATAGAAAGAGCCAATGAACAAGTAAGAATGACTAAAAGGACAACAGTAGGAAGGAATTTTGTGATATGTAGAAAAAGCAAGAAGCTTGAAGAAAGATTTATTTTCCTGGTAGCAAAATAGAAATCAAAATTTTCTGCGAATCTTCGATAAAGTTTCCAGCCACTGAATGTGATATTTTAAGCTGCTTGATTTGTTTAAAAATTTGTCTTAAAAATAAACTGTCATACTAAAAAAGAACTAATTGTTGATCCTCGATTTTTCATCATAGCTATTCGAACAACAATCATTTTGTTTATAAATACTGAATTAGATTGTCAAGGAGAACGTGATCGAGAACAATACTCATAGTTTGTTTACAAGGTCATAGTTAGTAGATCTGAATGCAAATCTATAATGACTTTGATTTAAATTCATTACTAGCAATCTGGATACTATTGAAGCATTGATGTCTGAATCAGTCAAATCATAGTTTCACCAGCATTTCTAAGGACCGTGTGTGTAAACTGCAATCTATATAGACACAGCCCGATGTCTTTGAAACAACCAGGCTTCATCACTGATTAAAGATGGCCGTGATTTGGTTAGTCTCTTGGTAGTCCAAGTTATTTTCACTACACGGGCAGTGCATTCTGCCTCAGATTTTGCATTTCCGAATAAGGCAATTGTATTTTATGGGTAATAAGAGAACAAAAATGCAGGGACTTAGAAAAACATAAAAAACGACAGTTCAGATTTTTCAGAAATATAACAGGATATTAAAATTTAATCTAAGTTTTTCCCAAGCAACAAATTCCAAGTGGAAATCAAACTTCGAAAAAATGTGGCATGACAATTTGTGAAAGGAGCTACTACAAGGTCAAATGTTGCCTAACAGGTGAAGTTTTGTCTAACAATCACAAACAAGGTTATTCTAAATCAAACAACACTTACCAACGAGTCACAATAAAAATCCATTGGCTGTGGGATTTCAACTAGCCATCTTATGCTGAAACGAAAAGAAAACCATGAGACCATGACTAGCATGCCTTTCTAGAGCACGCTCGCCTTGATCTAATTCCATTTATCAGACTACCAATTACAAAAGTGAATATTAACAGTCAAATAATTCATATTGATATCAATAGGATTTTCTCATCACAAAGTTCGAAGCTGAAATCACACAATCATACCAATATTTACTAGGATGATGAAAAAAAACAATTAACATATTGCTACCTCACTTTTAGGAAGTTGCTAAAAGTACTTTCAAAAACAATGAAGCCATTCATATACATTTTCAAACCAGCTTTTATTTATTATCCTATTTTTTATATTCAAAACTTCCCTATTTGCAGCTGGTACACTTTCATCACGTAAATGTTTATACAAAAAAACAGTGCACATCAAGTGAAGTTGAACTGATGATTACATTTAAAGAGAACGATAAATTTTAGGCAAAGAGCTTGGTGCAAATGACAAGAACTATAAAATGATTTCAGCAAATTCTCTAGCAGGAAGGAGATATTCGTTACTTGATTTGAGAGCTGGTTTTTCAGTTTGTCTTCCTGCTGGTTAGTAATTCCTTACAAAACTGCATTGGTATTAAAATTGACAATGTTTAAGACTCTTTCCGTATGGAGTATTTTACCAAAGAAGAACGTTTAATTAATCACGTTCCAAGAACGCCAATAGACGATCTGGCACTGAAGAAATTTGCAAAACTGAATTGAAATATTAGTACCACCCATTGTAAAATTGATATGAGCATTAAGACAGTGTTGCGTCCCTCGTTACATGATTGCTAAGGTTCTTCAAATAAATAGATTTCGGCAATGGACATAAATGACCTGAGAAATTCAGTTCATAGACTGATGCTAAAAAAATATTATTTGCAGAAAAATGAAGCATTTTGAATATAATAAGCAACGAATAAATTTCACAAAGTAATTCTTTCTAAAGCTTTGATATTTCTTCGGTAAGAAAAAGACCAACAGATGTTCACTTTCAAAGCCAGATGACAAAATTTAATTCTTAATAAATATTGACAGCAAAACCAAATAAAAACATTAAATATTGCCACCTCATTGAGAGATAATGATAAGGACAGTAGCGGATTTTTCATACGAAAGTAGTCCACTTATCCCTAAGCTCATTGCCACCATAATGAGAAGCGCCAAAACAGTGTCTTGATTTTTTATTCTCTACTTGTTCACATTAGGACATAAAATTAATTCATTGGCATGGGGAGAAAATAAAACTGTTCAGAGTTACCTAGACATACTTGATGAATGTATTGCTGAAATGTTGACAAGGAAGGGGCTTAAGACATCTCCTTGAAGAACACCGTAATAAATATGTTTTAATAGAGAATGGCTATCATGTCAGATCACAGAAGCACCTATCACTAACGTTCTACAAACCTGTCATTTTCAGATGATAATGGCTAAGAAGAAAAAAAACAGTAGTTATATGAACTGCGACGACAAAAGCTATTCACATAATAGATCTGCAGAAAAGGCAGGTGGGACTTCTACTGGGTAGGAGATCAAATATGCAAATATCATGAATCCTTTTCAAGGATGACGAACATGAATATGAAAAATTAGTGCATTCTAAGAGCAAGAGCGTGTTCCAACATAAGCCCAACAGTTTTTCATTTGTCCGAGCTAAAAGCTGTATCGCAAGGTTTAAAAGCTTAACAGCATCGTTTTGAAGTAAAACGTTGTTTGCAAGAAATTAATGCTAAGTAAAAGTGCTTTGTAAACAGTATCACAGTTGGATCTTTCATGGCTCGAATATAATTTTGCAAGTAATTCTTCAGTTCACAAAGACATGATACACAAAGCATAACAGCATGAAATTACAACTGCATACTCAAACATTTAATACATTTAATTAACATACCAAAGGTAACAATTTACCTTGTTATTGGAAAAGCTACACTCCTTGTAATAAGAGCAATCTCGTTCCTAAAGCACAAAAATTATGAAAGATGCTGAAACAGGAAAAAAAGATAATAGTTCCCGGAAAACTTTTTTTTCAATTATTAAAAATATTTCAAAGTATTTCTTGATTCTGAAAAATCATAAACTCCTTATTTTGTCTAAAAACGGTACAAACGTTGGGGAGAAACCAAATGGTGATGATCAAATGTGTTTTTACCAAGAAAAATTTCACTAGAAAGCATTGATTTAGTTGTCTAATTACTTAATCTTTTTAAGTTTTTTGAATCTATGTTCACAAAATCTTTAATCGTGTAGCTGTATCTACAAGTGAAAGTTATCTGTGATCACTACGTTGAAAGGGATATTGTGACATAGATAAAACAGATAGAAAAAAACATTTCCAGAAAATTTCACATATATCATGAAATAGCAAAATTTCTGAGCAATTACATTACAAATTTACATGTTCCTAAAACAATTTGAAATCTTAGTCAGAGAAAAGAGAATAATTCAAGAGTTTAGTGAAGAAAAACTTAGTAAATGCTTACAAAATTATATCAGAGTTTTATCATTACCTGATGTTACTCAACCTAATTTTTGTCTCCATAAGATACTCTGCATCACATTCAAATTCTTTGCAAGGTCATAATAACAAATATGTTCTGCTACACCTATGATTAGTTGGTTTACAATATAAATACATACCCCAGTTACATACGGTGGTGCAAGGATGTCTAGAAAAGCAGCTTGCCCACTAAAAAAAGGCAATACAAAGATTTAATGAATATGGAGATATTATAGAAAGAAAGAATTGTAAGCAAGCCTTTCAAATGAAAATCTAACTTAAGCGTTTATTGCAAAAATGCAAAAATGCATTTTGAAGCAATACAGGTTGGTTTTGATACATTAGTGCCAACATTTTTTCAATATGTTTTCACAAAATATAGCATAATATCTAAGATTTTAATGAAAAACAGCACTGCTCAAGCTAGGCAAATAAACTAAGATAAACTGGCATTATTTCTAAAAGCAATGTTTTTTTTAACAATAAAATTTGTAGAGTCAAATATCTATATCATAACATCTATATGACTATAGTCATGTTTTGATTGGTTCCTTGTTGTTGACCAATCAGCTGCTTTAACCTCATGCCTTGTTCTACACCATGGGTGGACACTAGCTCAAATGTTGGGGGGGGGAGCCTATTGCTTTGATAGGATGGCAAAATACCATTGTATTCCAAAATGGTAAAAGGCAACTGCCCTCCTTGCCCCTCCAGGTGTCCACCACTGTTATACACAAGACGGGATCTTTCATATATCGAGACAGATTCCAAAAGCTAGATTAAAAGATGACCTTGTTTGGCCATTGATGCTAAAAATGTTTTCAATACATACATGTTTTGGGGCACTTCAAGTTCTTTAGTAAATTTTAATACACAGCAAAATTTTTTGAAATTGTTGCCTGATATTGGCAATTTGTCCATGTTGTCCAATTTCATCAAAAAATCGCTGGCTAGCATGCCTATCAAAGGTCTATTTATAGGATGGGCAACCATATTCACTATAGGACCAAATTTACAACTCTTACGCCTTTGAAGGGGCATGTCAGGCCCGGGAGAGTTGGGCAAAATGTGCAGCTTTACTATCATGGAATATAAGCTAGAACTGCAACCCATCTGGTTGACTTGGTAGTTTCTCTGGATAAAATAAATTTTTACTCCCTATTTACCAATCGAGGGGTTCTTAAGTTTTTTTAACCTTGAGCAAGAAAAAACATATGTATTTTCTTTGGGGGCCACTGAGTTGTCAACTTTTATATACAGCTTTGCAAAAAAAGCTGCTCAGAATGAAATTCAGGTCTCATACTTACCAGGCTAAACAAGAAAAAAGATAGACAGCCCTATTACTTCATGCTAGATTATATATTAACAAAATATATTTAGTGTGCTTATTTTCATGAAATACGTTTTGGTAAGGTGGATAATAAAAAGCAAAAAGGGAGGCCAATGATAACACAGAAGGATGTGATGCTGGGTAGATAGTGGAGGGATTGGCTTAATGTGCTATACAAGACATATTCAAAGAGAGCGGTTCTAAAAGCTATTGACTGTCGCATAGTATGTAGTCTACATACATCAACACACAATTTCGCATAATTTTTAGGCTAGGATGACAATATCATCATGTCAACTTGATGGACTGGAATTCAGATCAAAAGATGGTGAAACATATTTTAGAGGGACAAAAATGTAATGATTGTATTTGTGAACAATTTTTTGGCAGCACCGAACTTGAAAATGGCTTTGAAAAAAGCAAACATTATAAAAAGGAGTTTGTATTTTCTCTCGGACTCCAATGGTAATTTTACTTCTGGCACGTGGTACTGATTGAACAACTATACCGGTCTTATGTTTGTTTTCTCTGATTGGCCTATTCTGGCGTTTTTTGCTCTGAAGAGTGTCAGACAAAAATCTTTTAGCTGATTGTATTTGGTTGGCGGCAAGAAAAATGTTGGATTAAGTTAATCTAGAGATGGCTAGAAACTACATCTAACATAGAATTTATTGGGAAAACCCAAGGCAATATTCTGAAGGTTTTTTTTAATTAGGTTTCATAATTTAATCTTTTTCAAAGTTGACAAGAAAAGGAAGGGTCTCGCAAAATTTTAGAAAAATATAAGCATAGCAGTGAATAGTCAACTTTTTTACATTTGAAAGAAAGCAAAATAAGATGAAGAGAAAAAATAAATTAGACACAGTTTGGCAAAATACATTAGCCTGTATACCAGTCCACAAATGCTGCCACAGACATATTACGCTAAAAGCAGGAACCTCATGAACTGTTTAAATCTGGCTTCAGGCACACAGAAAGTGGAGGAAGGTGCTAGCAAGCTAGTAAGCTTAGAAAAATCAGGGTCCAATCCACTGGCAGAAACACCCAATGTTGCATTTATATGACAATTGTTTGAAGAAAATTCATGGTTTCTTTAGGTTTTGCATCTTTTTGCATTGGAAAGAGCTTCAATGCTCCCTTTAAAGATATGACATACTTCACCTCCTAGATCTAAAACCTTTAAGCAAGTAACCCTTCTTATAGTTGTTTAATAAGAAAGATCCAAGGGCCACCAAAAATTTGCTGACATGCCAGAAATGGTGCAAATTTCAGTATAATTTATGAAATGGTGCACACACAGGACACAGTATAATTAACAAAATCCAATGTTTAAACATTTTGCTTAAAAATCAAGCATTTTTTCTTGAAATAATGAGCAAATAGCTCCAAATATGAAAAGTAACAAACTTGATAGATTGAATTGAATGAAAATTTCCATGACCAGGTGACAGCATACAAGACTCGCTTTCAGAATCAAATATTCTTTCACCACTGTATTTGCATTTAATTTGCTTCCCTGTTAAAAAGCAATTTAAAGAAAGTTGATGAATCAACAGCTAACAAAAAGGTAATGCATAGGGGTATATTGAAGGAAAATTTCTGGTCTGGTCTGCTCTATAATCTCTTAAGGTCATGTTACTTTTTGCTCTATCACTTTGCATCTAAATCTATATGAAAATTGTCCATCTTGGAATAGTTTCTTTAAACAGGAACAAGGAAATATCTTACAAACCTTGTCTTATGAAGAAGCTTAAATGGCTGACCACTTGGTCAGTCATTAAATAGCTAATATATAGCTTTTCATGTTTCCTGAAAAGACTAAATTCACCTCAATCTTGCCAAAATTCTACATGCCAGTAGCTTGACAGAATCCTACCCATGACAATTTTTGTTACCAGAGCTGCCACTATGGGGGCTATGGGATTTGGAAATCCCATTGAATACAAAAACTTCCCCTTCTAGATAGCAAAGCCCTTCCTTTCTACAAACTTGAACAAAAATTTCATTTTCAGTAAGAACAGACCAAAAGTATATATAACAACAAAAAAGAAAAAATGATTCGTACTCCCTATAGAAGCGTTTGGGGTAGCGCAATCATTTCCATCATCATATTGTCTGGAAAAGAATTAATTTTGTACAAATTTCAGCACATAGAGATATAATAGGTGTATGGAAAATAAAAGACAAAAAATTAATCACTGTTAACATTTTGGTAATCACTGGCTATTTCATATAGGATTTAGGTCCGTATCAGTACCTGGAATGGTTTTCTAATCACACTAACATTGTAGTTGTTGAAGGTTTGAAATCTGACAAAGAAGATGTTATTGGGTCTTATTCTTTTTATTCTATGATTTGCAAACAAGTAAAGTCACAAAGTGTTTGCCTGACACACACAAATGCCCCCAATCTACATGTAAACATTTGTCATCCATTCCAAAAGTCTTACTTTATTAGATACTCAAATGCACTAGACGTGAAACTACAAAAAACTGGTTGCCCATATGTGAAATGTTTAAAGCTTTGAGGTGGGAAGTTTAGATTATAGAAAAAGGAAATTGAAAGATGAAATTAAGGGAAAGCTCAGGCACAGCTCAGCATGTAGGGCAGGTTCCTCAGGAACTAGTAGATTACAGAATTATATTTCTATGTAAATCAGACAGAAATGGTTCTAGAGATACAGTACTTGCAGAAGATAAAAGTGGCTTTGCTACATACATCAACATTTGTATCAAAACAAAAATTAGGATCAACAATTTTGCCACCATGATACAAGGAATGTCAATTTTTCTCCTTGTCTATCTTTCTGCAATTTGGATTAGCACTTGGAAATCAATTTTACCTTGATAACTATGTACCTATTGTTTCATAATTCCAAAGATGACATTTCCTTCATTAAATATAAATAGACAAACCTTGGTAAAACATCATAGCTTTTAACCTTCACAGCACCATACAAAACCTTGCTATAAGGGAATGTTGCATGATAAAAACAAAAGACAAGCTCCATTATTGTGATTTCAACAAAAGCTATAAATTCAATTTGACCTCTTTTGTAATTATCATGTGACCTTATCTCATTCCTATAATAAGATTACATTTTAAAAGAGGTTGAGGTATTCAGCATTCTTAAGTTTTGTTTTTACTTGGCTAGACAATAACTCAAAAATCACTCACCCAATAAAATGTAATTAGAAATTTCTATGGGATTCTCTTTAGTTGTGGAAAGCAGAAAAATCTGAATAACCAGCCTTGGGAGTAACTCATACAACTCAATAAAGATTAAAGAGTAATATATATATATGAAAATACAAGAAAATACTTAACAAAAGATTTTGGTAGAAAATCATTCATTGGATTACACTAGATTAGACAAAGGCAACTTTTTTGTGACTCACATGTCTGAAATGCATCCAAAAAGCCCAAGCACATGGCTTCTGTAACAATGCAATATGCACCCTGGCCTCTAGCTATGAAATAGACTACTAACTGCCTACAAAGCCTAAAACTTTATCTTTAAAGAACTTATACACAAAACGCCAATAGAAAATCATATTTTCAGAACATACCATATACCATGCATCCCTGGGTGATCATGTAACGGTATGGACACACCATTCTTCAATACAAAAACACCAAGGGTAAAGTACTTTGACTCGGCGATACTGACATACAAGACTGGTGCAGTAAAACGTCTTGTGGTTGTGCTAAGTTCCTTTATTGGCAGTTCCAAGTTTATATCAGATGGTTTTATTGAAATTGCCTGAAAATAAATGCATATGTTGACAAATTTGTAATAATAAGACTTTCAATTATAGCTGGTGGCATCATTTAGTTACAAATTTTGACACAAATCAAACAGAATTAGTTAAATTCTCATGATAAATAAGCACTAAACGAAGTAAACAACCGCTCAAACATGCCCGCGTGTGGCTTTCCCCTATCGGAAGATTAAGGCTCCAGCAGAAACAATTACACAGAATGGTTTTCAAGGAGAAATGCAGCTCTAGAGCATTTAGCTCTACGAAAAGCCAGTCGCAAGGAGAGAAGCAAAGACCCGGCTTATCTTGGCCTAATCACAAAAGCAACCAAAATATCATATTACTCAAGGTCTATACTTACTAGACATTTCAGCTTCTCAAAGTTAGTTGCAAAAGCAGTATGATCCCTTGATGTGAATGTAATGAGAGCCTGTCTTGCAATTTTTTGTATGTTGCTCATTGTAAACGTGACGAGAATTCATCGGGTTATTCACCATCATGGAACAGAGCGGCAGCCATGAGTCTTGATTAGACTTACTCCATGAGCCTCTGTTTCGCTACTGCCTCACTTGACGGACGCAGGCAGTAGCGAAACAGAGGCTCATGGAGTAAGTCTAAGTCTTGATATCAACGTTACCAGGAAAAAGGCTCCGCCGCAGCGTCCCGTCTCCGATGGTGCGCCAGCCGCCAACTGAGGTCAGAAATTGCAGGAGAAACTGTATTTATGTTTGTACATTTTTGTGTTTAAATCATCTTACATCAATATCTGATCGTCCCTTGTCGTTTTGCGTTGCTCATACCTACTGTTTATTTATCTAAATGTATTAAAATTTTTCATAGCAAAAGACAGAGCATAATCAGATGAAAGACTTCTTCAATCACAATCGTTCTTCAATCACAAGCATCATTTAAGAAAGTAATGCATAGATGGGCCAAGAAGAATCGTGTTCCTCTTTCACAGATGCCAACGTTGATGTTGAAACAGACGTAAACTGGTTCATTGAAATCATTAACTCATTAAAGATTTAAAATCAAATACGTTCTTCTGAAACTAAGACAGACAAATGAAATACTGATGTCAAATAAGAGGAAATTAAACTTTCGTTTCCATAAAGATTTTAAAATTGTCTACTTAAACACAATTCTTAAGGGTCCATACTGCATATACTTCAAAAATGCCGTTATTTGTAATCTTCCCCCCAAAATGAAAGAAAACGATGTAGCGCATATCTGAATAGGCTTGACCTTGTAGTTTGATAATGAGAAGCATTGTATCACTGCAAGGAATATTTTTAACTCTCTACTGTTATTCGCACGTTAGTTTTTATTTCTTGGCAGAGGAACAAAAGCTTAGGTGCAATCTTGAAGTTAACAAGTGGCATTTCTGTAGTTCACAAGGCAAACAAAGAAAGGTGACATCAAGAAGGAATGCAAATTAGTTTGGGTAATAAATTTAGTGATCGGCAGCAATATACAGAATACAATATTACAGAGCACAGTAACCATAAAAAGTGTGAACTGACATTTCCAATTACATATAAGTGGATCTAAATACAGGTGAAGATACAACTAGCACATTTATTTATGTAAAAATAATGCTCTTATTTTCAAGTGGTGTCTCTTTTTAAAAGTGGTGATTTTTCAGCCTGTTTTCAGTACTCCTCGTTTCTTAATTGTCCTAATCATGAAATCATTTTGATACAATAATGAAACAAAAAGCTTATTTTCAAAAAATCCATAAAGCATTTAACGAGGCATACAAAGATAACTAGAGACAGCGTCTTAGATAAATATACAGAGAATAATTTCTGAGGTGTGCATTGGCTATTCGTATTTTTCAAATGACACTGAATATTGACCTATTACAACCAGCGATTACAATCCATCGTTTGTCAACAAAATATTACACTATAAGAAGACCCGATCGCTCAGCAATTTCTCACGCATCTTAAATCTGAAATTTTATCTTGAACATTACAAGCTATCGTATGACAAAACTAGCAAAAATAAAAGGGATTCTTAGAAATACTGACACGTGAAGATTCCCGCCAATCTACCTGACCATACATTAACTCAAATTCTACTCTATCAATAAGAGAACTGTAACACTGGCAGCGTAGAACAAAACACGAACACGACTGTTTATGATGAAAAATTTAATACCGTTACAAAAGCAAAACTCTTTTTCAAGTTTATTCAGTCCGTTTTACATATTTTCCAATTTTTTTATATCTTCCAATAATTTTTGGGAATCAGCACAGAAGTCGACAGGAGACAGATTTGTGCAAATGACTTTGAGCCTAGACTCGTCCTGGAACAAAGCATTGAAAATACAAGTATTGGTTGCAATATAAAGCAACTGTGCTTCAAGAAAAATGAGTTGTCTGACGATATTACCAGAGCTTTGGATTCTATCGGTGACATGGTATCACTAATAATCATATATCAGTTATCAGTAATCAGTAATCAGTAATCAGTAATCAGTAATCAGTAATCAGTGATCAGTAATCAGTGATCAGTGATCAGTGATCAGTAATCAGTGATCAGTAATCAGTAATCAGTAATCAGTAATCACAAATCCCAGCTTTTTTTGCGTTAAGAATTTGGAATGTTAGAAATAAGTATCAGTGACAAGTTTAAACTAATTGAGGATGTTTATTCAGTGGTAAAAATTTGCAAAATACTAACCACCAATCAGGCTTATCGCAATCAATTTGTTGTCGGCAATAAGGACACAGTGTTCATTAGCTTATTTAAGTTAAACTTTATGAGCAAGTTTTTAGCAACTAAATTATAAAAACGGCATGTTACTACAAATGCAAAATATTCCAAATGCAAGTGTGCTATTTTATGCAGTATAAAGATACAAAATAATCACTTTCTGCTTATAAAAAGTTGGCGAAACACTCAAATAGACCTTAAAAGTTCCAAACTTAAAAGTTTTGCAATAAAAGACTTACGTTGTATGTATCAACTTTTGCACGAAGTCTTAAATTGTACATTCTAAAGGAAGCCTCGGCGAAAAGATCTTCAAATGCTCGCTCATCCTGTAAACAAAAAAGGCTGGTAAAATTTGCAATCGGTTTCAGGTAAGGATCGGAACAGAAAGCAGCATAAGAGTTAAAATACATCAGTGGAACAAATACTGGAACAAAGAGATTGAAAAATATATGGACATTGCATGTAACAACAAATGATATTATCAAGCCAAATTTAGTAAAATATTTTAGTTTTATTGCGGCAACAAACAAATTCTTAATCAGATAACAAATAATCAGACAACATATGGCTCTCCTGTTACCTCATGACTTCAAAATATATCTTGCACTTTTATTACAGACATTCAAATATGCAAATATTTCATTATGTATTGAATACGTGTAGCATTAGTACAGGACTGATGAGGCAGTTCCATCAACTTTTATACCTAATTAAAGGCAATTTTAGGTGATTGAGAGATGGGCACTTACATTGTCCCTCATACGCCCGACTTCATCCGCCGTTGTTCCCAGGATTTGCTCGCCACTCTCTTGGAAACATGTAATCCATTGACTTGAGGTTGAATCGCAAATATTTGTCTACATAAAAACCAGTTTGGTTACTTTAAAGAAAGAAAAATCCTCAAAAAGCCTTTGGGTATCATAATTAACAAAAATAAATTAGAACTTGACAGATTTCATATTCATCTTCAGTCTGAAATCTACAATATATTTTATCACTATTTCTTACGAGTTATTACCAATAATGAGGTCCACAGAACTACTAAATATGAACACAGGTTGGGCGCTAGCACAAACTACAAAGATGAAGAATATCTGATATGCCTGCTTATGAGAATTATCTATTTTGCTAGCAAACTTAGAGAGCCAACTTGCAGCGAAGGAAATGGCCTGGATTGCTAATGAAATAGAAACCACTATAACAACTCTGGTTTAACAAACGAAACGGCGCTTAGTACCCAATAGAAGAAATCAAATAAAGTAAATTTGAGCAGCGTATTATCTTAAAGGCTCTTGCGCAACTGGCATGCTTAGCGGCAGTTGTCTTGAGAAATTGACTGTGTTTTGTATTTTCATGCAGTAGGATATTAGGCCGGTCTTTAGAATTATAGCCGCAAAGCGTACCGGTTGTGTAAGAGCCTTTAAGAAAAACAAAGCATACACACTGCCAAAGAAGTAGAAATTATTTCAATGAAAATCAAAATGCAAAGAATAGATTATCTTACCGAAAGGATCATTCGGTACTTGAATTCAGGATACAATCGATTGCATTTTTCACATCGATATTCGCCACCTTCGTCAATAACTTTCTTGTTACATTCAGCACTTGGGCAAGCCTAGCGAGACAAATCACGGTTTACACAAAAACACTATATAACGTAATGGAATCTGTCTGTTGCAAATTGTAGAACATCAACATTCATCTATTTTGGGTTGGTAAACGAAGGGCGACAGTTTTAGACATTCATTCAAAAACATTTTCTTCGAAAATAACTTTTGCATATATGCTAAAGACAGCATGTGAGTTATGCAAAATCAGAGAACCAAATTATAGAAATTATCTAAAACGTTTAATCGCTGATAACAATGCAGGAACTCATCAAAGCTTCCTTTGAAAAAAATTCTGTTTTTTTAAAAATATCAGAATATCTGTTAAAAGTCTTGATTTGTTCTGATTGAGGTATGCTACACTAGATTTTTGAAAGTTTAAGATAATATTCACATCCCCTACAAACAATGTAACATACTTGACCATGAAAATAACTTTTAAGGCTTTAGTCTTTCCCAGTTCATAGCAAACATATATTCAAAAGCAGCATTGTTTTTGTAAGAGGAGGTACAATTCTCGTTCTTTTCACACCGGCCACAACAGAATTTTAAAAAGATCGTTTTAACTGCAGGACCGTCTAAAAACTTTTAGCATGGATTGTGCGATTTGTTTCCTGAATGAAAATATCTCACCTTGTACAGACAATTTTCTTTCCTAAAGAAGATTGCAGATGCTCTGGTTGAGAAGTAATCAGGCTGAAACAAGATAACAAATAAAAAACTGAAACATATGAAAAACACGAATAACGCTTTCTACATAAAATATTTCAGAAGCAGTATTCGTGTATTTTAAAAACAGATATATATATATATGCTGACAGTAGATTTATGCTAGAATCAAATCTTCTGGAGCATAAGATCCATAACAACAGACATATAAAATGCAAAGGCACAAGGGTTTACCTTGTCACCCATTCCAAGATTCTCTTCTTTCATCTGGGCAAGTGTCTTGAATTGACCAGATACACCTCCTGATGAAAATATAATCATCTAAGAAATGTGTGCAAGAAATTTTCAACACAAAAAGTGACGTATGCAAGTGACATTTCTCCGTCGCCTTAATGAAACCCGGTCCTTAAAACTGCTTAAGTTCAAACCAACCTTAACAACTCTACTCAAGTCTTGATTTATATTTCAATCGATTAATTAAACATTGGATACAAAGTCTACCTTAATTGAAAATTAAAACTATTGCGGCAAAGTTAAAACTAACTAAAATAACTTAAAATTAAGTAGAAAAACGAAACAGTGTGATCCTGAAACCGAAAATTTTGCGGTGGTATCTTTGAATGTTGATGACAAAACGACAATTAACTGATACATTCACAAGAATTCGAGTTACCAATTGATGTGTTACAATTTGATCAAATAAAATACAAAACCACATACCTTCTGTTCTTTGCCCAGAGAGAGACTTCACTCCAGCATCTTTGCCAACCTTATCGTACCTGAAAATGTAGAGATAGAAGGAATGACAGAAACAAAATCAATAAAAACTTGAAACAGATTTCCCAATAAATTTCATAAATATCTCTTTCGATGCTATAAAGATGTTTAGTTTGAGCAACAGTCAAATCACAAATGCTCCATTTATTCCCCTATCATGCTACACATTGTAATGGTTCTTCTTTGCTGCATTAACTTCTAATGCAAAACCCTTTGATGAAGTAAAGGGTAAGCAAACGTAAAGAAACTTTAACAATGAAAACTAAGGATAAAATAAGATGAGCACATAAGTAAAACAATTAATAAGCACAAAAACCAATTACAAGTTGCTTTAGAAACAAATAACCTTTTGAATAAACAATCCAATATTTTCCCCCAATATAAGCCTACTAAGAACAATAGAGTATTGCTTGTCAAGCCAATAACTAGATATCACGAAAGTTTCTCAAAGCTCACCATCCTCGTAGCTCATGGGCTTCTGGGATGTCTGGATTGACGTGGAACACGCTGCTGTTCATCACGGAAAGAGATCGGCCTAAATGAAAGCAAGACTCAGTCATAAGTTTAATCTGTCCGATATTTTTTTCGAGATCAAGACGCAGACCATATCTTCATATCTGGCCATGATAAAAAATAAATGAAGTAAAAACTGTAGAAATAAAATAGAAAGAGTTTAAAAATTAATAACCGATAAACAATATGGCAAAATACAGTTGTACAAACAAGATACCGTGTGTATTCGATTTAGCAGACATAGCAGTTGATAATTGTTATTGATAGAGTAGGAATGAATTTTGAGGTTATATGTGTTATTTGAGAAGAAGACAGAAAAGCAGAAAACATAGCATCAAAATAAACACACCTCCAAAATCTGAAACTTTAGCTCCTTTGACTGCAACAACGGGACTTTGATTCATATGTTCGTCGAAAGTTTCAGCCTAATAATCGAATAATATCTCAGAATGTTAACTATAAACGAATGAATTAGGCAAACAAGTTGATAAAAATAATACTTTTGAACCACTACATATTACTAATATGGTGATTAAAATAAACGTTAATGAATATCTTTTATGTTGGTTAGGGTTGCAAGTTGAATTTTAAAAATAATAGTTACAGATTAGGTGGAAAAATTGCATATTTTTTTATCACATGATAGATAGAACACTGATCTCCCGGCCTGATATCATCTTTAGCCCTGTCTCTAAATGGTCAAAACAAGCTATTGTTGCAAGCAACATTCACAACGTTGGCGAAGGTTGTTCCAATTTGACGAAAGAGCCGTTACATTATGACTAGCAAGAAGCCTACCTGATCTCCCCAGAGTGTGGCATTGACGCATGCCTCAGAACGATCAACAACATTGATATCTCTCTTGGAAACCTGTTGGAGGCAAGAATTAAATAGGGACAGTAATGGGAAAATTCTTTTCAGCAGGAGCTTAAATTCATATTCATTTTCAAAGAATCGCACAACAGACGTTCAAAAACGGTCTAAAACTTTCAGCCTCATAAAACTATTTAGGACTCTTCTTTCGACTAGATTAAGCTAAACTACGGAAAGTCAACGAAAATAATGCTGTCGTCTGAGAAATTTTCGTGTGTAAAGGCGTAATTTACTCACTTAATGTCTAATTATTGCAACTAACAACATCTACATCTTTCTTTTAAATTTGGAAAATATTATTTCACTAAACTCTGACTATTTACGACTTTCTATCTTCTATTCTGAGCAAAGCAAAATTACAATCGACAGTGATTTGGTGGAAGGGGCCACTTGTACTTCTAGTTGAAACTAAGTTAATTATTCTAAAATTTTTCTTTTATCTGAATTATTTGTCAACTATGGCAGCTCAACACATAAAATAAACTTCTCTTGTTTGCTTGCTTCATAAAGAAATATTAAAAGCAATGGAAACAAAAAAAGGGTTTTTCGCTGATTGCTTATCCTGGGTTGCTTTAACGATAAAATATATCGTTTTTACCTGCTTGCCATTCCGTGTCGTTATCTGGACAACATCTTGTGCACTTTTGACCACTCCAATGATATCTGAAACAAATATGCTTTTCTTAGCCACACGTATATTATTAAATCATATAAAAAATAACAATATAACTGTTGAAGGCATGTTAAACCATAGCATTAGACTAGTATTGATGGGTAAAACTGGAATCAAAATTCGTATTTCCATTCATTCTTTGTCGGACTGGTTAACTAGGTGTGAGAATGGCTCCCAGTTTAATGGTTCCTAGTTCAATGACAAATTGATTGGGGTCACGGACTCCTAATCTAAGGGTCTGTAGTTTAAGTCTCTGTTATGACCAAACTTTCATTAGATTGAGGAGAAATCTCTCTGATTCCTGGTAAAAGGAGCACGAGGTGTGGACACATCGAGAATTAGAACAAGACACTAATTGGTAAGCACAGCTTCCTGGTGCCATACAAAAATGATTTCGGAAACTAGGTAATAACAAAAACAAATAAATACTGAAAAACAACAAAACTGTTAAGAATTAGCAACAGGTTACTAAGTGCGCCAAGCACAGCTTCCTTTTTTGGACAACTTTATACATATCTTACCAACTATGGCGTCTTTGTTTATTTTCTCCAGCTCACTGATAGCCACGAAATTGAATTGAACTTGTGGCAAATCGACATCTTCAGTGCACTAAAACAAGATCAACATAGTATGAGAGCATTTATTTCTAAGAATTAGAAAAATAAAAAGGACCTTGTAAAAAACCTAGAAAATAAAGAAAAATGTCAAAAGAGAGTATAAAAATATAAAAATGTGACAGAAAGTATAATTATAAAAAAGACATGTGAAACCCCGTAAAGTTTTATGTAAATGTAAAAGAAAGCAATGGAAACCGGCATCCCCGTCTGTCATATAATCACAGATGCCATATCAGTATAGGCAGAGCTGTAGACACTTCTCTGCATACAACAGGACGGTTCTAAGCTGCAACTCTGAATGTCAGGTTTAATGCAATTATCAGGCAGCTTTCCCATGTATTCTCATGCTATGATGACGATAATCGCACTTAGCATGAAAATCGAAGTGATAACAAGGCACCGACGTTTTCTATTGACCAAAGAAAGCAAAATGCAGATATATCAAGGGAATTAAAATTTTCCACAAAGTTTTTACTCTCTTATACATAAACTCTCTAATTGAAGACAGATACAAGCTTCGTTGTAAGCATTGTCGGAAGTAGTTAATTCAAGTCTCTTGCAATCTGCTATTCATTAAATTTCTCAAGTAAAAGCAGACCCAACATTCAAACATTTTCTGCATTTTTTTCTATAAATTTTGCATTTTCTTTGTTGTTTAATAGAAACATGCTCCAAGAAGATATGGAAAATTGAAAACAAGCCGTTTACCGGGTCATGTTTATTAAGTGATGATACTGCGTCAACAACAAAGAAAGAAAGGCAGGAACGAGCTAACATTAAAAAGCAAAAATGCTTAAATAACTCATAAGTTAACTAATATTTCGTCCTGGCTTACTCATGTTAGATGTCAACCCTTGAAACATAACATACTATGTGACCTTTGGTATCAAACCTACCAGGACATACCGATGCAAAATATCAGAATAGAATGCTTTTAATTAATCGAGACAGTTAAAATAATGTTTGATGATTTAAATGACTAACCTGCTCTATCACTGAGTCGTTGTTCAGGTACATTTCATAATCGTTCTTTAGAGATGTGTACTGTTTATTTGCTGTTCTCAAAGACCCTCTTGAAATGAAATAAACCTAGGAAAACGAAGAAGAAAAATCATTAGCGATATCATTATGTTGCAGAGCAGAAATTCCGTATCAATTATGTAAAGTTATAAACACATAATAAAAGAAACCTGGTTCCCAAAATAAGAATCATGGTTAATTCAGTGACCCAAAATTGTACCTGCAGAGTTTTGTTGTGTTTTTTAATGAAATCGGATGTTTTTATGTAGCATCCATTACTTTCTTACCGTGATTGTCTGAAATATTACTTAGGTAAATAATTTTTTAAGAAAACATTAAACAGGAAACTGTAAACTTTTATGCGGTATGCAAAAAGAGCAAGAGTATTAAAAATCACAATAATCACACACGGCCAAGCTACAGCCATTCTGCACCGAAACTTCTAAATATCTTTTATGTTTGTACTTTATTTAAATGGATTGCCTAGCATAGTCTAAATCACACTGCTTACCTTTCCAACCTCCAGCAATGGATGGAACTTGTCAACAGCATCATTAAAGCCAGTTGCCTTTATCTCGCCCTGTACAAAATTGAAGAACAGATTTAAGAGTTTTTTCTAGATGTCAAACATTCAAGCATATGGTGCTTAACATTAGTCATGTTAAATTATAGCCTTAAGCAAGTATTGATAGGAGCGGCTGGAATTAAAATGCATATTTTCATTCTGTCTTTGTCAAATTTTTGTTGCAAATCTGACATGAGACAATGAAAGCAATGATTACTAGCCTAACACAACTGTTAGTCAACAGCTACAAGAAATTTAACACCTACAATTTACTGGGAAGTTTGAAGGCCAGCAAGAAGCAGATCATAACTGAAATTAAATCTATAGGGGCAGTATCAAAGCAGCTTTTAAAATTTATTCTTTGCTAAAAATTTCTACTATTCTCTCCATTCTTTCAGGGTCCTTTCTTTCCCCCTCGAGACCAGATGTCCCATGACTTTCCTCCTAAATGCCCTTGCCTCCTCTTAGGACCTTCACTGGCTCCACCCCTTCTTATTATGTCCAAGCTTTAGCATAGTTTGTCTCTCTATCGAACACTTTGTTGTATCCCTTTCCTTTCAAGCAAAGGTTTTCTCCTTGAACTAATCAAACTAATGGGGGAAATGGGAATCAGATTCAGTTTTATCACGCCTCACAATCTACTCGATCTTCTGGCCCAAGACTTCATGGATCTGGCTACGCACAGCATTTCTCCCTTTGGATAGAGGATTATCTTTCTTGCTAAAAAAGGTAGTTTTGTTCAATATATTGTGCAATTGCTAATGTTTTGCTAAAATATATAGCTGGTTTTTTTGAAGAACATATAACAGTTATTGTCAAAATTCTTCTGTAAGATGAGAATTCCAATTAAGCCAAACATTGCCTATAAAAAGTACTTAAATTTAAATTTTAACTGCAACTTAGTTGTCTCAATTATAGCATCAAAAAATTACTTTTTGCACAAGTCAATTTATCAAACTTTTCATGGCAGATGACCCTACTTAACACTTGATTGTGAAAATGATGCTCAATGTGGCTCACTTACAGTTTCATCCAACAAGTCAACATTGAACAGTTTCCCTTCTCCTTTTGAGTTGCTCCATGTTCTTATTGAGCTTTTGTTTGTTACTCTTGCTCTTACTGTCCATCTAGAAAAAAACTCTTTCTCAATACAAAGCTGAAGCAATTACCAGTACTGAAATACTGAAGCTATTACAGTTGACATATTAAACAACATTGCATACAATTAGTCTACATAACAGTCAACATACACTGTCCATCAGGCAGTCTGCAATAGACAACATCTGATTTCCCAGTTACATCTAGATTAATACTACACTAAATGTTATATATTTATTTAGGAAACAATACTTAGATAACTATACAACACAAACTGGCTGAGATATGGCCACATAATCATGAAATAATAAAGCAAGAGAAATATATATCTATCTTAGGTTAAAAATGACACATGTTCGCAGTAACTCAAAGTTTCATGCTTGCATTCTCATGAGTGCTCAAACATGAAACTTGGAGTAACAGCAAACATGTCTGATTTCTAGCCTAAATTCTACCATATATAATTATATACATACCTATTTTGATAGGGTGTAAGGCTGCTGATTGGATGAATGATCATACCACCAGCTCCAACTGGTTTGTTTTGGATCTTGGGACTAAAATCAGTGCAAGTGTCACACAGTGTCATGAAACTCAACTGATAAATGGGTACAACTTAAAAAGGGTACTGTATATAAAACTCAAAAGGTTCATAGAGTATAAAAAAGCAAACTCTCTGTGCACACTCTCAAACCAAGATTCAATACCAGATAATATTATTCAGATATTCTATTAGCTGCTTTTACAAACATCATATGATGTGATTCCATGTTTACTGTTGTGTAAAACTCCTTACCCGATGAATGCTCTCTATCAAATGTCATTCATGTGTAGTTTCTATGTTAACCAAAAATAGTGACAAATTAGGGGAGACTGCTTTCAAAAAATATTGTTCATATTTATTTAAACTTTTTAGATATTGGATTTAATATTTCTCTATCAGGTCACTGAAACTTGTTTCCATAAGTAACAACTAACCCTCCACTATAAAATCCACCTCCTTTATTTGCACCATAGGGGTTTGGCTGTCCATTGGCATTGCCATTTCCAAAACCTAGGAATTAAATATGAAAATTATTCTACTTGATTTTAAAGTTAATTTTATTACTCTTTTATACACAAGATTTTATTGCATATCTAAATTTCGAATGCAAAAAGAATTTGGATTCAAAATCATGGACAAAATTGTATCAAAATATTAATACCATGCTCAACCACAATGACATGATATTAAACACAATTCCATTTACATGGTTTTTCGTTGTGTGTTAAAAAAATTTACAAAGTTACAAATGGTAAAAACTAATAGAAACATAAAAATTAATGGTATATATAAAAATTTAATGGTAAAAACCTAAGCATCAAGCTAAAACATGATATAAAAAGCTAAATGAAATATAAGGAATTTATGTCCATTTAAAATAAAGTATGAATATTTTATTAAAGTATTATTAAGTATAAATTATTAAACGTTCTTGTGACATGGTTACAAACAGCAGTTTTGTATTTGTTGTAATTTGGCTCATTTCTAATGTTGTTTGGTAATATTTTGTACTTTTTTTTCTCTAATATTCATGTCTCAGAAAACTGAATATTACAAAATTTCAGCCATTACCTCTATCAGCGCTCTTCATTGGCTGCACCTGATTCTGTTGATTTGAACTTTGATGTTGATCTTTTGTACCATCTAGGAAAGTTAGTTTTAATAATCGCAAAATATTGCCTTATCTCTAAAAACAGCAAATATCATTCGAAAACTGCAAAATCAGAGGTGGCTTTCAAATCATTTCATAGATTTTGAGAATTATAATAACAAGACAAGACAAAGTATTATAAATAAGAAAGATGATTTACTTTGCATTTTCATCTCTTTAGCCATCTCTTCAATTACAGTTATTTGATCAGAAAGTTGTACCGGCTGGCCAATCTTTCCAGGAATTTCAGTTGCTGGTTTTATTATCTTCATACTCAAAACAACAATGACTTTTCTGTAAATTAAAAGATTCATTAAAATAAAATCAAATGTTTCTCACCATAGATAGACAATAAAGCATAAGTTTAGTAATTTTCAAGCATAAAGACACCACTTTAATGTTTTGTTGTGAATAAAATATGCTAACACAGTTTTACAAAAATAGATTCAATTATTCAAAGATGAAAAGGATGAGATTCAAACAAAGCAATAATCAGCATAGTATATAAAAAATTGTTTTATATAGCTCTGATATATACCATGTGTTACAATAAATAATCAATTACAAGATATGCCAATTAAGTAGACTGAAATAATGTTGCTGCTGTGTGTACATACTTAAACAAAAAAGCTAAACACCAACAAGTAATAGCAATTGTAAATAAAGGTAACAAATCAAATAATGAAAATTTTTCAGAATTTTTACTTTAAAAAATATAAAAAAGAGCCTAACTGCCAAATATAATATGGTATTTTGATTTTAGCCAGAGTGTGTCCTAAGGGAGAACCAACAAATGCCACTCCATCTGCATTTGACTTATTTTTTGTTAATTATACTTCTCAAATAAATCAATGCCATAGCTGCCACTAGCCTTGTGTTCTGAGCCACATTGCAAGTATATTGCTCCAGCCGAGCAATACACTTTGCCTCGATAGTGTCTGCTTCCACCATATCATTCAACTGTGTTCCAAGCATAGCCGCTGGTATAAAAAGGTAGTAGAAATGTAAAGAAAACAGGAGTAATAATACCGAAAAACGATCATAATATCTAATTTATGTTTTAGTATGAATATCATGTAGCTTAATTGTATCTTATAAGAATCCATTTTGTCATGAAACTATCATATGTGAATATGAGACCGTTCTATTTTATGTAGACCTAGCTCCTGGCATCACTAGCAACCACTGGAAGTCATTAGCATAGGCTACTGACTGCCATTTAAAAACGTTTTCTTTCTCTAAGAAACAAGACAAAGGTATTTCTGACAAATTGAAGTCTGCAAAACGGACACAACAACATGCCAATAATATCAAGAATTCAACTCACACTTTACTTGTTGTTGCATTATATTAATGTTTTGGACATTCAGTTTGTCAAATACATTTAGGAACAAAACAATAAAGAATTAAGATTAGGCATGACAATAGAGGGCTTGGTGCACATGTGCATTTTATCAAGATAGTAAATGATATTCACACTCAAAATAGCAAAAACTTACAGGTGTAGTAATTCACTCCATCTGACAGAACAACTCTGCAAAGCAAGTTAATCCATGAGAGTCAAGAAATGGTTAGAATAGCTACCGGCTTTAATAATTTTTCAAGATAATTAGAACGTATACCATTACTCTCGGGTCCAGGATAGGTGGGGGGCCTGGACAAAATTAAATGGGCAAAAAATTTCCTGACAGCCAATAAACAGGGGGTCTGGAATAAACAGTGTGGGTAGAAATTTCCAAATAATGATAAACAGGGTGAATGGCTTGCAATTCTTAATTGGAAATAGAAGGAATATAAACAAGATGCTAGTTTCTTAAAATAAATGAATAAAAACCTATTTATTACATTAAAATATAAAAAGTATTCAAGTCCTAATAATGTTTTCACTCTTCCATTTGATGTCAATGTGCTTGATGTGCTCAATGTGTTCTCATTATGCTACAACAAGCTTCATTGTATACACCCAGCAGTTTCTCATCACACACAGCTCAAATACATTCAACATGGGGCTTGTAATAAGGATGTCACTGTGGGCATTTTTTGATAGCAACTAGACAACAAATCAAATTGAAATCCAATTTTTCCTCATGAAATTCTCAGCATAATTGGTGAATTGAAATGCAACATTTGCACACTAAAATACCTGAATCGATCTGGTCCTTTGGATGACTGCAACTTTTTCAAGCCCTTTGGACAAGAAATTAAAACTGAAATTAACCATAATATCTACTAGAATACTATGAAGTATACATAATAGTGTAAAAGTCTCTCTTTTATCCCTTGATGAGGGTTATTCTAATTCTTGAGTTAAATCTTCATTGTTCACAATTTTTCTCACTCATATAGAAATCAATTTGTGATGCGAATACATTGATAATGTATGGCAGCCAGTTCACAAAGTCCTGATAATATAAGACTTCCAAGTGCATTGAGCCAAGCTGTTAGATCTATGGTGTGTACTGGCATCTAATGAGTTTATTTTTCAACAAAAAATTCAACCAGGATCAACTGAACTTACAAGAACTTGGACCACTGGATTTGATGGAAGGTTGTCACTGTCAGCAACCAAAATGTCCTATTGAATAAAATTTTTTTGATAACAATTATCTTGAAGCACAAGTAGCTCAAAAAAGACAGGCCATTCATCTAGTAGAACCAACAATTTGCTGGTGTTTTCTCTTTCATTATTATGACTCTGAAATATAGCAACAACCAGACAAATCACAGGAATTTTGCATAGGGTCAAACCATGTACAAGGTTCTCGACACATCTGAAATTAAAAAGTGGATGAGCAAACATTTGCATGGCATTTTAAACAATTTCAAGCTCCAAACTGACCCTGGAAATGATGGAAAATGAGAGGATCATCATAATGAGTTTAAACATAATTTATTCACGCAGTCTGTGGTTTGACTTTATCCACGAAGATAAATTAGCTTTTTTTCACTTAATAGATATCATTTTGCATTAAAAATATCATTATGCATGGTTTCCGACAGCACTGTTAGCAGTGAACTCTCTAGTAACAGCACAAAGATAGTCAAAATAGCCAGGCATTTCATTGGGGGTTAATAATTCCAACAATTGTGTTATTAATAAAAACATGAGGTGCTTATTAATGTTCTAGCTCCTAGTATGGAAATTTATATAGAATGTTAATACAAAAGATTAATGTTAATCTTGGATAATTTTTTCTCAAGTCATTTGATGCTAGGAAATAACTGACTTGCCAAAATGTGCCAGTATACAGAGCATGGTAACAGTGCACTCAATATGCTGATAGTAAGGGGCACACCTGAAAACTTGATATATGAAAAATAAAACTGGAAAATTTATAGTGCTGGTACACCTGAATGGTGCATCTGGCATTTCTGGTTTATTTTTGTGCACCTGCAAATAAGGTATGGGGCTTTTGGCACACCCAAGATCTAGCTGATATCTGCTGACTCCGCAAACTCTAACAATGTGCCAATTTGTTTACTTTTTTAGGAATGTTTACTGAGATACATTGGCAAAAGCTCCCCAAACCCCTGTTCTTCCCAACCCAACCGCAACATTTTCGACTTCAAAATACTAAGTTCATTAGAAAAGATACTGTAAGTCATGTATATTCTTAAACCTGTGAATGTATGTTGTATACAAACAGTTATGTGTATAATGGAAGCGTATATAAGTTCCAGAAATTCCATTCACAACAATATCTAAAACCATACAACTGATATGATCATAAACTTATCTAAAAGCATTATACCCATTTAATATAAATCATAGATTATACCAGAAAATGTACCATGTTGTGTGACATTATGAAATTGTAGCTAACAAAGTATAGACTAATTGTTAAAGTGAACTTAGATATTAAGAAGATCGATTCAAAATTTAGCTCGATTTAAAGTAGCTTTAATCAGATTGTAGGAAAGTTAGTGAGTGTTTTCCATTTCAAATCTAAACTCGGTAATTTCACGACGTTTCATTTTTTTCTACTGATTCGCCGTCGTCGAGAATCCACACTTAAAAAAACCTGTGACAATTTAAGAACAAAATGTTTATAATTGCGAATTACTGTGCTGATTAGCTACCTTAATAATCCCTGACGAAAGCATTGACATCGACATCGCGGGAATTTTCTGTAAACTTCTTGAGGATACCTTAATTCAGCCTGTTTGTTTCGACCGCCTAGTCCTTCGCGCCAAATTGTGACGACGCATGCTTAGAATCTACATGGCGCATAATTTTCGATAGCCTCCTTTCCGTACATGATCACTGCATCTGCGCGCGTCTGCTCCATAGGCTAGAAGATCAGTGTCTAAGATTGCACTATAATTTAAACTTCGATATTTTCTTTTCTCAGATAACAAGTTATCCTTTAAAAACCTGGAAAGAAATAAAGTCTAAATATCATATGAATGGCCAAAATATCTTTTTCTTGGGTCATGAATGAAAATCAGAATAAGAAAAGAGCCTGGAAGACACTGATAAAAATGGATTGATTAAAATGAAATGAAGCAAAACGGAAAAAGTAAAGATATTTTACAATAGAAGAGCAGGAAATATTACTTGAAGCGGTGTCGCCGACTTGAAGTTATCCTCATATCTAGCCTTGACTTTTTTTGGAAGGGGGGAGGGGCTTTGCCTCACTGATAATGGGATTCCACTGTCACAAGATCAGTATTTCGGAACTGTATTCAAGGAGAACTCAGTCATATAGCAACTCACATATGGAAGCAAACAGAATAATTGACATCATTTAAACGGTTCTTGCCTTCTATTTTTCATACAAGAGTGTCGTCCTCTGATGTACCTTCATATCTGATTCATTCGTCTTGAGGCGGTATCCAGTTTTCTTCGAACTCGTCACTTTTTGTTCAAGTATCCTCAGATAGGTTAATTCTCAATCGAGTCATATGCGACGGGCTCACTCTACGCTGTTTAGCTTCAGAAATATTTGCTATGCTCTCTTTCTGTTGTGTGCGCTTTTTGTACCCCAATTCTACACCATAATCCGTAGTATTGTTACTAGGTAAGCAAAAAATACCTTTAAAAAATCCTTTCTGTTCATTTAAGTCACAATTTTCCAAATAAACGAGCAGAAACCACGCAAAACAAAGAAAACCTTTTTGTGCTTCACACTATCTGCATATCGTGCATATATATCATGACGAGAATTCTTACATTAAGGAATAACATTTACAATGCAATTTAAAGTACACAATACAACTTCTCTGAACGCCATAAAACATCTTTTTATCTATATTTACCTATTTTTGGTAAAAAGTGTCATATTAAGATTATATTTATATGTTAAATAAAGTTAACCCTCGTCTCTTGGTAACATTATCAGCTCGGGAACTGACACAAAATGTTGATGGTTGCCAGCATTAAAGACATGTAAAAGGAGTCTTTTATAAGGAAATTCAGTGCAGGCCTTGACAATTATTACGTGGTCGGTTTGTACAAGCCTGTCCGTTTTAACTTTAAGCGGAAGCCTTATTGAGAAGTGCACCTTTGAGCTTTGGTTGGACTGAAAAAAAACTGCTACCTTAAATTACAGGAAGGAAGAAGGCTTAAAAATGTCCAACTTGGAAACTAGATGAGAGTGAGGCAACGGGAATCGAGATCTATGACTACTTCATATACCTTGTCAAAGTATCTGAGGGGTCGTATTCCATAAAGTACATTTCCTTTATTGCAGGTACACAACCAGACTCGTTGTCTGGAGATACACGTGAATCGAGCTGGCAACCATCAATACAAAAACGACTAAGAATAACTATTGCGAGGCTGCGCGAAATGAGGTACCGATTACGCTTAAAATGATGCTAGTGGCAAATAGCTCAAATTTTATACAATAAAACCTCTAGACAATACACTACATTATTCTGGCGTTAACAAACAAACCCGTGTACAAGATACTGACTGCTTATCCAAAATTTCAAGAAAATATGGGCAACTCTGTTTCTAATGTACAACAGGATCTCTTCCCTCTAAACATGCTTCTTTGAAAAGCTTGTAAGATCTATTGTTCAGATCTTTCCAAATACTAAGACAAGGATGAACTTTCCACGGTTACATTCCTTATAATCATGGCTTCATTTCTAATCCTTACGTAAACTCAAGTACACTTGCCATGTGTGTGCCTTAGGACTTTAAAATAAGGAAACAATGCATACTGTAAATGCTGCTGCTGTATTTCAACCCTCTTTGTATTCTACTTAACTAATGGCTGTACCCAATTTCAAGATCTACTGAAAAGATCACAAGCAAATTGTACCTCGAATATAACGCCTATTAAAAATTTATCGATGTAATTATGGGAACAAAACCTGGCCAAAATAAAGGAAAATATTCCAGTAAAACATCTATTAGAAAGTGTTTCCCGCTGATTTTCCGTGAAATATGAATGGAAAGTTTAACCTTACGTTGACTAGTTCTGTTGAAATCTGAGGTAGAGAACTGTTTCGTATTTTCTGATATAAAAATGCCCCTACACAAACTTAACTGTAAACATACCAATTTTACTATGTCATTACCCAAATTATCCAAATCTGCCTGAAATACAATGGCTAGAAAATTCAAAGACTTTCTTTTCTACAAATTTTCAATGTACATGATAAAAAGATATTATATGATTAAAGGTCCTCACAAATATTATGAACAGTTAACGAACGGACGGAGATATCTTTTACCAAATCTCTCTGACTTGGTAGCAATGCTATTCGGTCATCCGCTATTTGTTGCTCCATCATGAATAGTATTTCTTTGTTTCCCAATTTAAGCATCTTTGGTGACTTGAGGTTCTATTCGGAGTAGAATGCAACTATTTCCCTTTGAGTTTCGAGAATATTTTCTTTCCTTTTGCTAAAAATCCTTTCTTTTTCTTCGTTTTCGGACTGTCAACAGGACTTGCACCGCTTATTGATGCAGCTGACGATTTTCGACTCGAACTCTACAAGAAGAATTAAAAAATATTAAAGATGAGAGCCGTACTCAATGTTAATGAATTTTGATGTCTGAACAATATATCAACACAAATATAACATATAATCAATGTACTTCAGCGTGTTGTATGTCGATGAATAATGAGCAAAGATTGATACAATTAAGTAATGACTTTATACATTTGGATAATAGAGAGGTTCGACGTTTTCAGTATAACTGTTCACCAGGTAAAAAGAATAGGAGCTTTACCTGATGAAGAGCTATGATCGAAACATCGAACCAATCTTTCTTTCAAATGTACAAATTCGTTATTTAATTGTATTTATCTTTGCTCACAAATATAAAAGGACTGTTCGATATGCGTGTCACATGTCCACTACATCATGTGACAGTTCGACAGATGTACAGAATTCATTGGCGATATTTCAATTCAGTTGCGATATTTCAGAGTGTTTAAACTTTGATAGGAAAATAAAACAGGGACATTGTATTTCGTAATTCCTCTTAACCACAACAGAAAAAAGCTTTTACGACAGGAGAAAGTGACAGGCGAAATCATAAAACACAAAGGTTATGGAAAATATCATAAAATGTTGTGCATGGGATTCATTGTATTAGAAAAATATCTAAATTCTCGTTCAGCTGAAGGACGGTATAATACGCTATTAAAACAGTCGATTCAAGTTGACTAAAAACATAGAATTGTGGGAACTCAGTCGAATTCGTTCTTCAGCAAGTTGCAATGCCTGTAGAACAATCAAAGTTCGCGCATTTTAAAAACAGTCCTTGCTAGCAGAAAATCTTGAGTCGATCATTTTCCTTTATTTAGAAAAGAGTAACGGAGAGCGAATAATTGAGCAGGGTAAGAGAAAAATGGGGTTATTTCTTCAATGTGTTTACTAAATAAGAGAGGAATTATTTCCAAACCAGAACGTTTATAAGGTTGGCCGCTCATTTATGCCACCTGTAAGTTTGATTATTTGCGCTAACATGGAAAACATTTCTAGCTGATTGACTCTTGTTCAAAATTATTCAACCAGGTGGCCACGGGCAACTCGCAATTCATCAACGGTCAACGTACAACTGGATCGCCGAAACTGATACGCCAAACAAATAAATAAAGTGTAAACGAAGTTAAATGTTTAAGAAATATAAATATTTCTGAAGATACAAGTATTATGAGCCCCGATTAAGTGTTTCTCTGAAATCACAACTCTTTTCCGGGAGGCTATTTGTTGTAAGATATTAATGAGACGGCGAAGGATTGGATCGTAAGTGAACAGTGTGTGAAGAGACTTGTGGGGAATAACAAATTTGGTGACTTTTGCAGTAAACATGCACATTATACAGATGCAATGGAGAAGTATATGAAAGAAAAGAAAAAACGCGGTGATACAGATAACAACAGCATCAAGGAGATAAATTACTAATTGGTTTCAGTGAAAGATAGTAAATCAACACAATGCGTCAAAGACTAAACTCTGCTCTCCTACGAGCAGTTTTTCTGACGTTCGTAATTTATTCATTGCTATTTGCAACAAGAACTGATGCAGCAGGAGAGTATGTTAAGAGCTTCGAAGACTTTAAAATAAAAGAGAAACGAAATCCTATACCAGCATTGACTCGCGATTTACAATATAATGTTGATTATATCAATAACCCATGTTTACTAGCACCTACGGCAGAGATTGCCCCTCTGATGGACATTGATGAGCTACAAAGGCAGTATAAGGTATGTATTTAGTGTAAAAGATGCAAAGTAAACAGAATACATCATGCGAAGTTTATCGCAAAATGTATCGGTTGATGTGTATTGCTTGACTCGGCTGAGAAAAGAGCAATACCTTTGACGTTTTAGAGCTCTTGTTCCTGTTAGATATTATAAGGGGAGCCGAAGTATCGAAGACGATCAGCACTTCTGAGAATCTTTTTGACTTCCAGTTAAATATAAAATATTGTTTGATGTGGAGTGTTGCCACATTTAGCAAGCATACTAAGCAACACCTCTAGATTCAGTGAAAACCAACATGGCAATGGACCGAACATAACACAGAGTTGTATTGATCAAATCAAATCCTTGAGTTATGAAATCATATCATTTTGAAAATAACATAGCTAGTTTGTGAAAGAATATAAATGCTAAGATTCGCATAAGAAAGGTTAGCTGTAAGTATTCTGAATCTTTTACCAATAATTTCTTATAACCTTCCCCGCAGAAGAACTTAGCATCGAGATTTCGGCCACTAGTTAGGTCTAAAAATTTATACCGCTTGAAGTTTGTAGCATTGGTGTATTATAAAGGTATTGACTTACCATAGTGAAACGCACAAAATCATAATTCTGAAAAACTATAAAATGTTAACATAGAGTTTCTTTTTTCAACAGGAAACAAGAAAGGCTCTTCTTAGCCAAAGCCAACTGGAGCATTCAAAACAACTCTACCACAAAATGGTACTAGAAGGATACCTATTAATGGCTTGCATGATAAGAGTGGAGTTTGGAAATGCAAAAGCCGAGCGAATGATTGACAAATGGATATCAGGATATGACAACCCGTCATTCAAACAAGTGATCGAGGACAATCTTAAATCTGTTTTAGATATCGCTGACTCAGCAGTATCAATAAAGCAATGCAGGCATTGGGTAGTCATGGCAACACGGTATAATGAATTTCAAGTCCCGGCATCAACTAGCACACAGAGTGTGTTTGACTATTTGACAGATAAGCTGAGCATAGGTGGTGGTTCGTTTGCAAAAATCGGACCATACACGGGCTCTGTGATCATGCGGTGTTTACAGACTGCACCTGGACTCAATAAGGGTGAAAAAGAACGCATTTCCAAGTTAGTGGGCGCTGGTCAGCAGTTTACATACCAACTGATCGGGGCTTCAATGTCACGGATACTTGGTCATCACAGCAGCGCAGATTTATTGCGCATAATAGCACATGACTTGAACAGGGCAGGCAACTTGGAACGCGATGAGGTCAGAAAAAGAGTGAGGTTTCTCGTAAGCGGATTCAGACTTAGCGAAATATGCAAAAGAGGAAAAAGCGACCAGGACTGCCTTGAAGCAGTCGAGGCTGACTTTTCAGCCCATACCCCCCAGGAAGATCCATCCATCCCTCCACATCTCCTACACCCAGCCCTGACACATCCTCCAAATCCAAAGCCGCTGCTTGAAGATAAGCTACATAAACTGTTGCAGGACAACACACCTTCCAAGCCTGCTAAACCAGCTCCTAGCAAAGCCGGGGGAAATCCGCTGACAAATAAGGTAGGGAAACAGCCCCTGACACACAAACCATCTGGAAGCAACCTGCTACCAACCAAACTGGGGGCAGATCATCCCGGTATAACTGCAGTTGGAAATCCTCCCAAGGTGGGGGCATTATCTGAGCACCCATTGGTTCACCATGTTGGCGAAGATTGGCCTTTGGATGTGCACCCGGAGCACTTAACGACTTCAGCAGACGAGCTTGTAAATAAGGTCAACGAGCTTGAAAACCCTATTATTACCAGCATAATGGAGAACAAGAACCCCGAACTACTAAAACTTCTACAACAAAGCGGCAGCCCAGAGTTACTCCAAACACTGCTCAGCTCATCTGCGCCATTGGTGAATACAGCAGCAAAGGGAGATTCCCAGGAAACGACTCGCAAAGAGAAGGCAAGGCAGCGACTCAGACAGCTCCTGGCGGCTTTTAAGGGTAATAAACAGAAGCTGACAAATGCCATAAAAGCACATGCGCGACTGAGGCTGCTTTCGTACCTCAAGAACCACAGAAATTCAAAGTTACTGCAGCTGATGAAAATGAAATACAAAGAGCCCTTGTTGGCACAAGTAACATCACACGAACATGTGAACAATGAGGGCAATCATCCACCGTTAGTAGTCAATTTCAAAGAGAAGCCAAAAACCAAATCTGAAAAGGCGCTTGAGCTGTTGAAGTTGCTAGAGCTGAAACATGATGCAGGTCATGCAAAAATTCACCCTACAGAAATGCAACCAGGCCGGGAAATCCTTGATGAGCTAAAGGATGAACTAAGCACTCTTGGCTTCAAACATAAACACAAGCCCTCACGATATGTAGATAACACTCTTGTTCATTTCGGGGATCTATTGTCAACAGGAGTTGGACTCCCTATGGATTACGAAGCAGGAAAGGCTTTTGATTCTTATGCTACCAGCAAACACCATCGCAACCCTTTCCAATATGAAGAAGACTGGAAAGGATCATTGTGGCACACCAGAAAACATCGTCATCATCGACCAAGCAGCCACGGGTTGTTTTTGAACCAACCACATCTTGGATTTATAAACCACATAAACGAAAATACAGAGCAGCGTCCTGCAGAGGTCTACCCGTCAGCCAGAATGACACCGGGTAAAATGGAAAAGCAAACTGAGCCTGGAAATCTGTTGACAGAGGATGTAGCAGCAACATTTGGTGATGACAAAGGAGGCAATCCGAATAAAGACAACCTGAAAAACGTTTTTAAGGATATGGCATCTAACAGTATGGATTCAAATGATATTGAGAACCTTATGTCCAATTTGCCTGGCATAGTAGGGCATCATGTTGGAAAAGGGGAGCTCCACGACATCCTTGCACAGTTTGGCAAATCGACTGGTAAACCAGTTAACAGTGAGCAAAGTAGTAATGAAATGGTTCAGCTAAATAGTGGTAGCCATTTTGATGGCGAACACGCTGCTCACATTCCACAGCAATTCATGCAGACTCCAGCTTCTGGGTTGCTTAACGATGGTGCGCAAATGGGCGAGACTGACGTGGCAACCCTTCAAAAGCATCTGCAGCCACAAAAAATTGTCGAGCTAGCCGAGCAGGGCCAAGGAGAGCAGGTGAATAGCGAGGGTCAACTCCCACTAACGAGTGATGCTGCTAGGCTTCAATACATGATGTCACACGGAATTATGGATAAGTACGGACATGACAATGAAAAAATTATAAATATTCACCCAAATCAGAAGGTTATTCACATAAATGGGTACGGGAATGGGCCTGGGGGTCTAGGAGAGAACGTCCCGAACTTCAATGGAGAACATCTGATGAGCGCTCAAAGTCAAAGTGAAGACAATTATGCAGGTATAAATGAAAATGAGGCGAAACCGAAAATGGATTTATTGAATCTTAACGGCAGAATACAGGGTATCGAGGGGCTTGAAGATGATAAAATGGCGTTTAAGGATTCAAGGAATTACGAATCACTGGGTTCTATTGGGAAGACAGTTGAGAACTTTATTTCCACAGATGGAAGGCCGTCAGTTGATTCAGAGGCATCAAAAGAGCTCAAAGAACAAGAGAATTTTGATGCAGATGTACTGGAAAACGAAGCGAAGGCTGTGCACCATCTTTCAGCTGTGAAGCCAACAACGATCAACACAAACTACCTTGAGTCACTTTCTAGTGAGGACTTTGATCACGATGAAACAAGACAAGCCACGGTTACCCAAGGAGCGAAACAAAGCGATCCCATCGACGACTACATGGATTTTATTCATAAACAAGATGCAGTAGATGAAGATTACGCCCAACACTACTACAAAAATAAAAATAATGCCCTTTCAGGAAATTCTGGGTTTAGTACTGATTTCGAATATCAGCAGTTTGAAAAAAAATCATCGCTTAAGAAAAGGGACGACAAGAAGAAGCATACAGGTAATTCTGGCTTGAGTCACAATAAGAATATGAAAATTGGCGCCAAAGTGAAATCGGGAGCAAACAAGGACACGAGGGTCAGCAGCCAAAGTGAAAATAAGCAGAAATTAAATTTACAGGGTAATCTTAAATCTGCCAAAACAAAGCAAAATGGAGCTAATAACAAGCAAAAGGACGCTGAGAAGAGACGAGAACGACAAAAGGGAGGAGCAAAAGTGACTTCGAAACAGAAAAAGAAAACAGCAGCGAACAAGGCGAAAGTAAATGTATATCAACCGAAGAGAAATCAACAAAAAAAACTCAACGGAAAACAAATGAACGGGAAAAATAAGGGCAAAGAAAATGCAAAAGGAAATATAAAAATAAAGGGTAAAAGAAAAAATAATCACCAAAATGCAAATATGGCCTTGAATAAACAAAAGAATCATAACAAAGGTGATTTAAAGGAGAGAGAAATGAGTATTCTATGATGATTTCGCATGTACGACCGTGACAGAAATGTCGTGGAACTACTTGGAGACATTAACGGAGCTTGACTTGAAGGAGGATTTTGCGTGTACGTCTGTGACTGAAATGTTTTGAGACTATGTGCCTTGGTTGAAATGATTGTACAGTGTCAAAAAGAGGATAATTTAACCAATAATCTCATCGTATTACAAACTATACAGTTAAACATGTTGAGGTAAAAACAAAGCCGTTTCTGTTTTATCTCCAAGCAAGATATTAGATGGAATCTTTGTTAAGAAAATGAAAAAATGCGTTAGTTTCACCGAGCAGATCTGTAAATACAGCGATATATCTTTATTGTGGGTAGATAAATATAGCGATAAAGCACGAGCACGTGCTACGCATGAATAATGTATGAGACGGCATGAAAGAAAGCGCGGTGTCACTGAAGAAGTGGAATAGTGACACACAGTAAGAAACAATGTTTTGCTATGATTTCTTTGTTATATTGCAATGTATGCCAAAATCGTTATTGTAACATAAATATAAACTGACAGTACTTTGTAACCTTAACAGTAGTTTTTGATTGACTTATTGTGAATAAACACGTTGAGCATTGTCTGGATTATTTTGATGTCTTTGACTAAAGTCGTATGCGATCGTCTTTGCAGAGTTTCTTAGCGGGGATTGCAAGAGCAATATGAATTTTTAAAAATCCGGCTGGTAAAGTAGAGCCACTGAGTGTGGGAAGAAAACTATTTGGTTTATAAATGAAAATGCATTAAACACGGAGGTAAAACTTAAAGAATTCATCTTTATAAACATGGGCACTGATGCCAAAAGACTACAGCCAACTTTTAGGTAGGAGAGGAGATACATTTGGACTAAAAAATATATCTATAAATAGGTATTCCCAATTGAAAATGTCCGAAAGGGTTTCAAAAAGTCGTGGGGGTCACAGCACCATAATTACACGCTTGTGAATCTTACAGAAAAACTGCCAAGAAACTATAGCGATAAACATGATAGTTAGCTCTCATTCTTAACAACAACAAAAAACTTAACTATCAGTTGTGAAGGAAACAGGAAAAAACAATATAAAACAAGGTTCTTGCAACCGAACTGAACCAAGAGTTCCGTGATAAAAAGAATGGAATAGAATACCTGAAAACTTGGACTTGTTGCTCCCATATTTATTTCAAATTCTTCTGAATCGGAAGGAACTGGGCAGTTCTCTAAGAAATTACTCGGTACCAAACCTCGTTCACCACTACTTTGGGCCTGCCGTGATAAAAAGAATATGTTAGACAAGACAAGTTATATCAAGTTATGTCACAGACCAGTGGGAAATGAAAATGCTTGGAGAAATATACACAGTCATTGCGATAATTAGTAATATGGAAAACTTGTTTAAAAGGTAGTAAATTATTTACAATAGTACACTGTTGGTTCACGAAGGCCTCCTGTCTTATTTTGTGAGGGAAAGACGTATTTTTACAGAGTTCTGTTTTGACCATTTCCTAGAGATTCAAATGAAAACCACTGTACAACATAAAATTTATACATAAATCACTTGCAACTAGAGATGCTTCAAGTAAATATCCTTGGCAGTTTAATTTAATTAAGATTCTATGGATATTAGTTTATTATCAAGAAAGAGGACGATTAAGAGCTACTCACGGCAAAGAAGCCATCTTCATCCATGTCTCCAAACACGAGGAGAATATCCCCCTTGTTGAAGGGAAGCTCGACCTGTGACACGTAAAGTATATAAAAGGATGGTAAATTGAATCTCAAAAATAGATAGTCATGCCAAAGAAAAGCAAAATCGGACATTTTGTAGGCTGCGCTGAACATTAGCAAGTATGAGGTAGTGTGAAATCATCATCTCCATTTTTAATATTTAATTTGTTACATGAGTCATAAATCGTTGCTACCTGTCTGCATAAGCAAATATTTATGATCCAGAAAAAGTACAAAGAAGTAAGCTATTAAACAAATATTGAATGGAATATAAATCAACTAGAATAATTACGTAATACGGAAAACGAAAACAGATGATTTATTAAACAGCAATTTGGGGCAAAGAGTGAAGAAAAGTGACGGGTGGATCATAACGTGTATGAGGTATGTAGCTCCAGGGATCAGCATAGCAAGAGATAGAACCACATGAAAAAATGAGGTCCAACCACATCTAAAAGCATTTGTTGCCGAATTATATATAATCAACCAAAACTTTGAAAATCACTTAAACTGAGCCTCTGTTATAAAGTTAGGCATATTACGATGCGTAAGAAAGATTAAGCATTATAACACACTATATTTTTGCAATGAAAAATGTGTGTGCGATTGAAAGCTAAACAAGCACAATCAATTGCTACAAGCTATTACTTTCTGACATAAGTTCTGTCACTGACTAGCCCAAAAAGCTCAATTAATTGTAAACTAAATCATTTAAGATCAAGATTAATAGTGGATTACAATATTCTTACTAGCACCGTGTTCGTATGCCTACCTCTGAATCGACATTAGGTGATGATACAGCCGGGTCATAATCGTACAGCGCAATCATCCTTCGCGGAGGAAGGCAGTAGATGCTGTCTCTTTCAGATATGTAACGATAATCTTTCTCCTTTTCCTCAAGTTCAATATTTTCGATTCTTGCGAAAATTTCTTCCATTTTTGTATCTTCTTGCTTAGCTTCCTGGCCGGATTCCTTTGTCAGTTTTCCTTCTGAAGTACCACCAGACTCTTTTCTGGCGCCTTTATTATCTGACGTATCGGTCTTGTCTTGATTAACTGTAGCCGAGTGTGATTGGCTTTGGCGTCGATGTTCTTTAAAAGAATCAAGAAGAATTAATAGAGGGCATCAAAAGATCTGAATGAACATACGTTTGTGCCATTATGGATTCCACTTTAAGGCTTTATTCGCCGTAAAACTGATAAAACCTGCACTTACTCTATTCAGCTGGTATAAACATATCAACAGCATTGGTAACTGAACTTGGGTCTACCTTCCCACTTAGAAATACAACTAGAAGACGCCATTCATAAATACATTCCAGGGATAATCACATACGTAATAGAGTTCTTCCTCTACTTCAATTGGCGTCATTGCAAAGTATGTCTCTAACTCATTAGGAACATGATTCAGGAAGCTCAAATGGATTCAACCTGGCATGATTCAAAGCAAGCCAAAAACGTGTTGCATTCAGAATTAAAAATTACCAGAATCATTCAAACATAATTTCCGTAAGACCATTACCAGAATACGTCACTTGAAATTTGAACCATGTCAGATTTAAATAAGTATTCTTCCAACTTCAAAATAAAACGAGCGAATCTTCTGCTGTGATTCCAAAATGCTGATACACTTTCCGTTGATCATTAGAAAACGTCTCAAAAACCTATTAGAAAATCTGATTGGCGGAAATCCATTCATCTTGAACAATGCTTTGATACAAACAATATTGTCTTGGACCAATAAGGATTGCCCATATAAGGCAAAGTTTGTTTTTCTAGACATGCGGCATGATTTGAAAAAGACGATGACCTAATACTGATTGCAGGGACATGCTATACATTTGAAAAGACGCTGTGAGTTGGGAGGTCGAATTGATCAATAACCATTCACTAAGTACAGGTGTTGGGAACTGATCAACTTTTAATCATCAGCAAATGCAAAAGAGGCAGATTATTTATGTACCATTTCAGTTTACACGGCGTCATGGATGTTCTAAACGGGGTTTCAGTTGCCTAATGATCGCATTAAGCGTGAAACACCTTTTCTAATGACCCCCTTTCTATAGTGTAAAGCTCTATCAATACGGCATCGAAGACTTTTTGACAGACCGGTAAACAGTAATTTTCATTACAAAAAGGAGTTATAGCTATTTTTAACGGCTTGAAAATTCTTCACACTTTTGTTTCTACATACGTCATTATCACTTCATTATCACGAATGCAAAAAGCCTTTACGTTTTTTATTATGAAAATTGACTAGTTGCATATTCGATACACTTTATACAGTGAAAAATCTCTAAAAAATTGATGTCCTTAGATTTCCTGTCTACAGAAACCTTTTTGGTATTGATAATCGTGTTTTGATTCTTCATTGCGAAAATAATAAGTATATAAGATTAATGTGGGACAACAATAGCAACAAAAGAAAATAGTTTCACCTTAAGATGAAGTTACACGATTACAAAAGTTCTGCCGGATAGGTGTGATTTAAGCTACCTTCAAATTGTGAAATGGTTGATAACATGGTTTCAAGACAAAATTATTCATATTTTAAAGATCTTTGATTTTTCAATATATTTGGTTGGTTCTTTTGAAGTAACTAGCTATTATTTGACAGCTAAAGTTCTGTCTCTCTTTAAAATAACCAGCATTTAGTTGTTGAATAAACAATTCGGCATTTCCTAACTTTACTCTTATAATCTATGTCAGTCCTAGTTCTAACACATTGTCAATTCTATAACACATTAGCAAAGTAAAATTGCAAGTAAAATGAAGGTTAGTATAAAGAATCAATACAAACCCTTAAGAGCGAATAATTTTTCCTTTAAGAAGCTTATGCAAAAAGAAGACACAAGAATTCTACAAAAATAAACATAAACATAATCCACTTACCGCGTTCCTCTGAAATTTGATCTTCTGAATCCCCTGTGATATCTGCAGAAGGCGGTGGCGGTATGTTAAACGAATTTCCAAAATCACCCAGACTCACTTCCTGCACCATGTTACTCGGTACAAATCCTCGCTTTTCGTGCAGTTCGCCATAGTAAAAACCGTCCTCGTCACAATCGCCGAAAACTTTGATTAAGTCGCCCTCGGTAAAAGGCAATTCTTCGTCCACGCCATCTGTGTTTGGAGACATTGTTATTGGGTCATAAGAAAACAATGCAACAAAAACCCGCACATTTTTCACAATTGTTTTATCTTCCACGTGGTTTGTACGCGTGTCTTCACCCGAAACCTCATCGATCCCATTCACATTATTGTCTTTTAACTTGTCGTCCTGTGAACTGGAAACAGGTTCTGCTTTATGAATGCTTTTATCAATAGGAACCCCACTAAAAACATTGTTATTCATTGCAGGTTCCTCTGTAAATGACCCAGCGGGCTCTTCTGAACGCTTTTCAGTTCCGTTGTTTTCATGCTCCGTGTTAGGGATACTCTCAACGCCGGTTGGTATAAAGTCTGGCTTATATTCTGTCTCTGAGTCTAAGATTGATTCATCAAAACTATCTACAGCGTTTAAAGTGTACAAATCGTGAACCGAAGTTGATGGAATCTTAATCGGTTCATCGTCAAAGTTGTCAATGTCTAGCTCGTCATCTTCGGCATTTTCTCCTTCCGAGACAACCTGCCCCATCGACTTCGGTTCTTCTACTTCAACTGACACTTCGTTTGCCTGAGTCGACCCTCCTGTAGGTGTACTGTTCCGATAAGTACTTTCTTTTTTGCCTTCTAAAATATCAATATCCTTGTTTTGATGCAAAGGAGATGATTGGTTCTGGATACCAACTTGACTAGCGCTCAAGTCAAAACCATTTCTAACATTATTCTCCTGCTCGTCTGCTACAATTTTATCTTCTAAAGCCAGTTGTCTAGAGTCATCTAAGCTCCCATGATCAGCACTGGCGATTTCTAATGAATTATCCCCCTTGGCAAATTCAATGTTCGACGATGGATCAGAGTTGTTTTGGACCCATTTCCGCCTCACAGGCAGTGTGTTTATGTTTTCATGATCGTTGGTCTGAGCGGGTGTCTCCTTTGCTGGTAGATCATCGTCCTTATCATACACATTTGGCTGCACATGCATTGAGTTAGCGTTAACATTTTCTGATAAGATAGGCCCTACTTTGATGTTTATTGCCTTGGCGCCTTCGGGTTTAATATTCTCAACATCATTAGACAAATCAGATAAATCCGTTACTGGAATACTAGCAACTGTTGCTAATCTCTCGTTTTCTTTATATTTTCTATCATTCTGTTTACTTTCAGCTTTGTCGATGTCATCTTTCTCCAAGTCAAGAGGCAACTCGGGCACACCTTCAACAATGTCCTTCTCAAGAATATCAACAACATCATCTGAGTCAAATGTCAACGTGTCCTTCGATGTAAATGTACTCTTCTTTTCTGAAAATTTCTCCGAAGCTTTGCCGTTCTTCTCTTCCACGTCGTATGTTTCATTTTTCTCCTCTTCTGAATGAAAACTAAATGTTTTGTTGGCTGGCGACGCGTGACCTCCTTCTCCTTTCGACAGACTGTATGTTCTCTGTGTACCATTAATAGGACTTCCATCTTTGTCGTACTCAAGCAACTCTTCGATTGTCTCTTCTTCGATCGCGGAAAGTTCAGAATCGGAGCTGGACAAGAGTTCTTCAAGAGCAAAGTGCTTCCTCGGCTTCACTTCAACGGCATCCGGATAGTCAGCTTCCGGAATGGTCACGGTATCCTGTTCATCTTTTATCGAATTGGCACTAGGATAATCCGGCATCGGAATGCTTGGCAGAATCAGATTGTCAGGCGGATTTCCATCCACTGACTTTGAAGGAATTTCTGTCGTTGGAACAGGAGGAGCCTTCAAAAGAAATGGCCAATTTACAATATACATGACAATATCGTTCTACAAACATTGCTAGACTTCCAACAAAAGCCTTTTATACTTCTAATAAATATTATCTAATTGTAAACTATTCATATCACAATTTTTTTGAACTCGTTCTGCACTTTTTAACTCGTTTTGCTCAATTTAGCATATTACAATATGCAAGCCTAGCCTATCCTGGCAGGAAGTAACCAGAGTGTATTTGGTGACCAGTAGTTACAGTATGTAACAGCGAGTTACCCAAAGTCACTAACATGTAGTGAATAACTCACAAAAAGTAAGCAAATGATATTATGTAACTTAACTCCTGCTTTTATAGCCCTGAAATTACTGGTATATGATTAACCAATAGCCAAATCTGACAAGCTTATCTATAGAAAAGAATAAACCCCTAGGAAAAATTGCAATTGCCCAGTCACACATTATGTGATTAGAAGGACACAAGCTTCGACAAAAAACACAGTGAAAAAAGTCACAATTTCACACAGTCAAAACAACTCACTGATTCCAGTTGATCATCCGTAGGCTTTGTACTGTCGATCTCCTTGCTAGAATGAAAATCAGGAGGAGCCTCCTCGTCAGAGTCATCTTCTTCACTGTCTGAATCTTCACTATCAACTACGTCATATCGAATCACTGTCGGTTTTACTTTAACTTTAGCATTTACATCATCAATCTTCTGGCCTGTCTTTGAAACGTCAGCTTTCTGCTTTTCATCTACTGTATCAGTATCTCCTAAAGCCTTGGGAACCTTTTTGTTTGGCTCTGGAGCCTTTGCTTTAGAGCTAACAGTCTTCATAACAGTTCCTTTTTCCTTGTTATATATCTCTTTGTATAGAAACTTATCCACTGGCAAAATAACAACATTTGATATAGCTGACTCGCCAAATATAGACACTGTTTTGACCCAGAGCTCAATGTATTCCACTTTTGAGTCTTTAAGGATGGCAGCAAGGTCCTTAGCTTGTATTTTTGCATGATCAACTGTTGGCTGGTCGATAAACAGGGCTTCATGATCGTTCATATAAATCATGTAGCCTTTGACGATAGGCGATTTGGCAGCATCTGTTTCTGTTATTGTGACGGGGAGCCATGATACATTAACGGAAGTCGCTTCATGGCTGGCTGACTTTCGGATGACTCTTGCGTGAACATTCAACGGAGGTTCTGGTGGAGCTGTAAATTGATATTTGCATAATTTGATACATGTCAAACGGGCATTTATAATTGACTCCCATTAAATAAACGAAACAGAATATTAATTTGAAGAAGCAAATCAAATACTTAATGCGCATAGAAAGTTGGCAGATTAATAAAACAAAGACAAAAATATCTGGACAGGGTTAGCGGGGTACGTTGGTCAAAAAACAAAAATACTTTACAGATTCATGGGGCAGTGATGGTCTGGTAAAAGGGAGGGGTGTTGGGCAAACTATGTCCTAGATCTGACGGCTTTTGCAAAAAAAATCCTCCGGCACTAACGTTTGTTTGCCGAGAATGATAAAAATCTCATGCAAGATCACCTCTTTGCCAAAGTAAAATGTGTATCCCCAAAAATGTTCATAGACGATTGGAAAATAGATAGAACAGACTCTTAGTTGTGGCCAAGCAACCGATTGGAGCTTGAAAGTTCTGATAGAATGAATCCATCTGATGTATATAAACCGGGTCCTTACAAAATCCTCAATTATCCTCCTACCTCCTTTAGTTGTCCTGAATATCAAACCATTTGACATCACAGTGCCAGCTTTCTTTATCTTACGCTGATCAACAGTCGCTCTGGCCTCAACACTGACCTCGTACTCATGATCAGGAATGAGGCTTGTAAGTTTGAATCTGTCAACACCAGGCTTCAAGACGTGAATTTCTTTTCCATCCAAGTACACTGCATGCATCATGGAACTGTTGCCACACGCCCACTCCAAATCAGCTGTTGTTGCAGATGAGTTGGAAACCCGTAGATCAGTTGGTATTGCGCTTGCTCCTATGATTAAAGGGTCGAAAAAAACGTCCTGACAAATGGAACCTCGATGGCTAATTGCTTAAGAAATACAGATTCTCGCTACAGATACAGATACAGTTTGCCTCTTCAAATATCAAAGCACTGGCGACGTAGAGTTAGATACAAAGATCATTTTATTTCAGTTTAATTAAACGATCCAAAAATGATCATAAGCTCTCTTAATCTTAATCAAAGAATTAATGCGCTTGTTAATTTTATCAAAAAAGTTTGTGGTGTGAGAGTTTGATGAATAGAGAATTTCCTTTCTTACTGGAAGAATTTGGCCTAGGCAAACATAAGATAAATGCTTCTAATTTTTGCAGCCAGGAAACAAATCCTTTTCAACCCTGATAATGATTCTTTGCTAGACTAAAGAGTTATACACAGAATTTTTATATCAAAATGTTCAATGTTGATATCGCTGTTGGTTATCTGGGTTCGCTCACCTCTGCCTACAGTTATCGCAGCAACAGATCCAGGAGATTCTTTTTCGTCCTTATCAAAACAGTGAACGGTTATTCGATGAACCTAGCAGAGAAAATATACCTTTCAGCAGACGTGATCAAGTTATATTTTGTTTACATGAAAACGAGAAACCTACACCCTTAATAACAGACAAATGCTTGATATTTTCCTTGATTATCTCTAAAAAAAAGTCTTCTCAATTGTAAATAACGAAAACTTTTCAAAAGTGAGAAGAAACACACAAAAATCAAAGAAACAGAAATAATCTTAAAAAAAATTAAATGTAACTTTAATGGAATGGATTTATAATATATTTTCTGAAAATGGGTGTATGTTGATAAAAAACCTCTAAATGCAAGGCTGCTTGGAAATAAAGGTAGAAAGAAAGACGCAACTGCTTTGCAGAAATCATGCCTAAATGACATTGTAATTAATCAACTGTATATTAATCAAAGCTTACATGCACAGTTCTTATCCAAGCTTACCTTGTCACGAGCTACATCAGAAACAATAGCCTTCGTCTTATTTGAGCCAATCACAGTCTCCTTTAATTGTCCGTCTGCTTTGATGGAATAGCCTCGAATTTCGTCTTCCCCGACATTCTCCGGCGCCAACCAACTTATTACTATGCTGTTATTAAGTTGTCTTTCTAATTTAAGCTTTCTTGGTGGCGGTAGACCTAAAATGAACATGTCTATTACAATTAACGGAAAGAGAGGAAGCCTGAGCAACGACGGGCATTCGAATCTAGCAATAAGTAGCGAATGCGTCACAAACGATTACAATTTTCATCTTTTAATTAAGATCTCATTTTATTGTTTTATGTGCAGAGTGGAGGTTTTCTTGCAAAAAAAACTTCTGCAGAAGAATCCATTTATGATCACATCATTATGGTGAAAACAAAAATTTTACCTTTTTTCTTGAAAAATTCATCCTCACTCTCACCACTAGTCTCTCCTTTGAAAATATCACCAACTACTGGTACTGACATAGGCCTGGGAGTCATCTTTAGGTATTCAGCTGCAAAGAGAAGTGGTATTTGACCTGCTAAAGGGCATGATGTAAAAACTTCTAACTTTTCTCTTTTTTGTATCATGTGATAATACTGCAAGGTTTAGTAGGAAATTTCTTATTTCATTTTATTACAAACTGAGTGTGTTGTCTTATGTGATTATTTTTATATTTAAGGTAATGGACAGATAATAAAGTAGCTGAGGCAATCTGTCAATAAACAACTGACCAATCAGTGAGCGTGATAACACTTACGTGCTCATTCATTGGCTAATATTGATTGACAGTTGATTTAATCAATTCAGTATATGTTCATTGTCTTTAAGAAGCTTTACATATACTTTATTTAGATTCAATACATATTTGAATACTTTAGCTATCATTATTGGTCGGAATTAAAACTATTGTAATCATATAAAAATGAATACAGTAATTATATTATATTTTAACTTAGAGATGATGAAAGCTGGATTTTCTTAGAAATTAACATTTATTCGCTGTTTATTTTAAAGGTTTACTTTTTCTGTCTGTTTTATCAACTTTTTTCAAATACACATCTTTAAAATTTTAAAACTCTGATGAATGAAATACTAATCTATGTATTTAGAATTAATAAGGTTGTTTTAAATTAATCTATTTAACGAAAGTTTAAATTTTGTTAACTATGTTACCATCAATGGGTTGATCTTCAACGAGAGCTCTAGGAGATTCCACCATGGAGAGTGGCCAAGTTACTGAAGTGATCAAAATTTATAAAATAACTTTTAATCAAACAGAGTTTATAAAATAATGTTGATATGTTCACTTGGATAAAAACATTTCGTTTAGTTATAGTTCTTTTGAATCTCAACAACCATACTTATCAAATACTGATAAATATTTGCATTAATATGTAAATTACTTCAACTTTACTGAATACCAAAAGATATTATTTATGTCCAATAAGGGAATATACTAAAGATGTTTATCTTTTTTACCTTGGCAGGAAAAGATGGCTTGGGTTTTGAATTATCAATTAAAAGATTCAAAGTAAAAATTTGATGCGATTAAAATCATTTTACAAGAATTTATTTCATGCCTTTTCGTGCTCCCAGAGCGGCAATTTTCTGAAACTTTAGCACAAAACAAAAACAAAAAATGATGCAAAACAAGAAAGATCTAAAAATAGTACAGAAAGAGTTTCCTTGGCTCCTAAAAATCCACGTGCTTTCAAAGGTACATACCTTCAGTAAGGTCTTCATCGCTTTCATCTCCAGGATCTGAAAAAATAATGAAGTTAAACTGGAGATTGCTTCTTAAAACGTCGGTTGCAAAGTAGTCGATGATGTATACACAAATCTGCACACGATTTGGTGAGTAGAACTGGGCGGTTGTTTGTAGTTGATGCACGCTTAATGGTGTCATTAGGCAGCTTTTGAAAGTTGAAAAGCCAAAACATGAATCAGATGGTCAGGAAATTACAAAACGTAGAGCAACTCCTAAGTGAATTCATTCCCTTTGCTATTTACCCTTTATTCATCAGTGCTTAGATCAGCTATAGGCTGCTTGCTGATAACGTTTCAGCTTCATTTCATGAGAGGCAGCAGCAATATTCCTATTTCTTTAAATGTGACGTTTCAGAACCTTCTATAATGTCTTTACATGTTAAGACGAGACTTTCGGTATTTCGAAAATGTAGGGATGGCAAAATAAGGAAATGGCAAGGTGAATATCTGCATCTTCAAGATAATGGTTAAAAGGTTCAAAAAGACTCATAGAAAAAGTTTAGAAATGTGATTTTCCTGCAAAAGCCGAAATTGATTTGATAGAACAGGTGTCTAAAGATTCGTGTTACATTCTGACATTAAAGAGTTTAGTAAAGATGAGATGCTGAGATGTAAAGAAGAATGACAGAAACGAGCACTTACAAGCTTCATGACCATTGGCTATTGGGAACAATTGGCCTTCATCTGAAAAGCAAACAAAATCTTCGAGTATAAGTGGCAAATAAATAGGAAAAGGTGAATAAAAATAAATACGAAAAAATCATCCATTTAATTAAAGAAGTTATTATGGGAAAAAATTGTGATTTACCTGTTATCTTTTCAACAAAATTTGAAGGCACCAATCCACGATGACCATTTGCAAGTTCACCCGTATAAAAACCATCCTGGGTGAAAACAATTTTTTTAGATTCCCTAAAAAGGGTCTTTTTAGAAAAATGCTAAAAAATAACAAAGCCATGCTGACCTTGACCTATTTCAAAATGTCTACGCTCCCAAATTATTCTGTTTCCAGCAAGAAAGATTTCATTTGTTATCGCAAGTTAGGCAATGGCATCTAATAGCTCGTATAGTCCTGCGGCTACGCCTTCCATCAATTAGATGATATGGCAAAGCAGTATTGTATGAATCAGTACGGACAGGGCTTTAAAGTTCATATTTCCCATATGGGCATTAAATAAAATATATTTATATACTCTATTCAAAGTAACAATCCGCGACATAACATACCTCATCTGCATCGCCAAAAATATAAACATAATCGCCAGCTTCTAATGCCAACTCCAGACTGGGATCTTCGTTTGGTGAATGTTGCAATGGGTCATAAGTGTACTTTGCAATAAAAACAGACAGTTTCTCAACTTTATTTTCTGACAGATCATTTTCAACATTGCTATTGACACCCTGTGCATCGTTATCAGCTAATGAATCGACGGACGCCTGGGGCGTGATTGGTCCAAAAACAGAACTGTCGCTGCTCTGTTTTTCTTGGAAGTTCAAACGCTTCTTAGAAGCAGTACGTTCTTTGCCACGTGTCTTGGCAGTTCCTTTTGGCATTTCGTTATCATGTGGTAGGACTTCTTCCTCTTCACCATCACTGAATTCATCCAGAGACAGTGAAAGCTCATCTGATGTATCACCAGTGTCGGCTAAACCGTTCTGTGTCACCATCTTATTTTTGGATCGGTCCGGTTTTTGCTTTACACCATCATTATCAAATCCATTCAATTCATCATCGTCACTGAAGTGAACATCAATCGGCTGATCTTCACGACTAAATTCCCCTGAATGGCAATAGACAGAAATTGAATGTTTAAACTGTTACTATCCAATATCGAGCCCGTTCTCTACATAACAGGCGATTAGATTCCTTATTATAACCTTTTCAGGTTGACATTTGACATGCCTACTGACATAGACACTGAAAAATGGCATATACCTTTTGATAGACAGTAAACTTCAAAAAGGGTCTGTTGCTAAGAAACACAAGAGCATCTTACCTTCACTACTAGACATGGCGGCCAAAGCGGCTATTCTTGATGACGCAACATCCAAAATATCGTCCTCACATTTTAATGAATTATCTGGCTCTGTGAAAGCAAACATGCCACATTCTTAGCCTCAATAGATACCAGCGATGTTAGTTTGAAAAACATGCAGAAAACCATCGTAAGATAACCTATCTATCTTATATGTTAATAAAATGTCTAGAGAAAAAGAAGAAACCCAAAATCTGCAAAAAATAATACTAGCGAAGAATCAAGGTTCAGAAAATCGTTTATCTAAGAAAGGTAACAAAAAATAACATCTGTTTGTGCAACACTTAAACGAAATTTTAGCAATTTCTCCTTTATCGGCCATCTACAGTGTCTTTAGCATGTCAGAATCTAGACTGAAAAGGATTTTGCACTCAAATCAGATTGGAGGTATCTTTGTCAGTTTGGAGGGATCTTTGTCTTATTTCAATACATACTGATGAAAATACAGCGTTCAATCGACGTACAATGACAGATTTTTCTACCACATACGTTAGTCTCTCATTAGCAACTGACTTGGCGACATACCTGACTCCAGAGGCGGTTCGTTTTGTTTCGTATTTGTTGGATGGATAAAATCATCAAATTCTTCTAGACCTGCTTCGGTCACAAATGCTGTTTCTACATCTGTTAAAAATAGAAATGAGTTTAAAAATATTGACATCACAACTTTCATCGAAGTTAATTTAAATTTTGCATAATGAACCAAAGACCCACATAGATGGAAACAGTCTGACCAACAGGCATTACAGTTCAAACTTTCTAGCAATTGCAGGAGTATCACTTTGGTAAACAAATGGAAAATACAAAAAATGGTAGAAATACGAAAAACTCCCCAGATAGGATCTATCTGGGCTACATCCTTAGTCTCGAATTAAAAAAATTGGACTTGCATCAATTAATTAATCGTTGCAATACATCTTACTTCTACGCAGAGAAGTTGGTGAGCTACACCTTGCTTAGAGGTCAGAACGACTATAAAACTTAAATGAACACCTCTACTTCGTTCAGCAAACTTTAAAGCTTACGCGGATGTCTAAAATAGAGCTGAACAAAAGCTATAATTGCAATAAAGAAAAAGCCTGCATACCAGGAGCAAAATCTTCAGTCACCAAGCGGTCATCGCTTTTAACAGGCGTTCGCGGTCGTGATGTTTGTACGTAAACATGGTTGGTAGATTTTCTGCTTTCGTTTATGCCTTTCTGTGCCTCGAGCATCATTTTATAATCACTTTCCTTGCTTTCTAAATCAACACAAATATCTTCGAGTCGAGATATCTCAGCCCTAAGCGACCCGATCTCATCTTCGTAGTTTTCTTTCATGTTTCGTTGGGTCTGAAAGAGAATTTGAAAGTCAAGATCTATGCAAAAAGTGATATTAATGATGTGTCGGGTTTTAGTCATCCTGACTTTCTAGGATTCCAGTTCTTACCTATAAGAAATATCATTACGAAGATCTCACTACAAACTAACAATAAAACATGATGTGAAAAAATATATTAAATAAATAGTGATAATGAAAACTACTTATCATAATGAAAAAGGTAACTGTAGATGAAAAAATGAGCTAACAAATCCAAGACACGCGTTTTTGAGCGTTTGGAGCGTTTGGCAAAATGCCCAAAGGAAGGATTGTAGAAGATAATAAATCCGAACGATAAAAAAAATTTGTTATCATTGAAGATACCATATTCCCCTCTTATATTCCTACCCTCTCTAACATTCCCACGTCTCTCTTATAGTCCCGTCTCTCTAATAGTCCCGCCTTATCTCTAAACTTTGAAAAATTAATCCCGCCTCTCTGATAATCCCGCCTCTCTGCTAATCCCGAATTAAATTAGGAGGCTTAATCAATAAAACTCGCAGCGGGAAGACAAGAGAGAATACGGTACGCTACGAATAACAGTCGATAGTAAGTTACCTCATGTAACTCTGTGATCTCTTTATTCCGCTTGTTAATTTGCTCTACCGCGTAATCATAATCTCGTTCCCAGACCTTGCATTTCTCTTCCTGGTCTTTCAATTGCTGTTAAAGAAGTAACGTATTTAGCAATCGCGTAAATGTAATGAAATTATCAAAGTAAAGAACATCCTGCATATTTTTGTTGTAAGAAAAAATCAAATGAGAAAGTGGTTACCTTCTGTGAACCGATAAACAATAAGTCAGTAAGTTTACAATAGATCTAGCAACACGGTAGGTCTTTTGAGACAAGGCCACTAAGACAACTGAATTACTACGACAGACCGAACACTATTGTTGGTATCGATAAACAGAGCAATGGCACTTGCAACTGTTTTGTTGTGTACTTTAATTAAAAAGTCGTTTAACGTTTAACAGTATTCTTACCAGTTAAAAAGTTTAGCATAACAAAGATTTTCATCAAGGACTTTGAAATATTTTGAGATCCTGGATCATGTGGATTTTTCGGAATTTCAAAGAGTGGTAAACATAGTTAACATTCAAAGCTGTGGAACAATATTGTTAACATGATTCATAAAACTATAAATTCTAATTTTATTCAAATAAACACGGCAGCGGAAATGTTATTTTGCCACTGGATGTGTCATTCTAACGACACAAGGTGATGCCAGGGAATGTGGCAACATCATCACTTGAACAGCAAGGACCAAAACAAATCAGATGTGATGACATATCGAAAATCACCTGCTCAATCTTCTTGTAGCTTGCTATTTTTTCCTGGAAATCTTCCACTTGATCTTGCATCACGTGACACTGATTTTCAGCATTTGAGAGGCGCTGTTTTAAAACTTCGTATTCGTTTTGCAGCTAAAAACAAAATGGTTTACAGAAATAATGAGTTTTGAATATTTACAAATAATAAAGGTTTTATTACATAGCACATAACTGCCTAGCCTTTTTCACGAAAGCTATAATCTGATTTTCAATACAATAAAAAGGTGAATTAGGATTTATAAGATGAAGTTGGTAACATTGCTCTGCCATACTAGCAAATAGGAGCAGCATTCTCTTGTTTTTGGAGTGGTAGAAGGGAGTGGGGTTAGTGATTCCTTCCTTTTTAGTATTATTTGTGGAAATCGTACCTATCTTGATAAATGTCTGCTGAAAATCAGGATACGCAAAAAACAGAGTTTGTAGATGAGGGAGAAAAACAATTTGAAAGATGCTCTGTATCTTAGGGGCTCATAGCTGGAAATTTAATGAAAACTGAAACAAAGATTACTTTCACCGACAAAAGTTGTAATAAGCTCGACTGGTTGACATGTTTCTTTTAAAACACAAGGCTAGTGACGATGGCTTGGCCTACTAAAACAAAGAAAATTACACCATCACTTACATCTTCAAGATCAACTATTTTCTGGCTTTGTTCATTGAGTTTGTCTTGCAGGTTAGTTGCCATTAGCTTGTGTTTCTCAACTTCAGTTTCCTAAAATCGTTAAAAGAAATTCACTTAAACATTGGCAAAAGTACAATTATTCTTGAATCTTGACAAGAAAAATTTGAAACCAATGAATATTTCTGAAGCAGGCCATGTTTGCCTCCAGGGTGACCATCACACCCACCAAAGGTGCTAGTTATTTCGCCTAGTCACCTTCGTAACATCTATGATTGCGTCATAACACATCGCCCATAATGCAACTTACCGTATGTCGTATAAAGACCAACTCAAGGTCGGCAATATGAAACAGGAATGGCCTTTTTTAATACAATTAGTTTCCATCATCTCGAGGACAAAATGAATGAGCTGTTTTCTTTTTCTTAGCTCTTTATCATCTCTTTGTTATTTATATTTAAGTTAGTAATTTTTAAGAAAATATAGTTATTGCCGAGATGAAAAAATCGTAGCAAGAATGCCTCCTTTATGTATCCAAAACATTTGAAGACTAAATGTTGGATTCCTTCTTATTAGACTGGCAGATACAAAGAGCAATTTAATTATGCGAACTAGCCTCCATGCAACACCTGTACGACTGTTTCAAACAAAGAATAGTAAAATATTGTATCAATACATCAAAATTTTAAGACGAAATTTTTACAAACAAAGGTTTTGAGGTAAGGAGCGGGGGTATTCATATCCCAAAAAATAAACGGGCTGCCTTTTGTTGCCGATTTCAGAAAATAACTAAATCTCGAAACAAATTGCTGACTGGTAAATTAATAACCACAGCCTTCGCAGAAAAAGGCTAATTTAGAAAACCTTAATACATCCAAATCTCTAAGCTTCAATACTGACAATACTGAGCATAAAAGAAATACTATGAGGAATGTTTCCTTCTTCTGCACAAGAAACAACTTTTATAATATACATCTACTATAAAACAGATGTGAATCTATGAGGCTGTAGGTAAAAATATTTACCAAATTTTTCCGCTTCTTCTCAGAATCTTCAAGAAGCTCTGCAAGTTCTAGTAACTCTGCTCCTTTTAACTGCAAATCTTTGGTCTGAAATAGAGAAGATTGAATTCAGCGAGTTTCATTGGATACTGATTAAAGATGTCTATGGTAAAATTCCTGTTAATTTCATAATAAGGATTCGAGGAGTTCAAGGTTTTTCCATTCAGCCATTTAATGTCTTACTTTGCCACGATAGCACTCTTCCTCTCAAATGAGCCACAAAATATGAACCTTTGCAACAAGCAACCGTGAACAAATTCAAAATACTAACTTTTTATAAGAATAACTTGATTTTTGCAGAACATCAATATTCTTAAAAATTATGATACTGTGTCTAAAACAATTCTTAAATCATTCTTAAACTTAAATCTAAAAATAAAATCAAGAAGAATGTTCAAGCCTTTGCTACTATCTTTCTTCATTGCAAATACATTGAAGGAATTAAACATGCTAGCAAATCCAAGCATGATGAGTGCTCCTAAAGCATTTGGCAAGAATGTTACATTTGTCCCAAAAAACTCTTAGATAAAAAGTCAAATTGTCGATATAATTCGGATTCCAATTACATAATTAAACTTCGAGCCCCATTATTTGCATAAAATTTTTTCCCACAAAAATCTGTGTAACAAGCATCTTTTTAACAGCGCAAACAGAAAAAAGAATCCACAAGCGACTCACCAAAGAGTCACACTCTTCGTTTCTCTCTTTCAATATTTCAAGTAAATCGTCACATTGCTTTCCTCTTTCTTTCAGATCCTCTATCTACAAGTAAAAGTATAGCAATTTATAGACTTTTAAATATGTGGATACATTTTGACCAACGGGAAAGAAAAACGAAAAAAATTAGCATTGAAAACAGGCAATTAAGGGCATGGACATAACACAAAAGAGCAGTTTCAGTGAAGCATCAATTTGCATATGGAAATGACAGATGAGGTAAAAAGGGTTTCATGGCCTATCACTTTACAAGGAACGAAACTCCTTAGAAAATCTTCCAACTGTAGATATCCTAAATATTTTTGCAAACATCCTAGAAATAATATGACTGCTTTACTTTTGGCTTTTTATCAAACCTAAGAAATCCTATTAACTTCTAGATCAAGACAGGACATGAAATTTTTGAACTCATCACAAGAACGAGCAAATCAATACTGTGCTTAAACATTGACAATTATCCAAGGAAAAGCCAACCTCAATTTTGTGTTTCTTAGCTTTAGTCCTTTGGACATCCACAAGTTCTTCGAGCTGTTCTTTCTCAATTTTTATACTTTCCAGTTCATCTCTCAGCACATTTTCTTCTTTCCTTTTTGCTGATTGTTGTTTCTGTTAAAAATTCATTCAATGGCTTGAAAAATATCTAACAATACCTTTCTATTGTGTTTCTTAAGTCATTCCAGCAAGAAGTAACGATTTCATTTAGCAAATTTTTTCATAAAAACCACATGATTATTAAATAATATATTGCTAGACAAGAGAAAAAGGGACAAATAAGATCTTAAAAGCATAAGATGTCATAAGACTAACAAGTTTTGTGTTAAATACCTTAAATATTTACATAAATAATTTGTTGAAATGGTTGGTAATAATATAATTATCAATAATAACCTCCTCATAAGACATTTTAACAGAAAGTTGCTTTTCAAGCTTGAGTTTTTCTTTTTCAATTTGATGAATGATGGTTTCTAATTTCTCTGTTTCAGAGACATCCTCTACCTAGAACAATGCATGAAAACATGTTTAATATTCAGCTAATATGCAAGTAGGTATATCATAAATACTTAATTAGAATAATAATTTTCCTAAAACCTGTGGGATACCAGAGAGAGTCTGGATGAACAGACAAATGCAAGAATTATTAAAAAATGCATATTTTAATATTAAAATCAATAAAATTATGTGATAGTTTGATCCTTATCAAAAATTGACTTATATTTGAGCAAGTGGATCAATTACACGTAAAATGGAATGAACAAAAGACACCTTTTTGACAGCGGTTGAAGGCAAATTGTTCCATTGTTCTTTTAGCTAAACCACAAAAAATTACAAATACATTTACATCAACAAACTGTACCTTTGAGCAATTAGGAAGTTCATGAAGCCAGTGAGAGGAACTACTGTCATTCTAATAAGCTAGTGTTACCTTTAGCCTCAATTGTTCTTCAAGAGTTGCTATTTTTCCTTTTAGCTGGGTTATTTCTTTGTCTTTGGCCATCAGATTTTTAGCATTTTCAGCTAAGTCTCTTGCTCGTTGCATTGTGAAAGACTTCTTAAATGATTCAACTGCATCTGATGAAGATGTTTTCACTCCAGGTTCTTTTGATTTCTACAAATGCCAACACAGAATCAATTCAAACCATCAATTGACAAGGAAACACTGCAAAATGCCATTTACACTATACAAATGCAAAAATGAGATCAGAAGAGATAAACCAGTTGTTTGGTACCAATACTACTGTAAGGGCTAATGATAATGAACAGCTGTGTAGGGCAGGACTTTTAGTTACGAAATTTTTAAAAGAGCAATGAGCTACCAGAACCTGTCCTACTCCTCTGCTGTCAAAAACTGGAACAATATCCCTGACAGGATTTGAGAGAAAGAATCAATTGCTTGTTTTGAAACATGGTCTAGTTGAGGGAGTACATATCTTTTGAACCTTTAAAAGTATGTACAGGGCCCAAACACCATTCCTTTGAAGAGTTGTGATTCATCATATATTTATTTGATTTCCCCAAAAACATAATGTTAACATGTTGTTAATTATTTTTATTTGAAGCTGAAAAGTGTTTGTTCACAAATATTGATGATAATGAAAATGACAGAAGATGGCTGCCAATTGAGTCTACCATAATAAAGGACCTTTATACAAGCAGGCAAATATTCCAAACTCGTGGAAAAATGAGCATGTTTCAGAAATAAACATTAAGTTTATTTTGTGCTTGAGTTAAAATGGCCCTCATTGCCATCCTAAGAAAAATACCGCCAAAGACAAATACATGCTGTTTGTTTTAGTCATCAAGCTCGTCATGGAAGTGTCAATAAAAGAGATTACCCACTGAAAGTAGCTGCTACAAAAATCAATATGTGGCTATAACATCATCATTACAACAATGAATTTGTGGCTATAACAGAAGTGCAATGTAGCAAAAGATTCTTATAGAGCCTCATGACACATAGCCAATGAGGATTTAATAACTTTCACAATGTTTAAAATCCTTACCAGATCTCTCAATTCTTCCTGAAGTCTTTTAGCTTTCTCTTCCAGTTTCTTTGCTAAGTTTACCAGTTCTCCATTCCTCTTTTTAAGCTCTTTGACACGAGAATCTGATCTTGGTGATGACTCAACATCTTTCATGTCAGTTCTTTTCTGTTTGTAAGTAGAAATTATACGGTTAGTTTGCCATACCAAACTTTCAAGTTTCAAATGATATTTTTCTTGTGAATATGTACTCTGAAAAAGATTCCATAATGCCAGAGGAGACCTGCAATCGTGTCAGGGCATACTTATGATTTAATTTGAAACAGCAAAACAGAATATTCTATGAAAATTAAGCGCAACAACCTATCAGTTAATTAACTGATTTCAAATAATGACTTGGTACTTACAATGGCTCTGATATCATTAAAGACAAAAATTATCTTAACAATTTAGAGCCTTCTAAAGGTGTGAGGGCATTAATAGAAGAAAAAAGATGACACTTACTAATAATGATTCTTTCTCTATTAATGATAACTTTTTAGATACTTCATCTAAATTCCTTTTTAATTCTGCATTTCTTAGCTGTAATTCCTTATCAGTTTTCTAAAAAATAAAACATGTCATTACTCAAAAAATCCACAGTAACAACTTGTTTGTAGAACAAAATAGCTCTCTTTCCATCTAGCTTTAAAGTCCATCATATTCTGTGATGTGGAAAGAACTAAAACATGACGCGGAAAGATCAGCAAGTAAAACTAAAAAACTGGTTAAATATGAACCAAAACAATGTCTTGAATGTTTCATTGGCCTTTTATTAAATACTCACAAACTTTTATGTTGCCATACTTTTTGATGAAAATCAAACTGAAACAAAAACTGTTCTGATAGAATTATCACATTCCTCTGCACTTTAATGCAAAGTTCTTATGTCTTTAGTTGTTTTTGTAGTAGTTTTAACAAGATAAGCACTAATCCTTTTTAAAACAGCAAATATAAATATTACTTTTTTCAAGACATATAGCACGAAAACATTATTGTAATAAATTGTATTGTGTATAGGCCTGAAAAAGGTTTTAAAGAAACCTGCTTATTGTAGACAAAAAGGTAGACTATGAATGAAATTTCTATCAAGCAAGGTGGCATTTTAATCACCAATTCCAAACAAAAAAGGTGTTTAAGTAATTCCTTACATAGCAGCTAAATAGAAGTGAAAACAAATCAAGCTCATATATACACTGATAAGGCATTTTCCAATTGCTTTTTCAGTAAAATAAAATTATAAAGATAATTCATAGGCTCTCGCTGCAAAAAGGTCTAGTCAGTGCACAAGGGCCTAGAAATTAAACAGCCAGTTTAAACAACATACAGTCCTTTAAATAACAATCAAAAATTTATATTTTCAAATGTGGCATTGAATTTAGAAATAAAAAACTTACAGTTACTCCATTCTCGATATGTTCACTTCTTATCTTCTCTGATAACTGATCTTTGAGCTCTTCTAGCCTTGTCAGATCTAATTCCCTTTTTGAAATCTCTTGCTCTTTTTCATTCAATGCTTTCTGTGCATTTTTAAGTTCTTGGACATTTCTTGCAATCTGTATTCTTGCATCTCTTATAACTCTTTGGTTTTCTTTCTCATGCTCTTCTTTTAATTTTCTAATGATATCACTTTTTTCAGCTTCAGAAGCAGACTTTTGCTTAAGGGCCTCTTCAATATGTGCTTTTTGTCTCTTACATTCATTCAGTTCTTGTCTTAGCTTATTCTCGGTTTCATTATTAACATCCTTAGCTTTACTACCCAGCTCCCTTTTTAAACGATCATCTTGCTCTTTAAGTGAGAACTCTTTATCCTCTGCCATCATCTTTTTTGTAGTCCGTAGTTCTTCATCCTTAAACCTCAAGATTTGTTTGATTTCAATCTCCTTCTCCTTTAGTAAAGTTTCTCTTAATTTCTTCATCTCAAATTCATGTTCACCTTTCATTTTATCAACAACAGAACCTTGAACAATAAACTTTTCCTTGTCATATTCATCTTTAAGCTTTTTAATGTCAGCAACTTTATCCCGATGTATCTGCCTTGACTTTGCCCTTTCAACATCTAGCTCAGCTTTTAGTCTAGATACATGCTGTCTTAATTCATCATTTGTTCTTTTAAGATTTGATGGCGAATTCGATGATGTGCTGCTATGAGGGACAGGCAGCCGGCTGCGATGTACACCATTCATATGCGAAGCTGAGATTGGCATGGCTGTGTATTTAATTCAATCGTTCTATTTTATATGAAAGGAATTCTACAGACAATACGCAGAGCTTCGAGATACTGAGTCCTTGACGACATATATTCATCAATTTCCATTGTTTACTTTAGGTTGAATTTTTTGCTTTCACAACTAACGTAAGTGTACTATCAATATGACAAAACGCTCAAATTTACTCTTCTCTTGCTTAAAAACAACACCATAGTAATATCTCGTTTTTAAAGGTATTGTCCGATATGATCATTCACTTAATTGTGAATTTCACGTTGCGCATTTCAAGGTGATATGGGCAATTGACTGAAATAAAACTTCATGATTTCCAAAGTCGCGGCTTACAAACCAACAAAAAGCAAATCCTTTCGATCCATAATTAATGATCTGGCCAGAAGGTTAGTGCGTATTTCCATGCAACAAAATCGTCCATTGCTCTGCTTTTGTCGATGTCTTTTTTCAGCAAATGCTCGTGGATACATTAACAAACAAATTGTGCAAAATTCTATAGGATTACAATTCCCAGACCGACAACAAAATGGCGTCTCCATCAACAACACTAGTCCCAGCCCCCAACCATAAGTCGCGTTACTTCGCGCGTGATGACGTACTAATCTTGTGGGGGGAGGAGGGGCACGGGCTAAACTGAAACATGCTCATTCTAAGAAAATTCTAAAAACAGAGTTATTTGTTCTTCTTTTTTTTGGTTTACAAATTTTCTAGATTTGATATCCTATCCCAGAATATTGATGCAATTCATAATACCTTGTCCAAAAATTTCTGTCGGAAAAGGATACCTTGTTCTGAGGCACATACCGTCAGATCAAGTAGTCTGGGAGTGTCCCCAGGGTTGGGATTCTTCGGGCGTGAGCAGCCGATTGAAATGGAAAGCTTTATTCAGAGTCCAGAAAAGTCCTTAACCTTACTCCGGTCAAAAAAGTCCTTAACCTTACTCGCCGACCCCCCTTCCTCCCAAAGCCTAGCGGCTCGCGCCACCAGTCGACTCTGCGGTAGATTAAACGTGTGATTTAAAAGCGCAGCAAAAAAAAAGTAAAAAGTTGTCTCAATTGTTTTTAAAATTATTTCCTACCAAAACCTTCCTCTAAATTTCTACTGTTTCTCAAACCTTCCTCCGGTCTTTATGACCGTGCGACCATAATATTTTCTGAACTCTGACTTTATCATCATTCATAAAAAATAGGTCAAGATCAGTAATGTACCTACCGAGCAACTCACCAATCAAAGGGGTAACAGGCAAAGATTACAAGTAGACAGCCCTAGCACCTAGATGCCTATCGATGCGCTTACAAAAGGAAGAAAATACTGCACATCAATAATTTACCATTTATCATACTTACGCATATATTATCAGCGCACTAACATCATACATTATCAGATCTTTGACGAGGAAGACGCTTCTGTGCCCTTATGATCAAAGAAGAATCCGCAATCAGGGTGAATGAAGCATCGAATACCAAAGTGCCTACCGGTCTTTTACAGCTCTTCTACAGCACTTCTCTTCTTCTAATAGCAGTTTAACAATCTCTTCTTTAACGAATGTAACTTTACGTAGCTCTTGATTAAAAAACGAAACAAGGACAAAACTGGAGAAAAACAACAATTTGGAACTCGTTACCATAAGAAATAAAACCTGCTAGGACGTTTGGCTAGAAAACTGGATGCCATCAGGTTGTATCTCTTAAGTTGTATCTCTTTCTTTAAAAATATGCAATGTGTAATGTTCATTTTGGTTTATCATTGATGATTAATATTTTGCAGTCGAGTAGAAAAAGAATTTTCAATAGTAGTTGGATTGGGGATTGGGCAAAAGGTACGCGATGTTCCTACCAAGCCAGATTTCAATTTTCAGGGATACGGCCCGCCTACGAGTCTTTTCCTGGAACAATAAAACAGTTAACTTAATTGTGAAAGGTGGACATGAATCTGGAAGCGGCATGATACTTTGTTTCGAGAATCTATAAAATGAAGCATTATCATAGAAAGATTTAAACCATTCCAACGATACTTTAGACCAGGGGTGGGCAACCTTTTAGGCAACCTTTTGGGCCAGATCCTCCAAACCTTTTCTTTAAGCTGCCCAAAGGTAATAAGAAAAACTAATACCATTTGTGTAATAAAATGATAATAAAAATAATGAAAAACTTTCTTTTAAATTTACTAACATTAGAATCACAAACCTCTCGTTTAGATAGTTTGCAACGATAGATAAAATTGTCATAACCGTAAGTGAGAAAAGGAAAACTGAAAACCCCAACCAGAATTAAAAATGGCATGATTCTGGGTTTGGAGAAAATATCCTAGAAAGGAAATGCAGAATCATCCACCAATCGATGTTTAGCTCAGACCATTCACTTAAATATACGTAAACATAATTTTATTCAACACAGCGACAACTTGACAAAATAGGGACAACCGTGATCCCTGCTCAACTGCCATTAGAGCGCCCAGTAAGAATCACTCTTGCTGCATTTGTTAACTATCGCCCAGCACTTCAAAAGTTCTGCTGTCCTGTCTTTAAGCAGGATGCATTCGTGACAACGGATAGCGAACAAATCTTTCCATGATTCCCACGTTTGATGAAGATATTACACAATCTTATTTTGAATCGATGTACACAGTTGCGAACTTTGTCAGTGTTTGCGACCTCTCGAATAATCATCTTTGTAAACCAAAAAGTTATAATGTAATACTTTTCATCTCACGGGCCACAAAAATTATCTTCCTGTGACAGATTCTTGCCCGCGGGCCGTACGTTGCCCACCCCTGCTTTGGATGAATATGTTTGAATGGTTTTGAAGGCAAATAATCACATCTCTAAACACAATCTCTTAATTCTTAGAGTTACACTTTAATTGCCAATCTAGCAAATTTCATTTTATTGACTGTGGTGCAGTATTTCAAGATGTGAACCTTTGATAACATGTGGGAAAAAAATTCTAAAAAATTCATTTATCGCCAAAATTCATTTTTTAGGCAATAATTTGACTTAGCATTGAATGAAAAACTACGAATTCCAGCATTTTATTTCACGGATTTCTGAAAACATGAACACTGAAATAAATTGTGATTTAATATTACAAGTTTGCTAATCTATGACATTAAAAAGGAATAGATTTGCTCAATATTGCTTGCAAAAACTTGAGTTTGATTTTGTCATGGCATTCCCACTTGAAAAGAGTGGTTAATTTCTACCAATGGCAATGAATTAAATTAAGACATTTAACCAAAATTGCTTATGACTAATTAATTGAAAGACCGCTTTTAAGTACATTTAAAAACGGTTTTGGATTAGAATTTGTTCCAAAACTAGAAACTAGAAAATTTCAAACAAAATCAAAAAGAAGCTTTGCAACCTGATGAGATCCATTGTTTGAAAGAAAAACAAACTTGGAGTAATATATAAAACTATGAATTATTCTTTATTGCAAAATAAATAATGGTAAATTTTATTTATTAAAGGAAGCACATGTTTTGGCTTTATGATACAGAATTTACCTAAAAGACCACCAAGAAGTCCATGGCACAAATTTATTTACATTCTTTGGTTGATATGTGCCCTTCAATGAAAACTTTCTAAATACAAACTATTCTAGAGGTGATATGGGTAGCATAAATTATAATTCTTTTTTAATGTGAACAGTATGTCATATTAGAATGGATCACAGAATGAAACAAAAATCAATTTTCAGTGGCAAGCGCATGCAATCTCTGCCTTCGAGTCTCATTTGGATCATCCTTGTCTAATGCTACCCTTTTTGTAGCTCTGAGAAGTTCTGCATCAAGCAAGTTGTTGTTTTCATATAATAGAATATTGAGTGTCTCTTCATAAATTCTTGCTTCTGGAAAGTCCACTTTTGTTTGTTTCTTTTCTGTTGAATACACAATCGATGTGCAGCATGCTTCTGCAATTTTCTTTCCAGAACCATAAAATGACCAACAACATATTTCATCATTTGCAATTATGTCCTTTATAAAGATGATTCTGCCATTGAACCGAAGTGCTAGCTTGTCAAATAGTTCCAAGTTTTTTAGCAAGTTGTCATCTGATTGACTGCAAGTAAAGTGAGTTTCTAAATAGACATGTTTTATTTGTTATTTAGTTCTTTGATCTAATAACTTTATCAATAAAGGGAGAAGAATTAAAGAAAAAAGAGTACAAACCTTTATGGTTTTCAGGGAGCAACAAATAATTAGTAAGGGTAAGGCTAGCAAGTAGGGGAAGTTTGTTTCAATCTAGTTTACTGAATAATGCTTGAGGCAGAAGAGACATTGACAGCTGTATATGATCAACAACTAAAACCATCCTGCTCTACACAAAAAACTACAAGAATTACATTTTTTCTGAAGACTATAACAAACAGGTATTTGGGTGCTACTTCAAACAGAGTTTTATACAGTTTTGGCCGCTTTGGGGGTGTAGGGAGACAGCCAACCCCCCAAAATATTTTTCAAGACAATGGTCTTTTATTCTAAAACAATGGACATATGTGATGCCATCTTATCAAAACAATAGGTCCCCCCCACCCCAATATTTGACAAAGTATCTACCACTGGCTTGATACCTTCTAGATCTTTCTAATATAAAAATGTGTGACATGTAAAGTAAAATGTTTTTATATGCATACCTTGTATATGAATATTTGTTGCTGTAACGATTGCATACTAATTTTATGAGGGGCTGAAAAGGTAAAAAAAATATATCACAATTATGATTCTATGAATCTCAAATTGTTCTTTACTATAAATAGATTATTGCACTAAACTAGAGAATCACAGAAGTAAACAGCTAAATTCTTTGATTCCTTAATTAACCCTAAACACTATTGTATATGATAAACAATTTCCAAGTAAACAGTTTAAAAAGATTTCCAGAAATTTGATATCATATGACAATGCAGGCCCCTCCACAAAGATATTAGTAGGTGCGTGGCTGATAGTATGCCACGAAGAAAAAAATATTCAGCAGTTCATAAATTGAACAGAAAATTGAACAGTAATATCAGTAATATTGATGTTACAGCTTTTCCGTGCCATTTTCAGGTTTTGAGCATATAAAGCATTTATCTTTCAAATGTTATAGACACCAACAAAAGAGATTTTGATCCTAACATAAGTTTGTAGCAGTAATATACTGAGCAAGCAAAGCTAGACTATTAACAAGTTTTTAAGCTGAAAATTTAATCTTGTCATGGTAACTGTGGTGATGCAGATTTAGGGTGGTTCTTTCATCACACTCAACTGGCACATTGTTAACATGCATATCATGTCATGCAAATTCCCAAAATTGTGAATGTCGTAATAAAAAGATGATTCCTGGGGCAACAAGACAAAGTTTCAGATCAAAAAGTAACCTTGGCAAATGGCCAAGGCAATTTTTGATATCACTACTTTTTGAAAAGCAGGTATGCGAAAAAATGTGTACACTTTCTCGGCAAGGCACATACAAATGCCCAGGTGCGCAATGATGCACCTCGAGCTGAGAACTATTGACACATCTTCAGAACTTTTCAATGAGACTATAAAGTATTTAATACTTAACATATTTTTGCATTAAATTGCCAAAAAATATTATGCATCCAATAATTCCCCATCATGAACGGTATACATGGAGTACATGAGTTGCTTCTTTTGAGCTGTCCTACTGTCAAGACATGTATGTTTACTGAGGGAACGAGCTCCCTTGCCATTGGCAATACTTTCTATTTTAATTTTGAGAAAAATATCTTTTTAAAATATCAAAAAAGTAAACTTTTGATTGGACAGTCTTGAAACTTTTGCAGCAGATTACTTTTGAATGCCGCATGATAAATTTTCGAATAAATTTTGGCAAGATCACATTTAGGTATTTGAGATCCCAGAAGACCATTATTGGCCTTGAATTTAGCAAAAAGTGACAGTTAAACAGAATTTTTTTTAATGAAGGTTTTTTGGACACTTGGGGGTTACTGTTTATGACTGTTTATCACAGAAATTTTGGTATTTGGTATTAGGCCTTTTGCAATATGAAAAATGTGCGACCAAAACTTTAGAAAAATACTTTCATAAAAGTCAGAAAAATAAAAAGTTTTGGGTAAACAAGCAAAAAGCAAGTATCTCCAAGTTCGACTTAATGAAATCTTACAGGTTTGTGCAAAGAAAAACCATTTTTCCTGTAAATATATTACAGGTACTCCTATTACAGGCAATACTATGTTTCTGCAGTGTTCGATATGGCTTAAAAATAAGAAGAATCAAAGGATATAATTGCATTTTTCATTTTCATTCCTTTACCTTGATAAATTTCCCATTATTTCTCACCCTAAAGGTCATCTTAAAACATTAATTCAACTTGCTTTAGCTATTTGAATTTTGGTTTGCTATAAAAAGTTTATGGTGGTGCAGCCATTTTGTAGGGGGGTGGTGCAATACTTTTGCTCATCTAGTGTAATAGAGAATAAGTACATAGTACATAAATATATTAAGGCAAAATCAGACCTTTGATGTAGAGCTCAAAATAAGCTTTTCTTCTTTTGATGATGATATTAGTGGAACTCTGCAAGCTGGCTGGTAAGGTTCATCTTTCTTGCTAAGTGCATCACTTATTTCGGTAGACAGTTGATCAAGAAGATAAAACTTTGCTTCCTGTAGAAGTTCTTCTAAATGTTGCTTACTTTCTGGCAATGGCACTGAACCATCTCGCAAGTAGTTTAGAATAGTTCCAAAATGTTTACCACTTCTGTCAATCAGAATCCAGCCTATAATACATCAAGAGGAAAGTTCATTAATAAAAGGATTGCAAAATAGCTCCATTTTACTACCAGATTGGTTTACAACAACACAAAGCCAGATCGTTTAGCTGAATTAATAAAAATGTGAAATGTGAGCTTGTGCATGGTGGAAATGTGATTCTATGATGATTACTAAAAGACATAAAAACAGTATATCTTCTATCATTTGATGCCCTCTAGGAGCCTCACATTAGGGTAAAAAGATATATTTTGATTTGCATTTAGGTAAAAAAAGATTTCATTTGTTTTTATTGCTTTTTTATTCTTTTATTCCTTGGGAAATGAATGTTAAGCTTGAACCTATAATACTAATACAGTTTGGATAAAGAAATATTGGATTAGACAGATATGATGGATAAGGAAATACAAGAAACATAACAGAAAAAGAAACTGACCAGAAAATAAAGCAAATCATTCAAAATTCAACGAGTGTGGACAATCTTTCACCATTATAACAGATCACAAAACTATAGAGTTTTTGAATATTTGATTTGACCTACATAATAACACAATTTAACCAAATCAAAACCAAATCACAATTCTATATACATCAACAAGCAATCTGATCACCCTCCAGTAATACTTAAAGAACCAACTAAAGGCATTAACAAGCAATTATTGGCTTTATAAAAAAGCAAAAAATATACAGGAGAGAAATGTGGTGTATGAACAAGTTCTTAGGTAAAGTGGATTGAAGATGATTTGGAATATTCCCCCAAGGAAACAAGAAAGAGAAAGATGAAAAGAGATGAAGCGTCAACAGAAATCATATGGTGCAACACATATAATGCTATTTTGGGCGTTGAACCCAAGTTTGCTGCTTCAAAACTAGAAATGTTATTCCACTGAGTCATTCCACTGAGTTATTCCACTGAGTCAATGCAGCAAAAAATCACAGAGGGAAGAGAGAATTTCATACTTGTGCTTTCAAAGTTACTGTATGACAAACAGCATTTCATTTCTTGAAATCTGTAGCCGCATTTGTTATACTAGTTTTGTTGAAGCCTTTGCCAAAAATGCAAATTTAAACTCTATTGTCATCATTGTCAATAGAGTTCTAAAGTGATGGCAACACGAAAATATTTATCTATAACTTTTGAATTTTGATTTCATTACCCAAAAGAGCATCAGGAAATACTTTTAAATACTAAAAAACAAAGTTGTTCAAATTGGCTGAGAAATGGCCACACAAGCAAAATCATTTGCCTCATCAAACCTAGAGCAAAAATTATAGTAATCCATTAGCAAATTTCAAGTTAGAAATCCATTAGCAAATTAGAAAAATTTGCTAATTGCCTACGCAACATTCAACAGGCCTATGCAACATAATGACTTGACTGTCCTCACCCTCAGGGCTAGGCCTATGCATGGCAATCCAAATAGAACAAACACAGGCAACACAACAAACATGGTTGTACAAAACCCTCTACCAACTAATGAAAATCAGGTTGGAGGTCCAGTGTATACAATGAGGAGACAGTATCAGCAGGGACAGGGAATACGGAGATGACCATATCTAAGAACTCGTAAAATTACAGTTTCTGTTGAAGGACCATTCAGCTATGACTTATTTATTTTTCCTGAATTGACTGTGATTATGTTCCTAGACAAGGTAGAAAGGTATGGTTCTCCCAGAATAGACATGTACGTGTTTCAGGTTTCCAGATCCAGAAAACTAGGTTACAAGAGGAAGTAGAGTTGACCTGATTTTGCATATGTAGAATCAGTAGAGGTATTTTATGAAGTTCTTTTATGTTATGTAAAAGAAAATCACTGCTATCTTTAAGTTTTCTTATAAATCATGATTAATTTTTTTAGAACAGGGAAATACTCATCTTGCTTTTAAATCAATTTAAAGTTCAAAATGGCGTTGCTCTTTCAATGATTAGTTATCTATCAAAATACTTATTTTTCTTCTTTAATATTTTGTTAATTTAAGATTTGTTAAGCTTTGTATATAGAATGGGGTTCTTTCCATGCTTTCCATTTACCTAGTAAAACTGCTCATTTTGATGGGCATACAGTTTTATTAGGTTTTACCTACCACATTCTTATTAATTCATTATTTCAACAAGGCACCGTTTACAATATGCATGTATAAATGGAAACACTAAAAAAGGAATTTTAACCAGGCCTACCTTCGCTGTCGGCCAAGACCTCCATTCTTCCACAAAACATTGCCTCCAACATGGTGCATGGCTTACTTGTTAATGTTCCAATAGTCGTATAAAAGAGAGAACCTCCAACATTCAATTTAACATATTTCATTGGTGAGCCTTTGACTACAGCAGGCTGCGTCACACCTTCAGCCATACTCCAGGGCCTAAAATCGATGTAGCTAGAAACACCCGACAATGCGGAACCGCGAATCTTCCAAGCAACAAAAGCGTTACAGACCAAATAAGCTAGATTTATTCTTTTAAACTTCTAGATGGAAAAGCTTTCCTAAACCGAAACGCCGATTTGCTGCTAAAATCAGATCGTACCCTAACTCCAATTCTAAACTCAAATGGTATGCAATATGGCTGACTCCTTTCCGTTTCCGACTGAGCTGAGTCTGCGGGGGTGCTAATCGGTGCTGGGGTGGAGACAAAAAATTCAAAAGATGCGAATATCAAAGACCGAGATACTGGGGGGCCGGGGGGGCGGGGGGCCTGGCCCCCCAAAGATCTTAGGTAGCATAAGTGAAATACTTCTATTTTGTAAAATATAGCAGTTGTTACACTTTTTATCAGGGCTGGTCTCCAAAAAAAAGTTGTATCTTGGTCTTTGAGCCATATGCCATGAGCCAAATCGGTAAAAATGTTCACGGGAAAAGGTCTACCAATTCTAATTTAATAATTCTAATTCTAATCCTAATCGAACTGTACAAACACAGGAGTCGCCATGAAGGAGAACCAGGCACCGCGGAGTAGGGGCGTTTGGGGGGGCTTAGTGCTTAGCCCCACATTTTGCAAAAAATGCCAAATATTAAGTATCAAACTACCAGAAAAGCGCCTCTTTTTATACGGTTTTAGCCCCCCCCCCCCCATTTTTTTAGACCCCCCACTTTTCTCAATGCTCCGCGGTGCCTGAGAACAGGGGTTAAGGGGGGTCTTGTTGTTGATTAACTCTGAAAACACATAGAAAGGAATTGTTTTTATCTAAACTGAACCCAAAAGACTGTGCTTTTACACCGTTCTAAGTGCGTAATTTTTAACAGGCAAGCCCCCGACCTCGTCGACCATGTCAAAATTCTTATTCTGTGACCATATCATCTAATGAAATCAAAAATAAATCTCTAGTCTAAGACAGAATGATATTTAGTACAGGTAAAAATAAAAGGCATCTTGGTATTTTCTCTTTCGTTTATTGATAAGCAAATTTTAAGGTGTAAAGCCTGAAAAACGTCTTTCCCAGCATAAGGAAAAGAAAGAAGTTGGTTTGAGGGGATTTCTTTTAAATCATTCCCAATAGTAGCGTACTAAATCATAATTCTTACAAGAAGTGATGAAAATGCATTAGGGTTAGGTAATATTTTCTTGTAATTGCCTAAGAAAATTGACATGGTCAAATAGACTCCGAATGTAGTCCATCAAATAATTTTTTAAAACAAGTGACTGTAAACGGAATGTGACTGTAAGCGAAGCTAATATAATAGTTTTGCCTGTTTGTGTCTAAATTTTATGTGACTGTAACCAGTGGTGTCACAATAAGATTAGTTTCTTACAAACAAACTCTTTTATCTGGTTAAGTTCAAAATTGAAAGAAACCGCAAACAATTTCAAATTTTGGTCCCCTAAATTTCGGGGAAACTATGGTCCCAATGAAACAAGAAAGTTTGAGGCAAAATTGAAAAAAAATAGAAAGAATTGAATATATTGAATATTTATCTAGAAAAGAACCAGCCATTCTAATATAGACTATATGATAGAACACAGCTTACAAACAATTTTTAGCAATCTATAGCAATCTATGAAACAGTATAGATATCTTATATTTTATTTATATTCTAAAGAGAGCCTTTCAGCAAGGATCTTAGGATCTCAGCATACTTTTAATCTAGAGCATCCAGCTAGATTTTTAATGATGCAGTGATATGGAGGGGGAAGGTGATTATTTCCTTGAATTTGAGAAGAAAATTATCACTTCTTAGAATCAAGGGAAATTCACGACAGGGCAACAGGGGGAGGAAAATTTGGAAGGCAATGCAAAACTCAATCATTAATTTAAATAAACTAGAGTATAATTTTGAATGTGAATAGCTATGTTCTTGTATTTTCTCCTCTTGTTAGAATGAGTTAAAAACAATACCAGATTTTAAAAAGGATATCTTTCAAAGGGACTGTACTACATATCAAATAAAACTGATGTCCATTGGACTGATGATCAAGTCAAAAGTGAATAAATTTTATTTCTATGAATCAAGGGTAATCAAATTCATCTGAAAACGAATAATGCTTATTTGCTTGAAGCTACAATTGCAGATAACTAGAATATCCTCAACAAGGTAAATTAAAGAATATCAGAACAGAGCGCTTATAATGAATGTTTAACAAAATAATCAGGCAGGTTGTCACTTGGAGGAACAGCCTGTATTCTCCAAAGTTCCCTCATTTGGGAGAAACCGTTCCTCCCGTGAAGTGTTGTATAGTTATTAACGTAAACTTGGTCACCTTGTTCATATGAGTGTCCAAAATAAAACCTTTTGTCAAAAGCAAGTTGGCAGATTTCGCTTTCAAGTTCTTCTGATGTAGTCTCCAATCCGAATGGGAAAGATTTGACTTTGTGTGATCCCAGCTGTCTGCTGTTTGGGTGCTCTTCTGGAGTCCAGCTTTGCAGCCATCTTAAAACGTCTTTTCCTGTCCAAGGGCATGTCTGCACAATTGGATACTGATAGTAGTTGCCTTGTCCACCGAAATAAACGTCCTTATCTTTCCCAGTACTTGCCTGTGTTTCATACTGTAGGACGATATCTTTCCATTGCTGTATTTTCATTCCATTCATTGAAATAACTGCAGAATGGGCATCGACAAAAGTTGTCTGTCCTTCGTTGACGTCTGAGCAGCCTTGCCTGCAATACAGCAAAAATTCTCTGCATACAAAGTCTTCATACCTGTGACTGTCTTGCGAAATTCCCATGTACCGTGGAAGTGCCACCATATCAAAGTGCATCGGTAGACCTTCGAAACTGCTAGTGATGTTTGACGACTCCTTCAAGGGCTTAACTTTATGCACCAATCCAAAGTTCCATTCTAGAAGACCATTTGGAGATCTTTCTTTGTAAGATTTTATCATTGCATCTTCATCTGCAAACTCTTTGAAGCCTCTCAAGACAACAAGTCCGAATTCTTTAACCAAATTCGTCAGGCACTCTTTGTTGACAAAATCAGATGAGATTGGAGCACCAGTCTGGTCATGCAGCTTGTTTACCAACATCAACCCGCAACTGCTCCTGTAAAGTGACATTTCTAGTGGAGGGCTGTCAGTCTTGTCGTTGAATAGGCCAAAAAAGTCATTTTCCATATACAAGCGAACATAAAGCCAATCCTTATCGTCGTATTTAGCTTTGACAAGTATGCTCCCATCAACAACTTCTTTTTCAACTTTGATCTTGTTATTGATAATGAATCTGCCTTGTGCAGAATCGAAAACTGTAACATGATGCCAAGGTGTTCGCAACACTCCATTGCTGCTTGCATGCTCCTTGAACAAATCAATTGCAAATTTCCCAGACTGAGGGTCGTGATGATGTATACTTAGCCTTACGTAATTGCTAATCATGCACTGCTTCTTCAAGAACGTATCGAGAGCAACTCCTTGCGCCATCATCCCCCTTGCAACTTCTTTGATGTATCGTTTTGATGCTTTGCTGTTTGGAGAACCTGGCAAATTAGACTTCAAATCTGTCATCATGAACTTTCTCAACTGCCGATACTTCTCAAGTAGTGATTGATCATTCAAGATGTTTTCATCAAATTGAGATAGAAAATCATCTCCACCAAAATTCTTGCATAAGAATGTTGATATCTCTTTTGTTGGAATACCTTTGAACTCTGGAAAGGTGGACAATGAAATCAGTTCTATGACGTCATCAGCCCCAGCCTCCTGAATCATTTTCTTGATACCCCTGTGGTAAGCAAAGTACTCTTGTTCATCAACTGCAATGTACTGATCAAATGTGTGATAATCCGACAAGATTGTTATCTTCACACCAGCTTGGTATATTGCTTGTAGTTTTCTTGCTGTTGTCTGTAATCTGCGGATGGCGAGAAGCTCTGAAAAGTCAGGCAATACACCTAAAACCTTTTCATTTGCGTTGGGACTCTTAACTGGAAATCCAGGCAAGAAGAAATGTAGAGGGAGTTGCTTTGAAATAATGCTGTCGATGCGTCCATACAGGAGATTATAGTCCTCTCTAACGTACAAACTGCCATAGTTGAACATCCAATCTTGCAGAATGATGGCAAAGATCTGATTGGCAGTGTCATCCTCAATTTGAGCACTTGGACATGCAAGGCTGAATGAAAAAAGCGATGCATTTCACAAAATGACAATAACTGTTACTTCTAATTAAAAGGGGGTGTATTATTAAAGAACAGACGAGAGAAATGCCCTTGCCTATTGTCTTTCCGTTGCCCTAATAGCGTTAATGGTCATTAAGGCCGTTAAAGGTCGTGAAGTTAAATATAAAACAAGTTCATTGGTTCGAGATAATGGCCTCAAATCTATTTACAATAGAATTGTGACAGGAAACAGAGGTATAATTGCGCTCTTATAATAAGGTGCATGCATACATAAAGATCCAACAGAAGGTTTTTTCATTTGGGTGTTGCTATTCTATGTTTCAGAATACAATTAAAACATTAAAAAGCAAATAAAAGAAATGGTCAAAATTAAGTCTTTAATGCTCACCTTGCGATTTCTTCAATAACAACAGGCATTTTCTTTTCCAAGTAAGAAGTTCTTTGACTTTTCAAAAGGGATTTTTGCTGTTTCATCTCAAGTAGATGGAAGTTCTAGAAAAAAGAAGAAATTTAACATTAGAAAAAAAGGTTACGTGAAAAGCCAAAGAAAAATAATTAAAATAAATGCGCCGCTCTCCCGCCTTTCATGCTTCCTCGTGGTATGGGACAATCTCTCCTATATTAGATAATATTTATTTATGTTGTTGAAAACGATTTTCTATCAAAATAATTTAGCACGTCAAATGTAGTCCTATGCTTTCAAGTCAGCTTACTACTTCGCTTGAGAAAACCGTTTTTCTGAAGGTCACAAGACGAGGCAAACCTGAAAAGCTTTAGATTGCGCCAAAAACAGAAAAGGGATACCATGGGTATCAGATTCTCCATATTCAGTCTCAGAAATATTGCTAGAAACTAGTCACAGAAATATTTAGATGAGCGATTCACTCATTCTGTCCTACCGCACCTGTCTACAATACTTCATACCCGGACGCATGAGGCTCTGGTACCCAGTGGCGGCTCCAGCCCGGGATAACTGGGGGGCAAAAGGGGGTCCTGGACAACGCCCTATTTGAACCACGCCCTTTTTCCCGCGAGAAGCAGTTTCTTCCGAAAGAAACACCAAGAAATGTCATTTAATTTACCTTTGGCAATGAGCACTATTGCTTAGAAATAAATTTCAGAGTTTTTATGTGTGTAAAAATCATGAAAAGACCTATAACAAAGCGCTACTAGTAAAAAATTCCAAAAGCTACATTTTATAAAATCTAATACAACAAGCTATTCAAGTTACAAATAGTTCACGAAAATTTTTGAGGGGATACAAAATTCTAATCGATAGACCAGGCTTAGCTATTTAACTAGCTCCCCTACGAAGCCCGCTACGCGGGCTTGCCAGTGACCCTACGGTAAAGTACATAGATTAGCCTCGGAAAAGACAAGAATTCTGTCGAAGCCCCCTATGAGTATGCAGATTAGCCTCGGAAAAGACAAGAGGCGTATCAACCTCGATTTGAAAAAAATTGGCTCCGCACAGGTCACGTGATAAAAAATTACTCGCACTCCTGTGACTATCGCTAGTCAGGGGGTCGCCTGAGATAGAGAAGGGGTAGAGGCTCCCCCCTTCCTAGCGATAGTCACAGGAGTGCGAGTAATTTTTTATCACGTGACCTGTGCGGAGCCAATTTTTTTCAAATCGAGGTTGATACGCCTCTTGTCTTTTCCGAGGCTAATCTGCATACTCATAGGGGGCTTCGACAGAATTCTTGTCTTTTCCGAGGCTAATCTATGTACTTTACCGTAGGGTCACTGGCAAGCCCGCGTAGCGGGCTTCGTAGGGGAGCTAGTCTTCCGTTAATTGAAAGTTGCTTCAAAACATTTGCAGCCCAGGTCTATTCGTGTTCCTCGTTTAAATATTTTAATGTGTTACCCCCTAAGTCTCCTGTTTTAATTTTCCATAAAATTTCACGTTAAGACTTCCCAACCTTACTTATCTGTTTACTCCTCTGACAAATCAAATTAAAGTTGAATCTATCTTGAAAATCAGAATAAAAAAACAATGTCCTCCTACATTCTTTCAATTTAATAAGGAATGCAAGCAAAAAGTGTAATATCATACAGCAAGCAGGCAAGGACACTTTAAACGTGACAAAAGGCAAACATAATTAATCTAATCCATAGTCACGCCTACTGTGAGTAGCATATACTATTGGCAAGAGCAGAAAATAATTGCTCGAGGACAAAGTATTATTTACTTGCAGCAACAACCCTATTGAGATAAGAGCTTCTTTTCTGTAGGAAGATAATGCTTTATTACCCTGATTGTAATTCAGTAAATCCTTTTAGAAAGGAAACCCAAACTTGATTACTTGCTGGCTCCAGATACCGATACTTGCGAAATTCCTAATAGAATCAACCCAATGAGTAGTTCCTCGATTATTAAGATTATCAATTAGCAATAGAAACACGTTCGCGGCGAGTCTAACGACTCTATTTAGCAACCGGTTTTTAGTGTAATTTCACCCAAATAAGCAGAAAGCCATTTAAAATGGTTTCTAGAATGATTCATTTACAATTCCGAAAATGATACAGGCACAATCTACAGTAACAATCCAGTTTCCTTTCAGCACAAAACCACGAAAAGAGGCAAAAATTCGCCGTTAGCGGCAGGGGTCTAGCAGTAAGCAACCGGTTTTTAGTGTAATTTCATCAAATTAAGCATAAAATTATTTGAATATGGTCTTGTTAAGAGACGAATACAACAAATCCATTTTCCTTGAAGGACAAAATTTCATGGGTTAATCCTATAATTTCTCCTATTTAGTCAGATTCAAATTTTCAAGTTTTCCAATCATACACTCTTAGCCCTCGTCGACTTATAGGGCGCTTATAAATATTTTCTAAGACCATTCTTAAAGCTGTAATGTTAATTTTGAATCCAACGTGAATATCTTTATCAAAGCATTTCGCTCAATTCTTGTTCACTTGTGATCCTGTTTTAAGATATAATTTTGGGCCACCTTCAAACTTCCTCTGTTTATTTTGAATCAAACATTAAAGTTTTCCAACAATAAATTCCTGTTAGCCGTTATTTGTCCATGGTGCTCGTTTAGATATATACCATCTAAAAATTTCTTAAGAATCAAAATTCCTAAATAATTATGTTGATTCATAAAAGAATTAATGACTTCTCTTCTAAACTCCAAAGAGTTATAGAGTTATTATGCAGTTCTATACATTTGAGGTCCACATATCATATCTTCGTCACAATTAGCTTTTGAAACACTGCAGGAACAAAGCAGTTAAAAAATAGAAAGATAAAAAACAGCCAAAGTTTCGTGCATCAGAAAGGAATCTTACTCTTACAACAAATTAACAAAATACAATTTACGGACAACAGCTGATTTATATAACTTTAGTCCTTTTCTCCACAGTCAAGTTTTTCTTGTTTCATCATTTGATTTAACGCCAGCATAAATGCCATCAATTTCGTTTCGACGGTCCGAGAATCACGTTTGCGTCATAATTATTGCTTGAAACGATCTTTGATCTAGATGAAGAACAAAAAGATTAATGAGGATGTTATTCCATGGTTAATGAAAGTACGTTTTAAAGAAATCGATATACAGCCAATCCATATTCTTTTAAACACAAAACTACCCAAGAGGTAAAAAATTCAGAGAAACACGTTCGTGGCGGGTCTAGCGACTCCTTTCAGCAACCGGTTTTTAGTGTAATTTCACCCAAATAAGCATAAAGTCATTTGAAATGGTTTCTAGAATAATTCATTAACAATTCCGAAAATGATGCAGGCACAATCTACCGTAACAATCCAGCTTCCTTTCATTACAAAACCACGAAAAGAGGTGGGAATTCGCCGTTCGCGGCGGGGGTCTAGCAGTAAGCGACCGGTTTTTAGTGTAATTTCACCCAAATAAGCATAAAGTCATTTGAAATGGTTTCTAGAATGATTCATTTACAATTCCGAAAATGATGCAGGCACAATCTACCGTAACAATCCAGCTTCCTTTCATTACAAAACCACGAAAAGAGGTGGGAATTCGCCGTTCGCGGCGGGGGTCTAGCAGTAAGCGACCGGTTTTTAGTGTAATTTCACCCAAATAAGCATAAAGTCATTTGAAATGGTTTCTAGAATGATTCATTTACAATTCCGAAAATGATGCAGGCACAATCTACCGTAACAATCCAGCTTCCTTTCATTACAAAACCACGAAAAGAGGTGGACATTCGCCGTTCGCGGCTGGGGTCTAGCAGTAAGCAACCGGTTTTTAGTGTAATTTCATCAAATTAAGCATAAAATCATTTGAAATTGTTCTTGTTAAGCGAGCAATACAGCAAATCCATCTTCCTTGAAGGACAAAACTACGAAGAGGTAAAACATTAAGAGAAAGGCGTTCGTGGCGGGTCTAGCGACTCCTTTTAGCAACCGGTTTTTAGTGTAATTTCACCCAAATAAGCATAAAGTCATTTGAAATGGTTTCTAGAATAATTGTCACTCAAGAGGCAGGCAAATCCCATCTCATTCTCAGTGGGAAAATCTCACAAAAAGTGAAATTTTAATAGAAAAATACTCACTTGTTGAACCAAAAAGTCAGCGAATCCGATCGTTTATCTACAAAAAAGGAAGGCGGTTAGGAAAAGTTGCTGCAAAAGATTCTCGATAGGCATAAAAAGTTGGGGGCTGGCGGGATTACATAATTCGCATTACAACGGGTTTCCTATGAAAATCAAATTTTCTTGCATCAAGAATAAACAGCAGGAAAAATCTACCACAATTCTTCATACTTTGATTGCAATAAAGCCAATCCAGTTTCCTTTAAGCACAAAACCACGAGAAGAGGTAAAAAGTTTTCGTTCGCAGCGGGGGTCTAGCAGCCGGTTTTTAGTGTAATTTCATCGAAATGAGCACAAAATCATTTGAAAAAAGTAATATCGAAAACACGTAAGAACAACAACAGCGCTTACCTGTATTCACATGCCATCGATTCTGATGCCAGTGAAGAAGGGGAACAGCCAGCAGCCATCGCAGAACCGAAAAACGGGCAGCAGTGTGCGTACCGTACGTAGCTACTAAGACCCCGTTTACACTGTCCCGTGCAAGTTTGGAACCGTGACAAAACTGTCGCGGTTCGCCCTTGCGTTTACACTAGCACTGTGGAACCGTGACGATTTTGCTCTGCTATCCGGAACAGTTTTGACCCTGCTTTGAAAGCGAACGAATTTTGTACCGTCACGGTTCCGTTTTTGAACGGGACAGTGTAAACACCTATCCGAGACGATTTTGTTACGGATTCACAAAGAGGTCTTTTGTATGGCTGTTTCAGGTAATCGAGGCTTTGATTGTGGCGTAACTACGTTCTCAAATTCTGAAGAAAAGGAAATTCTGAAGAAAAGACGACCACAGAAAAGGCTTGTAGTGTTTCCCTGTCCAAGCCTTGATTGGACTTGGCAGTTTTGTAGTCTAAAATAACACTGAAAATTAAAGCCACCTTGTCTTTCTTCCAAGTAAAATTTTAATCGGCCTTCCGCTCCATTTTAACTCACAATAAAAATTCGATTGTTGACTTCAGCGGCAAAATAAAAGCCTTGGTTGACTAAATACAGCTTCTTCTAAACAATGTTCTACCATTAAATTAAGGTCGTACCGGTACAGTGTAAACGGAACGGCTAAACGGAACAATTTGGAACCGTGACAGTGTAAACACTTGCGAACCGTAACGGTACAAAATTGTCCCGGGACAGTGTAAACGGGGTCTTAAACGAAGAAAAGGAAGATCGTCAAAACCATAAATTACATGGCTCTTGCAAACAAAATAAGAACAAACGGGGGTTCAATCGTCGATCGATAAAAAATCATCAGTTGATAAAAAAAGCTAGCAAGACTCACCTGAGGTCTGTCGAGAGCACCCAGCACGATTGACTCCTGGAGCTGTAGCTGTAGCACAAGACACCGACCGTCGACGACCGCTTCGAGTTCGAAAAGGAATGCCAACCAGCAGTGCACGTAGATTTATCATCCAATTCCAAATCACCTAAATTATCGGCACACAGTAGATTCTTTGTGGAAAGCGAAACGAATTTGAAAAGCCTCCGTTCAAATTGAAGGGTTGCTGGAGGAAGAGGTTTTGAAATCTTTTGTAGAGAGCAAGAGAAAAGAGAGAGAAAGAACCTTTAGAAATGCGGGACAAAGACCGCGGAGAGCACTAATCGAGATCTTGCATCCTCGGAGAAAACCGTGTAAATATCTCAGGAACGGAAGCTAAAATGAGAAAAAGCAGACCTTATGATGGAGCATCGGGGATCGAGGATTCAGGGAAAAAAAGAATTTTGAAAATCGGCCGAGCGGTTTTGGCTGAAAACCGTTTGAATCGCCGGGCGGTGTGGATCTTTTGTTCGGGGTTGATTTGCATATCCGAATTTTAGTTATAGTGATGTTACGGACTATGAAAAAGATCAGTTTCTACGATTCGATGGCAAATTGTTTTTGAAGAGTTGGTAAGTCGGTTCTGTTGAAAAAATCTCTCGCTGCTTGTTAAAAGAAGATTTTTACTTTAGCATTGTAGACAATATCAAGAAACAAAGGACGGTTATCTACAAAATTACTTCCAAGATGATAAAATAGTAAATGGTAAATAATGTTTGGATTTTGTCTCAATCTAGAAATTGCTTCACACCAAAACCAGCTTCTGATGATATAAATAACGTACATATCACCCTCCACCGAAATTTTCTCATCGGATTTGCAAGAATCTCAAAGACCAGCTTTCTGAAAAAGTGGGGGGGACTAGTCCTCCCTATTCCCCCTCCCCTCGTGGCTCCGCCCTGATACCAAGGATAGAAAAGAGAGAAAGGGACCCCTTTTTTCCAGTTAAACACAATTTAAAAGATATGCAAAGTGCAGTGAGTCATGGAGACCCAAGATTTAAGTCGGATTTTCTAAAATTTGCTAAATCCCCGAGTAGGTGGTGCTTGGTGGCCCTAAATATGTTTGCAAAAATTCAAGTTGCTGTCCCGCCATGGGTTCTGCAATGAAACTTAAAGAATTTGCGAAGGAATTTAGAATGATTAATACCGTATTTAATCTAATATTCCCGCTTCTCTTTTATTCCCGCCTCTCTAGTAATCCCGCTTGTATTTCATAGATTGTAAGAATAATCCCGCTCCCTCAGTAATCCCGCATGCGGGATTGAAACTTTCAATTGGCATTTGCTATTCTTTACACATTCTGTATCGGCTTCAAAATCAAAGACTGAAACTTATGCTTGGAGTGAATGGTTAAATCACGGGAGATGGCAGATAGCTGTCTTGTTTCGCAAGTTTATCAAACATCCAAGTCTTGCAGCATAAAAAGAAATTTGATTCTTTGACTTCGTACTACTGTCTATAAAGCACAATTTCTGCTCTGTCTTGTCTGTGAAAAGAAATATCCCACCCCCCCATTTAATTTTAACCCCCCCCCCATATATGGGTTTAATTTTTTACTTTTCCCATAGGTCATTTTTTAATAGCCCCTTACTGTACGAAAATGTGGAAAAACGTCCACCCCTGTTCATCCGAACCATCCTACAATCCAAGCACAAAAGAGTACTGACTTGATATAAAACGTAGCATCAAGTAAAAGATGGCTGAAGGTTTGACAGAACATCCTCAAACTAGACTTCCAGGCATTGAAAAAATAATCCCACCTCTCCAATATACCCGCCTCTCTAATAATCCCGCCTTTTTTTGTTAGGTTGAAACGCTAATCCCGCAGCGGGAATATTAGAGTAAATACGGTATGTGCCTCAACGACAGAAGTAGCGTGTTAAACTAACTTGGTTAGCACAAAGAAGCACGCTCAGCCCAGCGGTGTAAATAAAAAAATAGGCAAGAAATAAGTTTATCTTTTCATGAAATAAAATCCATATCTCAAACTTTCAATTAAACTTCTGATCAAATTAGTTAAATCATCTCTCTAGCTTGCATGGAAAAATAGTAAATGACTATAATTGAACTTGTGCTTTCTTGATGATGTGAACTGCTGAAAAATTGAATAAAAATACAAATCTAGATATCTTTGACATCAAATACAAGTCTTCAGCATTGAAGGTAAATTTCAAGCTCCAAGAGATAATGTAGAAATAAAAGATAATAAACCGCTTTCTTCTGGGTAGCCAACGACCAAAAGTTTATAAGCGATGTTAATGAATTTGTAATTTCTTATTTATAAATAAATCAACAGGTGAAGAGATAGCCAAATCTGACGAAGATAGAATTTTTGCAAACTTTTCCAAAGTTTTCATACTAAATGAAAAATATATTGTGTAAGGATATGGTGAAAACTGAGATTTTTGAGCGGAGGAAGGGGGCGATGGCTGGCCCGCTACATCCAAATATCCGACGTTGGGGATTAATTTCTCACTGCTTTCTCGATGAATACAAACGCCCTTATGGGTAGGATTGCTAAGCCCCCACGTTATTCCAAAATTGTTCTCAACTTTAACTCAACTTGCGACTGTTGTGAGCAAAACCACTTTACGACTTAGCAACATTAACTAATTATAAAGAATCTCACTATTCTTAAATATTCAAATCAATTTACGTCTCTATTATTGATAACACTACATTGCATCTCTTATCGAGCTAGCCACAACACCCCAACTCAAACCCAAGCCTGAAGGACTTAACTTTCAAACCCATCATACTATTTCTTTAATTCTTTAATGCGGAGAAAAGAAAACAATTTTAACTTACAAACAGTAAGCGGAAACTAGAAAACTTGTGTAAAACTTTGAATAATACTATATTGCAATATTGTTTGTCAAACTCTCACTAAATAACAATCAACATTTTTGTGGCAAATCTTTTTTTATTAATTTATAGAAAAACACTCAAAAACTGTTCTCATAGACTTTTCATTTCCCTCTGCACATCAGTTTAACGTTAGTTTGTCTTTAGCTGTTTTTGCAGTGGTTGGAACACGATGGCAACTTAATTGTCAGTATGCTTTTAAGATGACCGACGAGTGTCTCCTGCAACATTTTCTTGGGGGAGTGGGAGGGGCTCACTTGTAGGACCAGTACTTGATTCAACTTGTAAGAATGCGTACTGACCAATCGATTCAAATGGTTAGAAACAAATCAAGGACAATAACTTGATGCCACTATGTTAAGTAAAAATAAGCGTTACTGGTTACACATCTAATGTACAAACATGCATTTAAAATTTTTTGAGCAAAATTGTATTCTTGGAATAAGTCTGTAAGATCAAAGAGATAACCAAACTGAAAAAAAAAACAGAAAAGTCATGCTCACCACTAGAAACTTGTTTGTCTTCTTGTACTTTTTCTACTTTTTTCGTCTTTTCTCTTTGGCTTGCTGTGTATCTTTCGGGATCACCTCTGCTGCATCTGAGAATCCTCACGGGGATTCGAGAATTTATACCCTCCTGCCCTTAAAAAGTGGAGGTAGAAAACAACCCACTCTCTCTATTATTTCAATGAGGGGATTCTATTTCAGAGGCCGCGCCAAATGGTTTGCATAAACCTACTTTTACCTAGGCAAATAGTCTGCATGAACAAAATTCCATCAATAGGAAAATACCCTATTGTTCGCATTTGCTGTTGGTGTTCTCGTGTGGTGTTCTGGATAAACAATTTTTTACGCTCCCTACAACAGGATGTTTTTTTTGTGTGAATTAAATGGCTATTTAGTTTTTGTATGCAAGATGGATCCATCTCGTGCGGAAAGGATACCTGTTGCAGTCCAGAAATTCAACTGCTTGTATGAGGTCTTCTTTAGGTATACCTGCAAAAATATACTTGATTATGGAAATGAAGCTCTTCAAAGAAGCTTGCAGAAACACCTTACCCAGATCTCCTTTTAAAAATGCCACGAATCCAACATATTTTTAAAAAATATTGCCAAGGCTCAATGTCCTTTTTTTGGATAATTTGTAGCTCTGAATTACTTACAGTAAATCCCCGCATATAAGAACCTACTTTTTTGAGGTTCAGGCTGAAGTAGGTTCTTATTGGGAAGGTACTTGGATTAATTTCAGGGTATGAAGGTTCTTATTCGAAGGATCCCTTATTTAAAACTTTAGGATTCATTATCAAGAGATGCATTCAACTCTGTTTTTTCCTTTTAGCAATGTTCTTAATGCAACATTACAAAGATATTTACAAGACATTTGAGTGCACCGGCTTCCTTATGACAGTGGATGGATCTGGGGATGATCTCATACGTCCTCAGGAATTGAAAATTATGAATTCTAATGCTTTTATTTCATTTTTGAACATTTTGGATTTTGCTATATATAATTATGTTAAAAAGTCAAAGTGATTTTAAAGTTCTCCTTCGTTAAAGTGTATAAAATGCTGAAAATGCACAACTGAAAATTTTGATACCGATTATGGTTTTACCGCCTCTTTAAAAATTTGGGAGTAAATAAGGACCATTGAAAGCTCTATTTGTTTGCCCTTGGAATAAGAACCTATTATATTTCATCACACTCAAATAGGTTCTCAATTACAAGGGGCATAATGTAGGAAAAACAGCCTCTAGGTTCTTATTTTTGTAGGTTCTTATATGCGGGGATTTACTGTATTTTATCTTGCGTAAATGTAGTCCTCTGGTAAACATGAGAAAAAAAGGCCTTTTTCTAATTTACCCATCTGATGCTTAACCATGGCCTGACCTTGGAGTGTATGTATGGAAACTGTCTCACAGAAAGAGGATACTAGAATGAAAACCAAAGCTTTCTTCCTCTTCCACCCCCGAGAAAGGTCATATATGGATTATAAAAGAGCCTGAAGACAATAAAAACGTATGATGTCTGATTGTGGGCTGGAATGGCGGGGGCCTGCTCCTTGGCGTAAGCAACAGGATGCTGGGTGGCGCAAACGCGTAATAAGGGCAAAACTGTTACAGTTCTTATTGCAAAGCTGATCACCAAGATGTGGGGAGGACAAATTAAGATCTTTATGCCGCATCCCTTTCTCTGTCAAAGATTACCCTTTCGCGAATCCCTCCAGTTTTCCAGTGGCACCACTTTTGAGGCCCCCCCAACTTGAAATAATTTGAAAAAAAGTTTAAAAACGGTTTTCTCTATATAATGTTTTCTCAGCTATTAGGTATGGAATCAGTGGCAGGGGCGTTGCGACCTGGGGGTGTGGAGGGGTGTCATACCCCCAATAGTACCTCAAAAAGAAAATTTCAAGTAAAATCGGCTCTATATCAAATGTGTATAAAGATAGAATATAATTCCTATTTTCAAGTAGGGCTAGGCCCTTGTTCTGTATTTCCTAATGCTGATAATATCAAGAATGGAATATCAAGTGGATGTCAGCCTCTTCATAGCTGCAATTAAGCAAGTATGTCGTGGAATCTTTGATTATCTCTAAGGTTTGTTATTTATTGGTAAACATGAGTGCTTTCAAAATTAACTGCTTTCCTTCTTAGCCCTGGTAAAGCCTTTGGATTATCTTGATCTTTATAATGCAGAAGACTGCCAAGCAAAAACCTTGAAATGGAATATAAAATAGGTTTAGTGCGGGTATAACACTTTATCTCTGCGATAACCCATTGCAAAACTCAGTTCCTACTTGATAACTTGCCAAGAACATTTTGTATGATCTGGTCTGGTTCTTGTTGTATCAAACTTACTTTCTAAAGCTAGTTCAAGGCTCTACCAGGGCTAAGAAGGAAAGCAGTTAATTTTGAAAGCACTCATGTTTACCAATAAATAACAAACCTTAAAGATAATCAAAGATTCCACGACATACTTGCTTAATTGCAGCTATGAAGAGGCTGACATCCACTTGATATTCCATTCTTTCCTCATCGATAAAATTTATTAGTTGTCGAAATGACACTAATGTAGTTTTCTGCTTATTGTGTTAAAAGCCTTCTAGGAAACATTCCTTAAAGATTGATAACGAGAAGTAGGTTAATTTTGGAACGTCGTATCTTACCTGGGTTTAGATAGTTCCAAAAATCTACCAGCTGTTCATGCAGTTATTGGCTGCGAAACAACACCAGTAATGTTGTTGTGAGGAAAGCTAACATTTTAAAAAGCTTTAGGAGTGTTCTGGAAAGGGAAAATTGCTCGAGAGAGTTACGATGAGACAGGAAATCTGCAAAGACATTCTCACGAAAGCGATAAAATTTGTGCAAAAATAATCATACAAAGGGAAATGTGATGAAACACTTGTGCAGATAAGAGTAAGAATTCGCAAGGCAATGAAAAACAGATAATAAGAAGCTTTACAACCAGATCCATACTGGTTGACACAAGCATTTACTATTGGTTACATTATCGAAAGAAGATTGTAAGAGAAATTGCCTTCAAGCTTTGGTTAGACATACGATGGAAAGAATGATCTGGCCTACAGGTGGTATTAGTGTGGTTTATAGGAAAAAAATTTCTTTACATATTCTAATTTTGAACATACATTTGATAAATAAATAAGAAATGGCACGAAGAGGATATACAGAGAAAAACGTTTCTTAACGGCTTGATGACAAAAATATCCGATCTTCAACGTTAAAAAAGCTGTGAATATCTGCAGAAAATACTGGTTTAAGCAAAATAATTCTAAAATTTTTTTCACACAAATTACGTTCATCTTGTGCAGGGCCCCGCACACCCTCCGCTAAAAAACTGCAAGATCTGCAGCGCTCTAGTGATGAAATCGAAGAAAATTCCGTAACCAATGAGGACTAGGCCATGGGAAAAATTATGGTGAGGTGATCAGCTTAAAGCAGACGATGATGAGTGGAACTACATTTTCTTCTGGAGTTCCAGCAAAGGAGACAGTGATGAAGGATGAATGGATCCATATCATTTTCTATACAACGAAATTTTAATTTGAATGACTTTTTTAACTAGCTAAAGATTTTTAGGCATCCTTTCACGCGTTATTCAATTACCTTTAAAAGGCGATGACGTCATAAAATGATGATGACGTCATGAAAGAACGTTTAAAAGTAAGTATAATAGAAATTCAATACATCTTTTAAAAGCACTGAATGTGTGCAATTCGAATATGGAACATATTTGACAATGATAGTTGCGAGAAAACAATTAAAAAGGTTCAAAGTGAATTTTCTCCAAGTTGATGACGTCATCACAAAATTTGACTTCCGTTCAAGATATTTTCCATTTCATCTCAGATTTGAAATCTGCATAGTTAATTTAGTGCAAAAATGCAAAAAAAGTTGAGTTCGAGTCCTTGGCCGATTTTTAAAGATTTTTTATCATTTTTTTGATGACATCATCAAAAACAGTAACTTCCGGTGATAATTTTTTTTAGCCCATCTTGGATTTGGAATCTCCATGGTCTATTTAGTAAGAATGTGAAATAAAATTTGAGGTTAGGCAGTTTGCTAGTTTTTTCTACAAAATTCCCTGTCTATAAGACCGTATTCCTCTCGTGCTGTCACGCACGTCCGTTCTCTACGGTGGCCCACAGGTGCCACGGCAAAACTTTCTTTCTCACGGCAAAACTTACTTTCTTACGGCAAAACTTACTTTCTCACGGCAAAACTTACTTTCTCACGGCAAAACTTTCTTTTTTCACGGCAAAACTTTATTTCTCACGGCAAAACTTTACTTCTCACGGCAAAACTTTCTTTGAATTTAATTTATTACTTAAATTAAATTTATTTTGAAAATTTTATCTCGTGACATTGGATTCTCGTCGTCGTATTGCTTTGTTCCTTTTGCTTTTCTAACATAGGCGTAGTAGACAAGGGTCTGGGGAGATAAGGGGGCTGTAGCGGCAACTGTAGTTTCTCAACACTGAAAAGTTTACAAAAAAGCGATAATCAGGCAGAAATCTACCATGATTTAGTCAGGCAAAATTTTCATAAACAATGGATGTTGTTTGTTGGGCAACCACTTCGATTTTTTTCTCCCCTTATATTATGCCCATGCTTATTATCTCATTTCTTTATTCATTGTTATTACTATCATTCGAAAAATTAAGTACCTAGCCATCAACCCACCCTGTGAGTAATACGATATGATATGATATTAAACACAATACCCAATTTATAGGTTTTTTACAAGCCACAATCGAGCGTGCCAAGTGCACGTACGTGATTTTTTTGCACGAATTTTATGTGCACGCCAATTTTCAACGAATTGATCTTTTTCACTGCTTTCAAAACAAAGGAATCAAAGACCTTGCATGCGGTACTGTTTCGTTGAGATAGGCATATAGGCCTAGCCTAGCCCAACCTAGATAAATTTTAGAACATTTCTCGGCTGTCTTTCTGCAAGAATTATCAAGTAAAGATGTAGGTATTCGCAAATTCTGCGAAGTTTAAAACGTCTAAAGCATTGATTAGATCTAAGTATCACGTACACAACAACACGTAAAGAAAGTTTTGCCGTGAGAAAGTAAGTTTTGCCGTGAGAAAGAAAGTTTTGCCGTGAAAAAGAAAGTTTTGCCCTGAAAAAGAAAGTTTTGCCGTGAGAAAGTAAGTTTTGCCGTGGCACCTGTGGGCCACCGTAGTTCTCTACCCTTGGTTCCGAACTCTACCCTAATCACAAGCGCTGTCAGCAGAATAATAAATTTTAATAACGCGTCTATTTCGCAACCTAACCGAGAGATTAAACTAGAAATAGCTCTTGCTAGTACTGCCCGCAAACAATTAGTTCCTTGATAATGATTGTTTTGAAAATGTAGGTCAGGATATTCGAAGAAGACACCATCTTGGGTTTTCACAATTCTATAAAAACAGCTGCTCTAGTTGATGCTAAACTATTCTTTTTATCAAGAATTTTTGGTGTTCAGTTTGCCTTTGATTTAAGTCCAACGCCCTTTTGAAAATCATGAAGTTTTTCGAGGGTTTGACATTTATTTTTCATTTTCGTGAAGTAAACAATGACGTCTGAAAATGGACACGTGATAGGACAGATATAGCTAGAATCGATTGCGATAAAGGATTCGTACAGCGATGTACAGGCGATAATCACGACAATCATAACGTTTGCTCCTACGGTCTCGAGTTTTTGGGAGAAAGGTGTGGCATTCGACTGGTTTTGATTCCCAAAACTTCGAATCAAAACTTCCATCCATTGCGGAGAACCGAGCTGTGATGCAGCACCGTTTTCGTGCCAAAAACCGAAGGCCTTTAACAGAGTCTTGGCAGAGCAACGCTCCGAAGATAATTCCGCACAAAGAGGTGGCGGTTAACGACCTCCTCGACAAAGCCGATTGATTGACAATGAAATTGATTGACAGTTGTCATGGCAGCAAAAAAATGACAAAATCTGCTGACAAAGTGCTGACAACATGAACTGAAGCTTCCATATGCTACTTATACGCGGGGCAGACTATAAGCCCTTCACTCGCGCGCTATCGCGCGCGAGTTGCGGGCAACTAGAGTCCAAATTCCATAACAGGCTCCGTGGAAGAAACTGTGTAGGTAGATCAAAGACCTTCACGTCTTCAAATCAATAAAGGGTCAAGCAATGGTAGTTGCTTCCTTAGTTAAATATGATATCTTTTTATACGAATGAAGGCTAACAATTTACGTTTAAAGATTTCTTGTTGGCACTAATTCCAAAAAAATCAAAAATTGTGCCTTGCGTCCATTTTCGGTAGTAGCATCAACTGCAATTCATAGTCAGCTCCAGATCTTTTTTACATTCAAAGGGAATTCTAGAAAGGAAAGAGGGGTCTGAATTGACAACCACTGCTGCTTGTTACCTGGCTTTAGAAGTAACGCAACAGCATGGGTATTTTCAAGACAACGGCGAAATTGTATCAGTTGTTTTTAACTGCTGTTCAATCCATGTATAAAAAAAAGATTTTCAATATGATTTGGAGGATTGCTTCAGTAAAATTTGCTTAAAAGACAGCATTTTCCACGGCACTGGAAGCATTAAAATTCGAAAAATTTCTGCTTCTTCGTGCCGCCTCGGGTAGTAACTGTATCATTTGTCCATCCCGATATATATGTTACGACACAGGGTCTCCACACGGAAAATATCACGTGGCAATTGCACCATTGCACTGTAATTGCATCAGCGTTTGTATTATGTAATTATTATCTTGAGGTTCATCTTAATAGGGGTATAAAAGGGGTGGTTTTGTAGTTAGATTCAGTCTTGCTGTAAGATTGTCGAACTCAGTGGGTCTTGTCACTAGCTTGCAGAAGTGTAAAACATTAAAGAATTGGAGAACAGTTTTTGCCGTATTTATCGTGTACGTTTCTGCGAACAACCTACGAACTCACTTTGGTTGAAACTCCTTTTTAAGTGGTTTTACATTTGACAACATTTTGACAAAGCTATTATCAAAGTCTGTTATTATCGTATACATGGAAGTTGCGAATTATATGCAATTGAGTTAGATTGGCAAAATGTATTGCAGAAGTTCGTGTCAGCATCTAAAGAATTTCAGGTAATTATTTTTTAATCAGGTTAATTCGTAATTCAACCCCCCCCCCCCTTAACAAGGCTTGCCTCGCGACGGCTCTGATTAGTGGTGAAATTTACAGGGTTGTGGGGAATTTTAGCCCCTCAATATCTTCCCCACTTTAGATAGTAAATTCGATTCATGATGTGGAAACTCTTTGCGGGCATCTTAAAAGACACTTAGTCGTTTTGTTTGGATGGGTTTTAAAAGCTAAAAGATTGTGGCTGATGATAATGTGGCTAAAATTAATTTGTTTGACAAATGTCGCTTTAGTGTAGTTATGCTCTGGTGAGGTGAAATTCCTCCAACACCTTCCATCAATGAAGCTTATTTACTCCGTTAAAGCATGCTAGAAAACATTTCTCGCAAATACCATCAAATAACTGTATAATTACTAAGCAAATAACAAGCTTTTTCATTTAATTCTATGCTTACTGTACGTAAGGAGAGCCAAGCCTTTAGAGGACAGGACAATCATCTGTCCTTGTATGATATTAAAGATATGTAACAGGTTCACATACAACTGGAGTGATGTCATTTACAGTCATCTGATTTGTCGTAACGAAAATGCATATCTTACTCTGAGGAAAATTTCCCGCTATTAGCTGAGAGCACAACAAGATCTTTTGATACTTTTCCAATAAAAACTCAATAAAAATGAATTTTAATCAGAGTTTGCAGTGTAGGGGACAAAATGATAAGATTGTAATAGGGTTTAATAAAGGCTGTCATGGCGCAAGGAAATTTTGTAAAGATGGTTTTCTAGGGATAACCAGAACTTGCACCTTTCTACAGGTTTTAGACAGTAATGTGTGTGGACACGCCTCCAGTTCTCGGCGCAACAAATTTTTTATTTCGTCTAAATTCGAAGAGAAATTGTTGGGGGAGGGGTAAAATTTTGCCAAAGAACTTTTTAAGATGTAATGCTATGATTTTCAAACTGCCTTTACCTACGTAACTAAAAGTTAGTCGTGGGTCGAGGTAAAATTGGCGTTCCATGTTGGTAAGAGGGCGTTTTCAGGTGTTAAAAAAGGCGTGTCCCAAAAGTTTGTTTTCTCCCCCCAGAGCCTAGTGGCTGGCGCCTCAATTAGGTTTCGACAGAAGAAAAATCTGAGGGTATATTTTCGAGCCTTTTTGCGACACACCCGCTTTAAAGGAGAATGGATGGATGGATAATTTTTAAAGTAAACGAAGAAAATTGTATATTTCCACTAAATAACATCACAATATGATGGGATAGACTAAATTTTAGATCGGCAGACATAGGTACAAGGTACAATGAATCGCCAGGTGTCAGAAAATGGAAATACGGAAGTTTTTTGGATAACAAATAGCCTTCTGCCAAATCTCTTACAACCACAACCCGCCTACATTCCACCTCTTTTAACTTTCTTCTCGTCATCAGATGCGCATTAACCAAAATCTTTATGAACCTCCATTTGGAACAGAGAATTAAATACTGCAGACAATATATGTTAAGCTTTCGTCTGAGCTTTCGTTCAAAATTTAATTGTACACCTTATTAAATAGTGAAATTTATTGTAAACAGGAATAAATATCCTAACTAAATTCAGAAAGTCTTTACCAAGATACAAAATTCAACACAAAGGTTATAATTAAAAAACAGCTCTTATTGTTCTAGCTGAATTGTTACTTCTCTGTGATTATGAGGTCTGGAACTGTTGTCGCCCACTCAGCCCATGAGCCATCATAAAGCTGGCTTTCAATGCCCTTTGAATAATACAGCCCAAATACCAGAGTTGATGCTGCTATACCCGAACCACATGAACAAATGACCTGCTTGTCAATATCGATACCTTTACCTTTGAAAGCATCAGCTATTTCTGATGGATTTTTCATTACATTAACCTCTCGATTAAAAAGCTGGAAAAAGGGGACGTTGATAGCCTTTGCAAAATGTCCACTTGGAATTGCAGGATTGGGTTCTGGGGCCACTCCTTTGAATCTGCCTTCAGGCCGCCCATCAACAACTTGCACTGAATCATCTTTTTGGCTGTTTGCTTTGATGAAATCAAAGTGTTGAACAAGTTCTGGCCTCAGTTTTGCCTCATATGTCGCTGATGCAGCTACAAAGACAATGTATTTATGCAAATTAATTATGCCAACCATGAAATATTCAACACAAATTTTATAAAAACAAGCTGCTTATTTGATAATCTTTGAATGCAATGTTTTTATGCTGCTAAATGTTAAATATCAGGGGACAAATAATTAATTGAAATGCCTTATTCATACAAAACAGAGTTTAATTTCTGCACTATTTTCTTTTGACCTGAAATATAAAATACATAGGAGATATGAATGGATGTATAAAACTTACCTGGGAGCTCTTCATTCTTGGAGTAGTCACCAGATGCAACTTCGAACCCATCTTTAACCCACTTTGGCAAACCTCCATCAAGAATGTGAACAAATTTATGACCCATGACTCGAAACAGGTACCAGCATCTTGGTGCTGAAAACAATCCAAATCTCTCACTGTTGTCATAAATTATGATATGATGATTATTTTCAATACCTGCAATGTCATGGACATACTTTGCAAAATCCTCTGGCTTTGGAATCATCATTGGTAGCTTTGATGTCTTGTCTCTGCATTCTGCAAGGCTAAGGCATATAATTTTGTTTCATTTTAATGTTTCAGAATAGGAAGGGAGAGCAGAATACTTCTATATTTAAAGAAATTTTACGTCAAAAGACTACATCATATGAAAGATGGGAAAATATATTGTAATATTTTCATAATAAACTTTTTATAACAAGAGTTAAAAATTTGCAGGTGTTGAGATAAATGGGGAGCTGTTTGAAAGGTAGGGACAATGGAAGCTGGACTGATGAGGGGGGGGGGGGGCTTGGTCTTCCTGTAATTCCCAAAATGTATATTAGATGAAACAAATATTAATTCTGTCTTTGGCTTTTAGCATGTTGATCTTCCCAAATATTTTAGCCCCCTCCCCCAAACCTGTTATGTGCTTTGTGGTCCTTCATTTCTTTGAAAAAAGCCTGGGTAACATTTGTTTTGCTGATAAATTTGTTCAAATTGAGTTTGCTTATCAAGTTTCAATCAGGTTTACAGTCCATCTTCGTTTGGCTGGTAAATAAAAATCTCAATTCATTGCTCATTGAAATACTTTTTTATCAGAGTGGTTTTGAGTCCCTTCTTCAGAAGTTTTAAACTAAACAAAAAATATGTGGCTTATACGAGAAAGAAACACGAAACGTAAATCAAAATAGAGCCCTGAAAACACTGTAATTTACGAAAGCCAGCAGGAACGTCTATTCATGAATCGGTACCCACCCCCTTAAATCAACAAAGATCAAAACAAGAGGGATGGCAGAAGAAGGTTAGATTAAACCGACGCATTCTTGCGTGGTACATTCGAGGGAGCAACTTATCATGAAAAGATTGTTTGAAATCTGATTTAAGCCCTCTAACATTTAGACAAAATGAAAATAGTTTCTTTCTAGCGCTAGCCTATGCATAGGCCCATGATGGTGTGTGTTGAGTCAGCTAAACTTCTACCTGAAATATCTAGCGCCAGGTATGCGCTTGCTCCTATGCTCCTCGACGAAGTTTCTTTTTGAGCTTGGAAGATCCCACGAAGCATCTATGATTCTATATTTCTGCTGAAAATCAGGCTCGTTTCGTTTCTTGTTCAACCAATCTGTTGACACGAGTGCCTCGGCGTGGTTCATCTTCACTTCCCTTTGAATACTACCACTGATTCTGTGATACTACCCTCTATTTACGTCGTCGTGCTTTGGAAAATCTCTTGTTGCAGTGAAGCTCTTGGCAATGCGTTCGTTCTTCGGTGCAGGTTGAGCTGTTTTCTTGTTTTGCAGGTGGACAGCGCGTTTTACGCACGAATTATATTGAAATATTTCGAAAGAAAGGTCTCCAACAATCAACATGAATAATGGACCAATCCTGCGAAAATAACAATCAACAACAACTGGCTCGACCTCGCTCTCACACACAAACCACTTTTCAGATCAGTGACATCATAGTTAATAAGTGACATAAACACACACACTATGGTAGCTATAAGAAAATAATAGAAAAGAATTTTACATATCAAAAAACAAAGAAGTGAAATAGTTTATAAAACAAATGCAGATTTTGAACTGAACCAAATAAAGAGGATTTCAAAATGAAGAAAGAAGCTTTTCAACCATGGATTTAGGGCTGACTGGATACGACCAAAACGTACGAGACAAACAGTTAAGAAGAGTTTTCTTTCGAGTGTCCTCTCTCTCTTTTATATCAAGACTTTTTAATGTTCTTTTCGAAATTTTTAGTGGTCAGTCCTGTCACTCTTTGTCAGGGGAGGAGGCAAATATTGTTACTGTTGATGTATGTATTGTGACGTAATGCTAATACTCTGTTCTAAAAGAAAATTGCTTATAAAAATTTTTAGGCTCAGAATCATCTAATTTTTAAGAACATCACAAGAATAGTCCTCAACTCGCGTATTTGTATCTTCTATTTCATCAGTTGCAAGTTTTGCGATGTTCATAACAGGAAATCTCAGAATTGGCATTCAGAGCGGGAGATAGTCAACGAAAACCACATCAGATTTGCATAAATAAAAATACTTTATAAATATATTCAGGCTTAATTAAACGGAAATTTCTTAAGAATATCGAGGTTGGAAAAATTATAGTCTTCTTATAAAAAAGAGTGCATCAAATGAAGATACGAAGTATCATACCTTTACTGCAGGGTTGACTGACTGTCTAGTATATCTTGAATCAGGAGTCAATCTTCTCTATCATGAATTACGTTTGGAAGGAATAACTGAAACTTTGGGAGGGGTGGTGGTGAAGCAAACAACGCATATCTCAAAAACGTAGCGAACGCTGATGCTGTGTGTAATGAAACTAAAAACTATTTCAATGCATGATGACGTTGCAAAGGATTTATTAGGTACTAAACCTCATTAGCAATGATAGGCTTAACATAGAAGTTTTAATGAATACTTACTCTTATGAATGTACCTTAACCAGTATCCCATGTAAGTTTATTTATCCAACTAATAATAGTCTTAGAATTTGAAATAGTAGTCTTTAAAATGCAAAAAGACAAGAACCCAATTGCTCTTTTTAGCCGTACGTTCATTGTATCTGCTAATTAGTTCCGTATGTTATATTAAATTTTATCTAACTTGTATAATTTTGCATTTTATGTAGTGGAATTTTTAAATCATATGAAACTGAAACGGAAGGAACAGAAACTTCCACGAATACTTGCTCTTATGTAATGTACCATAACAAAGGATGAAAATATAATTGTGTTTATTAGTATAATGTTAGTGGATACTTTTTGTGAAGGTGCTTGTAATAATACAAAAGTAAAAAAGAAAAGAAGTGTGATTTTTGAATCATCAATGAGGTTTGCAGTATAACTACAAAGGAGGTCGTGTTATACTTAAAAAGGACGTGTGAAGTGAAATGGTCAGTGTAGTAATTTTTGTTGAGAGTCTTTAACTGTATTTCTTAAAATTAACTTGCCAATTTAGTTTAGAACTTTTAAGCCCATTGCAGCAAAAAGGCATTACAAAAGACAAAGGCTGCATAATGTAAAATATTATATAATTGACTTACAGTCATACAATTATTGATTAAAACTCAATACAGATGAATTTAATTATTTGCTTAGTACACAAATTAATAACTAGGTTACATGAAATATACTATTTAGTATTTATATAGTATTATTCATTGTATACATTTAGTAAAGGAATATCATTTTTAATTGGCTTTGAAAAAAATAAACATTTAGTTAACTAAAGCTTTTCGTCTGACACTCTCCAGAGTTTAAAACGTCAGAACATAACAGAACTTAAGAATAGGCAAGCGGCACTGATTGGTCAACCTATACAATCATGTGCTCGTGTTTCTGATTGGCCTATTTCGATCCACAACTGGGTATATATATTTCTTAGCGTAGAGTTTTCGATCTATGTTCTGACGTTTTAAACTCTGAAGAGGGTCAGACGAAAAGCTTTAGTTTATTAAATGTTTGCTTTTTTCAAAGCCATTTACAAGTTTTGTACCACCAAAAGATTGTTTGAATATCCTTTTTCAAAGTTCAAGAGGAAATCCCAGAGTTAGCCACTAGGGTAATTCACCTAGTCTTTTCTATAAATTTGGTTTTTTCTACACGATATATAAAAAGGATAAAGGGGGCATCTTAACAACCCCTTTTGCTCCAAATGTTCTCAACCAACGGCCGCTCTGATAACACAACCCTTCCAAGGGTACAGTCTGCTTACTTTCTGGGATTTAGAAAGTCTTTCCGGCGATGGTTAAAAGGGCAACGGTTGAATAAAGTTAACGGTAGAATAAAAGCAATTTTCCAGGGCTTGCTTTAAAGATTTGGATAGAAGAAAATTGAAAGCATGCTCACACATGCTAAGGGCTGTTTATGGGCCTAAAACTTTAAAATTTTAAAATCGCAATATTTTGAAAATGTTTGATTAATACCATACAATCAATTACTCCTTTTACCCGTTAAGTACAAAAACCGTAATTTCACTTCATAACAATTAAGAATTAGCAATATCATCTATCAGCCATTATGCTATTACTCTCTGCGTATAATTTAGTTGCGAAACATATTAGCAACGAGCATATTTGGAATAAAAAACTTCTTGCTGTTTTCTCAACTACAAATACGACTTATAACCTTCATGTTAATTTTCTGTGCTAGGAGAACTAGAAATTGAATCAGAACCTGTAAAGAGGACTTTGTTGAAGGTCTCCGCCTTTCGTTGCCCACAACAATTACTGCTTGTGATGTCCCCTATGTTTGATGGCTCTTTCAAATTTCCGTTTGAAATGCTTCACTTTGGCAATGTGATGTTTCTTAACGAGACTACTTGAGCAGCAGGATAGGGGGCAAGAGGTAGGGTTGCAATCGTAACCGCAAGTCATAGGGCATCCTCCAGTCGCCTGGGCAACAGGAGCAGCCTGAACTACCGGTGGTACAGCTTGAGCCACCTGTGGCACTGTTTGAACGACTTGTGGGCTCGCTAGAAAAAATTTCAAGAATGGTTTTGATTACAATTAATTACTTGATTCCATTAAGTAAGAACATGTTACAGAAAAATGACAGATCTACTCGAAAAGTCTAGCGTATGAATTTATGAAGAAGCCTCTATGTAGAAATATCTACTAAACTGCCAGATACTTTGACTCGAAGCTAAAGAATTTTGATAATCTACTTTTCTGATGAAAATACTAAAATCACGAAAAAATAATATGAACCTTTCAATAAATGATACGACGGGCCATTTTCATTAGGGCTTGTTTATTCAAATTTAAATAGGTACACTGATTTTGATACTCAGCTAAAAAGAAATAATCATCAACAGAAAACCAGATGATATTACCAAAACGACATATTTCATGTATTCTCCCTCTTTCCTTAGTTTCTGACCCTCTAACACCCCAAATTCAACGACCTTTGATCAAATAATATTTTCAATAATAATATAATATAGTAAGCAGCAAGGTTTCTTTGAATATTGGAGCAAATATGGAATATTGAGGAAAATATAGTGCTCAAAAAAGCAAGCGATTGATAATACTGGAAAACCGCCAGCTTACCTTGGACTGTTCCAGCTGGTTGACAGGGGGCTGCTGCTTCACAAGACTGACTTTGCTGCAAAGGTGTGCAACTTGGCGCATTAACTTTGCATGGCCGGACGCGAATTTGGTGTCCGGCTCCACACTGGGCACTGCACGAGCTCCAGTCACTCCAAGGCTCGTATTTTTCTACGACGACCTCAGTTTCTGGTTTATTGTCTAAGAGAAAAATCAACGCTTTATCATATGAGTATTCAATATATTAATGGCACACATGACGAGCATTGATAAAAATATCGATTAATTAGTTGTCATATATAGCAAGAAGGAGCTGAAACACTGGAATTAGGCCAGGGTAAGCTTTTTGGCAAATATGACATCAAGAAAACTTTATTCACTATCCGTCTTCACTATGTTCGCCCATTTCAGGGCTGGTACCATAATGATCTCGAATATGCTTCCATGTCAAATAAAATGGACAAAAAATTCTTACATATCAAATATAACGGACCAAAAACATGTCGCCTCAAAGATAACTTTTTGTATTGGCTAGATTCTTTCTTTACTGTGTTTTAGAATCACTAGCGAGTTTATTCAAGTAGGTTTTCAGACACTACTTTACTGACCTGTCACATGTGTGAACTTAACTAAACACTGACAGGAATCGGCTAGATTTATACAGATGCAATATGAGATCTTATGTAGCTGTTACTATTTCTAAGAATCATCTAAGAAGATAGCATAATCGAAGTGGTTTTCGTTTAACGTCAGTCAGTGTTTGGACTGGAAGCAAAATATCAAAAATTACAAAAGTATTGCTGTAGATAAATCAGTGGGTAAGTGTTTTTCTATTTGTGCAATGGTTTTCTTTAATTCTTGCAAAACTATTTTAAAAGGGCATCAAGCTTAACATTTACAACTTTCACTGGCCCGGATGCAAGTAAAATTTGCCACCTAATCTTTAAAACGCACGTGCAACATATAAAAGGTCTTTGAAAGTCGGCTTATATCAAATGGCTAAAAACTTGTTCACGAGATCTCTGATACATATAGTTAGAGAAAGCCATCTCACCAGTTTTAACTTTGTCTGTAACCGAACCACCCGATGTACCACCCGATGTACCAACTGATGTGCCACCTGATGTGCCACCAGCACCACCGGTATTAGTACCCGCGGCAGACCCTGCTGTAGCACCTGCAACTGATCCGGCAGCAGTTGTGGCATCACTAAGCGCTGAGGCATCAGCTGCTGGTGGTATGACGGGTTTAACTCCTTGGAGTCCGTTGATTGTGGCCAGTTGTGAAAGCAGCAAGCTATTGTGTTGAGACTGCAACAGCTGCATGATTGCTGTCGAGTTACCGAGTTCTGTCAAGTCGGTGTTCCCATGAAGAGCTTGGAAAATAGCTGATTCTTGACTTGCAGTTAGAGGACCGTGGACAAGAGAGAGTAGCTTGATAAGAGCGCGGAATAAATCGTGGTGTGTGCCTAACCCGAATAGCTCTTTCTGCTTTTGGTACTTGAATATCCAGGAGACATCTAAGTCGAACTCAGCAGTGTTGTTGTTGTACATAGCACGTACATAAAATGGAGGAACATGTAAATGGCCAAGAAACCATTCTGGTTGGCTGTACGGGCTGACAAAATAACGATTTTTCTTGTTTATGTATGGTGTAGCCTTGAATGTAGCAGAGGCATCTGAAATTTACCCAAAAGAGAAATTGAAAGAATCCCATATCTATTTAAACATGTTATATATGTACTAAAATACTCTGAAAAATGGTGAACATATACCAGATTATGTTATGATTGTTATGATTATGTTAGTATAAGGAGGTTATGATATTTCAAGTGAAATTTCTTCTTTTTGCAAAAAGGAAATGATGAAACCTAGAAGAGGTAGCTAGCAATGGTTGTTTATCAATTATAACCGGATGTTAACGACGATTTCAAGAACTTATTTAAAGTTTTAACATTCAGATTTTAAACTAGCTCATTCAATCATTGCAGAAAGGTACAATTCTAGTTAAGCATGAATTCTCAAAACGGAAAGCTTCACATGGGACTGACAGCCCTGGACTCTGATAGCAATACTCAGATTATCTACAAGAAAATTTGCTTTCAACTTGCAGTGGGGTCTCTTAGGTTTGGAACATATACTGCAGTAAATTTTTCCTGCAGAATTTCTACAACTATAGAAAATTACATTTCTTGGAAATTATATAAAGTGTTTCTGATAAAAAATGAGGATGAGAGAGCAAAAGTAGAAGGCAACTTAAGACAAATATTGTCAAAAGAGGGCAAATTATTAAAGAAAAAGGCAAACACGTAGGCTCATACAGAAATCTTGGTTCCTTTTCAGTGCTTCAAGATAGATGTCCCTGCCAATTCTTTGAAGGTAAAACATGGGATACTTTGCTGATTCAAATGAATATGTTCCTTCAACGCCGTTCAGCCCGGGAGATTTGATGATGAACTGATCAGGTGGCATTCCAACTCTAACCTTTTGAAATAAATCAGCCTTGAGACCAAGAGTTGGGCGAATTCCAGGGGGGCCAGGGATGAAAAGTTTGACGAAGTTGCCTTTCCCGCCATCGCCCTTGCCCCCGCTCCCAGGAAGACCGCCAGCACCACCACCACCTGCTGACAAAATTGAAAAATCTCAGTAAAAAGAAACAAAAATTGACAATTCAGTTGATAGTCGAGACATAAATGATGGCATTCTGCGATTAATTTTTGCTGTTAAAAAAATCATAATCCTTAAAACTTTATTTTTGGTGACAGGATCAATATCCCAAAAATCAGGAACGCTTTGTTTTGAAGACAGGCCAAAATTGAGGTACTAAATAGCTCGATTGAAAAATGTCAAAAAGAAAATCTGAAACAATTTCTAAGACAATTCAAGTAGTTGAAATGCATATTTGAATATGAAATAACTTTTGCAAATCAAACTACTGGGAATATACAGTAATATTGTTCACTTTTGATAGTTATTTGAGAAATGAAGAAAAGATGAGAGTACAGAACAAGTTCTTCCATATTTATCTAGCTACATGAATTATGGTAAACACTGCATATTAATGGATGAAGAAAAATTATCAGGGTTCGAATGCTGGAAAAATGAACAGGAGGGGGTCGTTAAGCGAAGCACTCAGTCACTTGCTGACCCATAAACATAAAAGGACTCCCAACGGGTGCGAACATCCTGATGATTTCTCGTAGTTAGTTTCTACTCGTAGTTAGATTCTCTCGCATGTTATTTTTGGCGCGTAAGCTCACGGCGTGCGATTCAATGACGTATGATTTTATGACGTGAGATTTTTGGCGCGCAAATTTATAGCGCGCTCAATTTTCTGCGCACGATTCTATCCACCCAAGCCGTTAATCAATAATATCTATATTTCTAGACTTGATACAACTTCATTGCTATCCAGGATTTTTCCTAAAATTAAAAATGAAAGTATAGAAAATGAACTGTAAAAAGAAAATACATGTATAGAAAGTAAATTTTTACATTTGGTCAAGCATATGGATTAAGTTTATCGAAAAATTTCGTGGAGGAATCTGGAAGGCAAGTTACATGAAAATATCGAAAACTACCTTTTTTAAAATATATTTTGGCACAACGGGAGTAGTTTATATTCGGTTGTTTCTTCTTGTCAGCAAATATTGACATGTTGATGTGACACTATCTTAAACATTTTTAAAGCTAACGGAATTCTAAATAAAGGCCGTGAAAATAGGCCTCCATAAACGTAAGAAATTGGAAATGACTATGAAACAGACTTGACTTGTGGTACTTATCAGGTAGTAACGCTGGGTTCAACAGCTACAGTATTAGATACATCTACTTTACATTTACAGTTACAACTTGAAACCATCAAACAATCAAAGTTGTAGGTTTTTGTCTAGAGATACTATACACTGGTAAACAGTAATAACTTTTATTGCCACACCAAAAAAAGACTGCGAGACTACAAAAAAGGCATTTGACCTTGGAAGAAAATCCAGAGCAGATACCATCCAGTGCACAAAACCTCATATATCATGACAGTTTCCTGACAAATTGGGCAAAATTTGTTTACTTCACGTTAAATAGATAGACACTATAGAAATACATAAAACAAAGTGATGCAATGATAAACTTATAAAGATGAGCGGACTAACGGACGTGCGGAAGTGCGGACTAGCGGCCCAACGGATGAACAGGAAAGCATAAGCGGTTAATTATTACACAGAAAATTGTCACTATGGCTGGAGCCTGCTCCGTTTCTTCACCTTTAAGCATTCCGTCAGAGCTGTGTTCTGTAGTTATTGCGAACTTTTGCAGTCTGATGATTTTGTGTCAGCAGTCTTCAGAACAATGATTGAAAAAGTGATGTTTCAAGTTTTATAGCTGTTGTAGTTCATTAAGTTAACAAGATTGAATACGTTATCAAAAGAAAGCATGGCACTTCTTCAAGAGAATGTTCAGCCAAGAAGATTTGCATTTTCTTGACTATTAAGCAATCATAGAGAAGCAGAAGAAATTAAAAGCAAGTCGGTATTCAGATCATCTGTAAGACTCAATTCCGAAACAGAGGCTAGATCAGGGCCCGCGCCACGAATTTGAAAGTGAGGAGAAGGGGCCAAGGCTAAAAATATAGGGAGCCAAGGCTTCTTACCCCTTTTATTGCAGCTTTAAAACTTCTTGCTTCGCAAAAAGTGCGGTACTGCGGAACCTGTAGATACGCTGACGATGCAAGTTATTCGGATTGTTAAAAAGCATTTTTGTAGGTTCTCCTCACATACAAGCAAAAGACCGAAAGTGTGAAGAAAGAATCAGACTGAACGAGAGTGAATGGCTTTGTCTTCGTGCCATTTGCAATTCAGATTCGACTTTACATATGATGCATACCATTAGCTTTGTTGCCAGCCCCCGTCTGTGGCTTGCCTTTCACCTCGTCGTCTTTGATGTCAATCATATCGTAAGAGCATCGGTCCGCAAAATACTTCGAGTCATCATCAATCCCTGTGTAAAGCTGGCCACCTTTGGATATTGCTATATTGCAAATAAAGTTGTAATATCTACCAGCGACTTGGAATACATAACTGTGAGTGGAAACCTTGAAATGTTGAATAAATGTCGCTGATTTTCCTAGAAGAAAAAAGATGAATGTTAGCCTGTTAGAAGTATGGACCGCAGCTTGAAACAGCGAAGTTGTCAAATTGGCAAAACTAGTACAACTTTAAACAAGAAGAACACTTCCTTTACTATCGTGACATATAGTCGCTCTTTCTAAGGAATGGCAGCCAGGGAAAGGGACTATCACACTATCATCATCAGGTACCATCTTCTATCAGAAGGTTGGCTGGCTACCATGATCCTCCAACTATCCCAAAATCTGAGTTTTGGTTTGTTGTCATGGTCATAGATAAAACTATAGGCCTTTCTAAAGGATCACAGCTGGGGGGAGGGAAAATCATATTATAACCCTTTTAAAGGGATCACAGCTTGGGAGGGGAATCGTACCTTAGCCTTTTCTACGGGACCATGACTTGGGGGGAAATGCATTTCTCAAAAACCTGATGTGGAATTAAATTATTCAAGAAGATGGCAATACAACAAAAATCCAATTCCCATATGGAGGCCCTGAATTGAAAGGTACCTAGGTACGGCTTAGGTTATTTTTACGCTATATAAGAGGGTATAAGGTAACTCAATTCTTACTTAATGCCAGTCAAAACTTACTATCTGCTTTTGAGTTGGAATTAATAGTGTCCAACATAATCAGCTTTTTGCCATTCTTACGCTATATAGGAGCGTATAAGGTAACTCAATTCTTACTTAATGCCAGTCAAAACTTACTATCTGCTTTTGAGTTGGAGTTGATAGTATCCAACATAATCAGCTTTTTGCCATTCTTACGCTATATAGGAGCGTATAAGGTAACTCAATTCTTACTTAATGCCAGTCAAAACTTACTATCTGCTTTTGAGTTGGAGTTGATAGTATCCAACATAATCAGCTTTTTGCCATTCTTACGCTATATAGGAGCGTATAAGGTAACTCAATTCTTACTTAATGCCAGTCAAAACTTACTATCTGCTTTTGAGTTGGAGTTGATAGTATCCAACATAATCAGCTTTTTGCCATTCTTACGCTATATAGGAGCGTATAAGGTAACTCAATTCTTACTTAATGCCAGTCAAAACTTACTATCTGCTTTTGAGTTGGAGTTAATAGTATCCAACATAATCAGCTTTTTGCCATTCTTAATGCGCTCCACCATGTAGTAGCCTGGGAATTTTACAGATTCAAACGAGATTGCATTATCTCGAAAAATCGGGTAGATGTCATTTTCTCCTACGGCAGTTTCCTTTAATTTGAATATATGGTCACCATCATGCTTTTTAGTGATAGCGCAACCATCCCGAGGCCTGCATGTTATCGCAGATCCACTTGTTGGGTTTTCTGGATCGACTAACTTAACCAGCTTGTCTCCGCAAACTAGAAAAAACACGAACAAGAAAAACATAGTCTCTAGTAAAATTTTGAAATTTTTGAACACAAAGGAGTTATTTTACTTACCCAGTCATAGCAACGTTTAAAAGGTGCATGTTGCCCATATATATTCTTCATCTCATCTATTACTATTTACACTTTTTTCTAATAAGTAACCAAGCTTTAATTAGCACAGTTTCTTAATTTTTATTAATGATTTAAATGTTAAGAATTTCTTCAAGGTTTCTTTATTACCAAATCCTAAGCAGTTACTTTTAGAAACCAAAAAGTTCAACACGAGATAACACTAAAAAGACCATCTGACACAATAAGCTCGTCTTCCCACTAATTAAACAGAAACTAGATCGAAAAGAATCATTTCCAATAAGATTCTTTAACTAAAATCTTAAATGATAAACAAAGATTAATCTGTTTCTGCTTCCCAATTCTGAGTTGGCGCCATCTATTCTGAAGCTCTCTATCCACAGACATTTGCCAAAAATGGACCTCAGATTTCAATTTATTTTGAAAAAGGCCTAAACTGAAAAATCAGTGTTGTTATGACTGTTCATTTAAGAGATACAACTTTTTATTTAATATTAATATATTTTTAAAGATTTAACTGGAATTTGCTACTGCAGTGAAAGCATTTCTAAATTTTGAAAACGGCGTAATTCGTGACCTGTGTTTCCAAACAACATGAAATTTTTGACACATATTAATTTTAGCATGAAATTCAAATTCTATTCTCCTTTTTTGGCAAATACGAATATAAAAAATGACAACGCTAGCTTAGAACTTGAATAACACCGTTATTTTTTGTCAATTAAAGAATCAAGAATCAGCGGTGATGATTGTTATCTTCAGGTAACCGCAAGACTTAAAAACAAACAAACATTCACCTGCTCAAACATATATTTAGCTGGAATACGTTCAAAATATTTAAAAACAAAAAATCATTACAAAACAATTTTTCGCGTTACAAAAAAATCAAATACGTAGAACTTACCAGCGTTTCGCAGTATGAAAAGCACAAAACAAAGACTAGATATCCACTGCATCCTAAAAGTAAAAGCATGTAAGCTATAGGTATTTTTCGTTAATTTAAGTACAGAGCGAAATACTTTGTTTGGGGAGATGAAGGCAAACCGGGGGCTCCATTTCAAGAATTTCACTACGAATTGAATTGGAAAACGAATTTGAAATGATTTGCTATCAAGAAGGATCACCCCCCTTTGCGGGCATGATAGTAAAACAACCAACCGTGTAAACTCATTGTATGGGTTACAGGGCAACAAGTACAATACGATTTCACAGGTGATAGGGACACCAGTTTGGCTATTATCGAGAAACACTTCTTTTAATTAAGTCTAATAGAGCAAGTAAACATACAAATTTACAGCTACTGCATTTGCTGCTAGCTCTGAAATACAACTAGCAAGATGAAACTCAGGACTTATGAAAAAAGGGCATCGTTTTGTTGGAAAATGATGCAAGAACAGAACATTCTACAAAACCAAAATGTAGCTACAAGGGATGCTCGTTAGAGGCTTCTATCATGGAGGTCTGCGTGCTAGTAACCCGGTAAGTCCGCAACATACTTTAAATTTAGCCATTTGTTTTTCCCAATTTAAACCTTTGGTTAAGAATACTGAATTGAACATTGGAGCAATGTTACAAACCAGGCTTTCCATTTTCTCTAATCATTATGAAAAGGTAAAATACATGCCCTTCTAAAAACGCAAGTTAAAGAAAAATGCTTAGAGTTTGTTTTAGAATGTTTTAGATTGCTTTAGTTTGTTTTAGATTGTTTTAGATTGTTTTTGAAAAGTACTCATCCTTCCTCTGGGCAATACCATAAAGATATGAATACTTCATCAGAATCATAATGGAAACTTGGTGAGACATGGATGTGGCATCTAAGCTGCTTTTTAAATGACTGCTTTCTCACGGTTGTTGATCGTGTGACTGTAACATTTTCTGGACGTTGGCATGACCATACTGGGTTTGGGTGGGTAAATGCCACTTATTAGAAAAAACGTGAACTATCAAGGTTTCTTTACCGGTGATTCCAAGCATGCTTTAGAGGAATATTTTCTTAACCAAAGAAAAATGCATACCCTCAAAAACTGTCCTGGGGATGTCGCCCAGCCCAAGGTGATTAATATACATTACTGGATAAAACTTACCCTCAGTGAAGAAATGTCCTGGAGAATCTGCAACCAGGTTGAGCTCAAATTGATCCACCAGGTTAAGCTCAAATTGATTTACATTTTTTCTATAGACCAAGACACTGAGAATAACCATCTTGTGACATTCATTTTCTCTGTTCAGCTTTTCGGAAGGTTTTCAAAAACTTGCGCCACGTGTGATTTTTAACAATTCATTCGCACGGCGCACGAGTCGAGCAGATTCGCAATAACGTAGGTTTACCTAATACGTCAAAGATGGTTCACTGAGAAGATGATCCGCCACAATCTTATCGAAGATGAATGTTTAAAAAGAGATATCACTCAAGCCATCGTGTGAGTTTCTTGATAACAAAATTGTTTGTTATGATGAGAATGCTTGCAAGATCAATGATGATTGAAAGCGTCATGAAAGTGAAGATACATGCCATCATTAGCTGATCGATTTAAAAAGAGGAACTCTTTGCTTGTGAAACATTGCTGAGACTGAAGCCGCTGAGAGCAGTGCATACAACTGATTAATGCAGTCACAATTGAACGAGAAGAAGGCGACTAGAAGACAAAGAAAAGTGTGGCTGTTTTGGTGACCGATGATTGCGTGGTATTCTCAATGATGATCTTGAAAACTACATATTCATTATTCGTCAAAACACAAGTGGTGTATCACACACCAATCATGATTTCCTATTTCGAGAATTCCTTCAATTTTACACCACCATCACAGATCAATAAAAACAGGGATCCTAGTGATTGGCATGCTGTTCTCAAGAAGGAATTCTGAAATGGAAGATGGTGACCAGAAAATCAATGCTATAAAAGAAGACAGTACCCCCAGTAGAACCCAAAGTCATTTATACAAAAGCTTTTTCCTATAAGTTATACAAGACCCCAAGAAGACTCTAAGTTACACAAAGTTATAATAGAGGGCTCCTCGAAAATCGGCATTGCTGCAGGGCTACCGTCTTTAAACATGTGAAATGAAATAAAGAAATAATTCAGGAGTTGCGACTAAAATTAGACAGCAGTCACAAAGTGCAAGATTCCACGGACTAGAGGGTATCCACGAGTAAGCAGAGAAATCATATATCAACTAATATTGAAATATACTTTCTCCGCAAGATATAGGACAAACCCTTACCCGGCCGATTCTTAATTTGCTGTTTGGCTTTGTCTTCTGGAATCCCCAAAATCTCAAAAGAGCAGCGGTCAGCAAAATAACGTGTATCGTCGTCTATGCCCGTGTAAATTTTGCCTCCTTTTGAAAGAGGCTCATTGCAAATGAAGTTGTAGTAACGGCCTGCCACTTGAAATACATAGCTGTTTGTTCGAACTTTGTAGTGACGGATGAACGTGGCTGCTTTTCCTTTAAAGATAACAAACAAAAGTTTAACGTAATATGAAATAACAAGAGGAATAAGTAGCAAGAATGAAGAAAAGTAAAAAAATCAGAATCGGACAAGCAGCATAAAAAATGGCAAAATCTTACTGTGTGCTTTCGAACTTTTGTCAACAACATCCAACATGATCATATTCTTTCCATTCTTGATGCGTTCCACCATATAGTAACCCGGAAATTTTAATGAACGCAAAGATATTGCATTGTTCCTTAAAATAGGCAAAACATCATTTTCTCCTACAGCTGTTTCTTCCACGGCGAAGATTTGATCTCCACTGACATCTTTCGTGAGTCGACACTCTTTGTTAGGCAAACAGGCAATCACGTAACCACTATCGGGATCTTTAGGATCTCCAAGTTGCACATACTTATCTTCACAACCTAAAAAGGAGTGCCATATGAATAAGCGTCGATTCTGTTTGATAATCTTCACAATGGTAACTAAACAGCAGGCCAAGAAGAGGACTGCAATGGCCGTATCAGGTAAAGCAAAATGATGCTTATAAAAACATTTCTGGCTTAAAATAACAAAAATCAGTTCCAGTTAAGGTGATTTTTGGTTAATTTTGCAATGTTGCCTTAATGCATCAAGTTTAAACTGTTTATGAATAAAACAAAAATTAACTATTTATTTATAGCAATGTCTTCGAAGATGAAACTAGCATTTCAGTTTTGCAGCCTCTTCGGTGAGCGAAAAAAGGCATTTAAGAAAAACTAAGGCCTATCCAATGGATTTTCATATGGTGGTAAGCAAGCATCAAAGGACTTTAAAAAGTAAGCAGAACCTTTATAGCAGTTAAATGTCTTCTTACCTATTTGTTGAATAACAATCAACAACACTATGAAACTCTTTATCCAATACATATCAGAAGTCAATAAACTTTCATACCAACTACCAAACAAATTGCTTGTCTGCCTGTTTCAGCTTATCTTGATACCAACACACGAAAATGACGGGGGATCTGGATTATGATATCATCGGGTATCTTAACTAGTTTCTACCAATCTGAGCATCATAAATTATAGCAGGACCCCCGTCAGATAAAGCAGATCTGGCATACGAAAGAGCATCAGACCGTGTACACATGTAAAAAGCTGGCATCAACCGTGTAGTGAAAAGATAAATGATACCGGTACTGCAGTTTTTACAAGTTACATACTGCTTGACCTTTGAGTTTGTTGCATGTTTCAAAGTGTGTACGCGACGTAGAACTGTATACGCACTTAAACAGTTCTTCCAGGTTGCATTGGTATTGCAACATTGGTATTGCAACAGAGATAATCAACTTACATCGAACAACTCATATCTAAGGTAAGTACACAGATTAATAAATGATTGATATGCCTAGAAATGTAAAATATTATACAAGTAAACTGAAAAACGTGTGTTCTGTAAACATGGTTGGTCGAAATTTTTAAATAGATGGATGGCTGGCTCATATCAATGAAATGAGTTATATATTACAAATAAAGTAATACAACGCATGCTGTACCTGATAAGGGTGAATCATGATGCAGAGCGGTAACCAGGCATTCAAGATAGCAGCAACATGTCATACCTTTAAGAAGGGGAAAATCCTTTACACGAAGGAAGTGTATTGTAACATAACTAACTAAACTATGTCATAGCACATTTCCTTAATTAAGCAGTTTCGAATCTTTGAAGATCTCATAACAATTTATTTATCCTTATTGTGAAAATCATCTTTTCTTGATTAAATAAAGTGTTTTTGAAAGAAGTTGATTTTTAATAGCAATATTAGTGAGAGAAAATAAAACAAAACACAACGTACCTGTGAAGAAAATGGCCCGATGTGTACGGAAAAGTCAGCCAAACTCATTTTGACGTTGCAATGTGATGATGCAAATAGTGATTCTGGAACTCTATCGACTGGAACCCAAGTGTGTAGGAGCACACTATGGCGCAAAAACAGCTTTTCCGCGCAAGGTGCAAGGATGGTTTTTATGCGGTAACTCGCCAAGGAACATTTTGCATTGCACCTTTAATGGAGCTTCTGTCAGTCAACATTAGCCAATCACTAAGCGTGTGAGTGGTAAAACGTTAGCATTGCACCTTTAATGGAACTACTGTCAATCAAAATTAGCCAATCACCAAGTGTGTGAGTAGTAAAACGCTCGCTGATTGGCCAATTGTTGATTGACAAATGGTTTTATCTACTTTAGCATCAGAATCTGTCGATTGCCTTTAGGGCGTAGAGAGGGACGTTGGGGTCAAGTTTAAAACGGAGAGAATATCATCAAGGATGTACGATTGTGAAAAAACTCACTTTCACAAGCAGGGAATAGAAGTTGCATATTTGAGTGTGAAAGGATTCATTTTTCGATTTTGTTACGGTCGAAATAAATTTTGAGTTTTTGTGGAAATTGAAGAAGAAGTAGAAAAGAAATATAAATTCAAGTGTTATCATTGTGTAAACCCTCCCCGCGCCACACATTGATAAACTAATAAAGATGAGCAAACTAACGGACGTGCGGAAGAGCGGACTAGCGGCCCAACGGATGAACAGGAAAGTATGAGCGGTTAATTATTACACAGAAAATGGTCACTATGGCTGGAGCCTGCTCCGTTTCTTCACCTTTGAGAATTTCGTCAGAGCTGTGCTCCGTAGTTATTGCGAACTTTGCAGTCTGATCATTTTGTAGTCAGCAAACACCAGAATTATGATTGAAAAAGTGATGGTTCAAGTTTTACAGCTGATGTAGTTCACTAAGTTGACAGAATTGAATACGTTATCAAAAGAAAGCATGACACTCCTTCAAGAGAATGTTCAGCCAAGAAGACTTGCATTTTCTTGACTATTAAGAAATCATAGAGAAGCAGAAGAAATTAGAAGCAAGTCGGTATTCAGATCAACTGTTAGACACAAAGGCTAGATCAGGGCCCGCGCCACGAATTTGAAAGTGGGGAGAGGGGGCCAAGGCTAAAAATATAGGGGGCCAAGGCTTCTTACCCCTTTTATTGCAGCTTTAAAACTACTTGCTTTGCAAAATGACTTTGTCTTCGTGCCATTTGCAATTCAGTTTTGACTTTACATATGATGCATACCATTAGCTTTGTCGCCAGCCCCCGTCTGTGGCTGGCCTTTCACCTCGTCTTCTTTGATGTCAATCATATCGTAAGAGCATAGGTCCGCAAAAGACTTTGAGTCATCATCAATCCCTGTGTAAAGATGGCCACCTTGGGACTTTGCTACATTACAAATAAAGTTGTAATATCTACCAGCGACTTGGAACACATAACTGTCAGTGGAAACCTTGGAATGTTTAATAAATGTCGCTGATTTTCCTAAAAGAAAAAAGATGAATGTTAGCCTGTTAGAAGTATGGACCGCAGCTTGAAACAGCGAAGTTGTCAAATTGGCAAAACTAGTACAACTTTAAACAAGAAGAGCACTTCCTTTACTATCGTGACATATTGTCGCTCTTTCTAACGGATGGCAGCTAGGAGGGGGGGGGGGGGGGGGATCGCAGCTTGGGAGGGGAATCGTACCTTAGCCTTTTCTGCGGGACCGTGACTTGGGGGAAATGCATTTCTCAAAAACCTGACCTGGAACTTAATTTTTCAAAAAGGTGGCAATACAACAAAAATCCAATTCCCATATGGAGGCCCTGAATTGAAAGGTACCTAAGTACAGCTTAGGTTATTCTTACGCTATATAGGAGCGTATAAGGTAACTCAATTCTTACTTAATGCCAGTCAAAACTTACTATCTGCTTTTGAGTTGGAGTTGATAGTATCCAACATAATCAGCTTTTTGCCATTCTTAATGCGCTCCACCATGTAGTAGCCTGGGAATTTTACAGATTCAAATGAGATTGCATTATCTCGTAGAATCGGGTAGACGTCATTTTCTCCTACGGCAGTTTCCTTTAATTTGAATATATGGTCACCATCATGCTTTTTAGTGATAGCGCAACCATCCTGAGGCCTGCATGTTATCGCAGATCCACTTGTTGGGTTTTCTGGATCGACTAACTTAACAAGCTTGTCTCCGCAAACTAGAAAAAACACATAAATGAAAAACATAGTTTCTAGTACAATTTTTAAATTTTAGGAACACAAAGGAGTTATTTTGCTCACCCAGTCATAGCAACGTTTAAAAGGCGCATGTTACCCATATATACCGTAATGCCTCGAACAAGAGAGCCCTCCTCGAATAAGCGCCCACCCTAGAGCCAAAGTTATTGAATAAACGCCCCCTCGAATAAGCGCCCACCCCTCGAATAAGCGCCCATCCTTCAACCTTCAGAAATGGGCGCTCATTTGAATTTCCAACGAAAACATAATTGGAAAACAATTCAACACGAAAGATTTATGATGAGCACAATTTGCATCCAAATCTACTTTTTAAATAAGCGCCCCCTCGATTAAGCGCCTCCCTCGAATAAGCGCCTACACTGGAGGCTCAAAAAACTAAATAAGCGCCCGGGCGCTTATTCGAGGCATTACGGTATTCTTCATCTCATCTATTACTATTTACACTTTTTTCTAATAAGTAACCAAGCTTTAATTAGCACAGTTTCTTAACTTTTGTTTATGATTTAAATGTTAAGAATTTCTTCAAGGTTTCTTTATTACCAAATCCTAAGGAGTTACTTTTAGAAACCCAAAAATTCAACACTGAAAAGACCATCCGACACAATAAGCTCGCCTTCCTACTCATTAAACAGAAACTAGATCGAAAAGAATCATTTCCAATAAGATTCTTTAACTACAATTTTAAATGATTAACAAAGATTAATCTGTTTCTGCTTCCCAATTCTGAGTTGGAATACGAATATAAAAAATGACAACGCTACTTAGAACTTGAAAAACATAACACCGTTCTTTTTTGTCAATTAAAGAAACAAGAATCAATGAATCAGCGGTGATGATTGTTATCTTCAGGTAACCGCAAGACTTAAAAATATACAAACATTCACCTGCTCCAACATATATTTAGCTGGAATACATTCAAAATGGAACTTACCAGCGTTTCGCAGTATGAAAAGCACAAAACAAAGACTAGATATCCAGTGCATCCCAAAAGTAATGGCATGTAAGCTATAGGTATTTTTCGTAAATTTAAGTAGAGAGCGAAATACTTTGTTTGGGGAGACGAAGGCAACTGGGGGCTTAATTTCAAGGATATCACTACAAATTGAAATGGAAAACAAATATGATATGATTTGCTATAAATCAGGATCATTCCCATCGCGGGCGTGATAGTAAAGCAACCGACCGTGTAAACATATTGTATAGTTTACAGGGCAACAAGAACAATATGATTTCGCAGGTGATAGGGACACCAGTTTGGCTATTATCGAGAAACACCTCTTCTTATTAAGTCTAATAGAGCAAATAAACAAACAAATTTACAGCTACTGCATTTGCTGCTAGCTCTGCTACCATGCATGCTTTAGAGAGATACTTTCTCAACCAAAGAAAAGAGCATACACTCAAAAAACTGTCCTGGGGACGTCGTCCAGCCTAAAGTTATTAAAATACATAACAGAATAGAAACTTACCTTCAGTGAAGAAATGTCCTGGAGAATCTGTAAATACCATCAGGTTGAGCCTAAATTGAATCACGTTTTTCCATAGACCAAGACATTGAGGATAACCATATTGTGACATTCATTTTCTTTGTTCAGCTTTTCGGAAGGATTTCAATTCAATCGCACGGCGCACAAGTCGAGCAGATTCGCAATAACGTAGGTTTACCTAATACGTCAAAGATGGTTCACTGAGAAGATGATCCGCCACAACCATATAGAAAATGAATGTTTAAAAAGAGATATCACTCAAGCCATCGTGTGAGTTTCTTGATAACAAAATGGTCTGATAAGATGAGAATGCTTGCAAGATCAATGCTGATTAAAAGCGTCATGAAGATACAGGCCATCTTTAGCTGGTCGATTAGAAAAGAAGAACTCTTTGCTTGAAAAACATTGATGATACTGAAGCTGCTGAGATCAGTACAGTACATAATCATAGTCCTTTCATTCTTGATGCGTTCCACCATATAGTAACCCGGAAATTTTAATGAACGCAAAGATATTGCATTGTTCCTTAAAATAGGCAAAACATCATTTTCTCCTACGGCCGTTTCTTCCACGGCGAAGATTTGATCTCCACTGACATCTTTCGTGAGTCGACACTCTTTGTTAGGCAAACAGGCAATCACGTAACCACTATCGGGATCTTTAGGATCTCCAAGTTGCACATACTTATCTTCACAACCTAAAAAAGAGTGCCATAGGAATAAGCGTCGATTCTGCTTGATAATTTTCATAAAAGGAAACTAAACAGCTGGCTGGCCTAGAAGACGACTGCAATGGACGTATCAGATAAAATAAATTGATGCTCATAAAAAACGTCTGGCTTAAAATAGTAAAAATCCGTTTTAGTTATGGTGATTTTCGCTACTTTTGCAATGTTTATGAATGAAACAAAAACTAACTACTTATTTCAAAAAAATTTCTTCGAAGTTGAAACAAGCATTTCGGTTATGGAGTCTCTTTGGTGAGCGAAAAAAAACCATTCAAAAAAGAACTAAGGCCTATCCAATGAATTTTCATATGGTGGTAAGCAAGCATCAAAGCACTTTAAAAAGTAAGCAGAATCTTTATAGCAGTTAAATATCTTCTTACCTATTTGTTGAATAAGAATCAACAACACTATGAAACTCTTTATCCAATACATATCAGAAGTCAATAAACTTTCATACCAACTACCAAACAAATTGCTTGTCTGCCTGTTTCAGCTTATCTTGTTACCAACACACGAAAATGACGGGGGATCTGGATTATGATATCATCGGGTATCTTAACTAGTTTCAACTAATCTGAGGCTCATAAATAATAGCAGGACCCCCGTCAGATAAAGCAGATCTGGCATACGAAAGAGCATCATCCGTGTACACATGTAAAAGGCTGGGATCAACCGTGTATTGAAAAGATAATTGATACCGGTACTGCAGTTTTTACAAGTTACATACTGCTTGACCTTTGAGTTTGTTGCATGTTTCAAAGTGTGTACGCGACGTAAAACTGTATACGCACTTAAACAGTTCTTCCAGGTTGCATTGGTATTGCAACAGAGGTAATCAACTTACATCGATCAACTCATATCTAAGGTAAGTACACAGATAAATAAATGATTGATATGCCTAGAAATGTAAAATATTATACAAGTAAACTGAAAAACGTGTGTTCTGTAAACATGGTTGGTCGAAATTTTTAAATAGATGGATGGCTGGCTCATATCAATGAACTGAGTTATATATTACGAATAAAGTAATACAATGCATGCTGTACCTGATAAGGGTGAATCATGATGCAGAGCGATAACCAGGCATTCAAGATAGCAGCAACATGTCATACCTTTAAAAAGGGGAAAATCCTTTACATGAAGGAAGTGTATTGTAACATAACTAACTAAACTATGTCATAGCACATTTCCTTAATTAAGCAGTTTCGAATCTTTGAAGATCTCATAACAATTTATTTATCCTTTTTGTGAAAATCATCTTTTCTTGATTAAATAAAGTGTTTTTGGAAGAAGTTGATTTTTAATAGCAATATTAGTGAGAGAAAATAAAACAAAACACAACGTACCTGTGAAGAAAATGGCCCGATGTGTACGGAAAAGTCAACCAAACTGATTTTGACGTTGCAATGTGATGGTGCAAATAGTGATTCTGGAACTCTGTCGACTGGAACCTAAGTGTGTAGGAGCACTCTATGGCGCAAAAACAGCTTATCCGCGCAAGTTGCAGGGGTGGTTTTTATGCGGTTGTGTAACTCGCCAAGCAACATTTTGCGTTGTTTGTGGTAATAGCATTGCACCTACTACTACTGTCAATCAAAATTAGCCAATCACCAAGTGTGTGAGTAGTAAAACGCTCGCTGATTGGCCAATTGTTGATTGACAAATGGTTTTATCTACTTTAGCATCAGAATCTGTCGATTGCCTTTAGGGCGTAGAGAGGGACGTTGGGGTCAGGTTTAAAACGGACAGAATATCATCAAAGATGAACGATCGTGAAAAAACTCGCTTTCACAAGCAGGGAATAGAAACAGCACTATAATACACAATATTTTTTGCCTTAAGCTTCAGAAGGAGGATCGTCACGATAAAAAAGAAGAAATATGTTTTGTATGAAGAAAAAAAGGAATTACAGACAGATAACAAAGAAGCAGTTAAAAAGAGGTGGATATATGAAAAGTACTATGAATGTGAAAAATAGAAGTTAGACCTTAATTGATAAAGGAATGCTTGAACGAAAGGTCACAATGACAAATGAGTAGAAGAGGTCCAATAATTGAGCATTGTGGGAAAGCAAAGCACTCTGCTGGCTTCAGCCTCGGTTTGCAAACGGAAAAATAACAGAGATACTACCTGTGGGAGTGGTAAATAATTTCTGGTGGCGTACAGTGATCGTACAGTGAGCTATGAATATGATAAATTTGCCGATGAAAAGTCAGGAGGATATTACCAGAAAATAAAATATGCTTTTCTATTATCTTACGCTGGCTATGCGATTTGTAACACCGTGCGTTTATATCTTAGCCGCGATATGCGATTCATGTTGTGGAAAATGCTCTTTGAGATGCGTCTTCTTACGAAGAACCAGATACCAAAGAAGCTTCAACAAACAACAATCAATTTCCACATATCAGAGTGTTTCGCGGAGCTAACACTTCTTCGTAAGGGACGCAGGGATTACGTATATACGCAAAAACTACCGTTTGCCAGTCTTTTGCGGGGAGCACGATGCTGTGTAGACAGAAATGTACACTTTTGGTGTGAAACACAGGATGGCTCTAAGATGCTACGGTAGGTCGGTGTAATGAGGACATGAACCTAATAGACAGCTGTTTTGCCTGCTGCGATAGTTTCCATGTCCAAATCCCTGGTGGCGATTTACGCAAAGCTCAGGGTAGCAACTTGAAACAATCCTGTTTGTCACACCAGAGCGTGAATGGAGATCTTCATTTTTAACAAAAGAGACCCAGCGGTATCTCAAATTAAGACAAAAATTTAGCCCAACTTGACATTTTTTGATATTTTTGCTTGAATCTCGAGCAACTTTTAGACTTGTTACCTGCTGGGGCTGATTTTCCTGCTTCTTTTCCAAGCCTTTCCTTTGCCTTCTTGTCATCCAGTTCTTCAAAATCAAAGGAACAGCGGTCGGCAAAAAATTTTGTGTTGTCGTCTGTTTTGATTTCCATGTACCACGGCTTGTCTTTGCCGTTGCACATGAATTCATACTCATGACCTTCAAGTAGGTATATATATGCATTTGTTCGCACTTTATGGTTTTCCCGGAATGTTGCTCTTTGTTCTGCAAAAAGATTAAATCCTAAAGATGTGTCTTTAAAATTAACAGGAAATTTTTCTCTAAAAATATTTTGAAGCAATCAAGTTAAATTTTACTTTCATAAAACACGAGAAAGAATCTTCAAGGTGTTATTGGCACAGAAAATCGGTTCATTGCAAGCTAGGTTCCTTGATTTATTTCTTGTTAGAGCTTGATACTTTGTGAATACAGCGTACCCTCTATTTCAATTTCTATAACCTGGCTTTTGATACGGGTAAAAATTTGATACGGGTTCTATTCGACTATAAATAACAGTCTCTCAAACTGTTTCAAGTGCAGGGGAAATGCCAAAAATAGAGATAGTCAAGGGGGCCATCACCCGCCTTTTTAAGTACGATTTTTTGCAAATTATAGATAATAAAAAGACCTTTGCTCTATACTCTCCCACTTCGAGGCTCAACTACACCCTCCCAATGAGGCCCATGAAGTGTCGCAAAGAACAAACAGAACAGTTGTAACTCAATAAGTAAAGCTTTACACTTCCTTCATGTATTCTTCAAACTGGAAAAGATTTATATTTTGCACTAATAAGACGTTTTAATTTATTTCGCTGTACTACTCTTTTCAAATAACCCTGGGTTGCTCTTCTAACCAACTAGCGTTCACTTTCTTATGCATAAAAGGCGGCATGAGGCTGGAAAAAACCGCAAATATCAAATTTGCAAAAGACATTAAAGGTAAAGGAAAAGCTTTGAACAACGTAGGATTTTGGTAAAGAGAGATAATTTTGTCGTACAAAGGGTAAAAAAACAAACAGACTAAAAGAAAACAAACTTGAGTCGGAGTCTGTAGGTTTTTCCAATGTAATTTCTTTCAAATCTTTTGATGCCATGGCATAATAGCCAGGGTATTTGAAAGATTCGATGTTAATTGCTTTTCTCGGGAATTCTGTTGTCCCAATCTTTGGCGGTAAGTGAATCTTCCACAGTTCATTTCCATCGAGCTTTTTATCGAGAAAAAGCCTGCTTCCGGGGCCAGTGGCTACGATGTTTAAACCTGAGCCCTTCGGATCAGTGAGAGTGCCAACATATTCTAAAATAGCATAAAATAGAATATCAGACAGCAACGGTGAAATGAAAACACATCAATCAAGTGTTGTGTTTGGTGAATCTTATCATATAGTTTAGAATAACAGTTTCAAATAACAAGCTATACAATTCATTAGCTTAAAGAATGAAAACAAAACAATTTTACAGCTACATACCTGTCGATGTAACAAAAGCACAGAGATTAAGTAACAGTATTAGTTCAGAAACCATTTTTAAAAATTATTTATCCAGTTCATACTACTAAAGATTAATGACCTTGAATATCTCGGCGAACAGCACGAGTTGTCGCTGAATCGCAGCACCTGTTTGAAGATTATTCACGCGAGCAGTGATTTCAAATGGCATTTTTTGATTGGCTGTGGGTCGTGGCTTATCTTCTTTACCTGGATACTAAAACTAACAATATTCGAATTTGTTTTTCTACAGGAATTTATCAGGAATAACAAAATATCCCAAATCACCTATATTTCGTCAAAAAGAATTTTTTTAGGCTAAGTTGGTTGCTAAAGGGTCGGTTTTTAATAATTACGTGGTCAGGGTAACAATAGACTATGCTTAAACATTGAAATTATCCAATCAACTAAAATTCGGTAATGTGTTGTATATACTAAAGATAATATACCAGTAGCATCAGTCTTGATCAGGCTTGTTTTCGTAATTAACTACAGCATTTGGCGTAATAAACTAACGCCCACTCTATCTGTCTTTCTTGCAGCCTTCTAATCTTTCTTAAAGACGGGTAAACAGTCATTCTTGCAGCTGATTCAAAGAGCAGTAAAAAGTCATCATCGCTCCTCATACAAATGAGTCAAAACGTTCCAATTTTCCTAAAATAAAAAAAACAACGCCTGTGTAGTATTTTTAATTTTTTCAATGCTGTGGTTGTCATATATGCTAACGGCATGTCATTAATTTCCCCATACAACTTTGAAAAGAGCAACCAACAAAGTAAAATTTACAGCACGTTACAGTTTATGCGTTAATGAACAACGTAAAACAGCTGTACCTACCGGTAAATAGTTCTTCGTAATACCAGCCACAAAAATAATCTTTAGCACCCGTTTTCACATAACTTCCATGTTGTTGCATCTGGTCACAAGTTGATGCCAAAATGCTCATAACCTCTCAACATTCAGTATTTTCTTTTCTTAGGAAATCAGAACAATGTTTGGAAGAGTAAATCTGAGTGTAGCTTCGTGTTGTAGCGTCGGCTCACGATAAAATCCACGCAATGGGTCGTCAGGGCAGTTTGGCGGAGCGTGGGAAATGTGACCATGCTGAGTAAGCTGATGGCACAAAAATGCAGGGGCATTACGCCATTTTTGAAGGGGAAACTAATAAGGTGTATGAAAAGGTCAATGCATTTGCAGGCTGACGCGCCGCTGCCAGGTCGGTAAAGCTACAGCTTTTAATGGTGCACCTGCAAATGGTCACGCCATATCTCGCACTAAGTAGTTATAACTTGTGAGTTAGAAGAGAAAGATTAGTAACAAAGGCTTCAAGATTCAAATAAGGATGACGCCAAATTGCTTAAAGAATTCGCAGAACGTAGCTATCCTGTAGTGTTTTTTGAAGACATGTTTCCAAAGACAAACATCTTAATTATGCCTCTGTTTCATCTTTGGATATAGCTGCTGTGCAAATATTGCAATCGAGGCTCGTTATTATATTCACTTAAACTGTACCTGGCTGTTGTTTGATGCCCACACCAGTTTCTTTCTTCATTTTCTTATCCGCTTGCGCTTCAGTCAGTTTCACGAAGCCGTAGGAGCAGCGATCAGCAAAGTATCGTGAATTATCGTCGACTTTGACTCGCATTGGATATGGCGGCTCCTTTTCATTGCATATAAATTCATACTGCTGACCTTCACGAGAATATATGAAAGATTTCGTCTGAACTTTCAAGTGTTCTAGAAAAGTGGCAGCGAGTTCTGAAAAATAAATATTCGATTTTGGCATAAAGTCAAGAACGTTTTTCATTCAGATAACCCAAGTTTAAATCGAAAAGTTTAGGCAGGGACAAACTTTCAGAGAACGACGTAAAGTAAAGTACTCGATATTTGTTGATATCCCAAATTTTTTGTCGGTTTTTTGGAAAAAGGATTGCGCTTCTGGATCTACCAAAAACAACTCATATTATAAAATAATATCATAATAAAATCATACTAATAGTATTGTTGATATTAAAAGATTAACACATATTATTGTTGTACTTTGTAGGCAGTTGCTTCTTGTTCATTACCCATACTTTCAAAACTTCACGTGTGATTTAACAAAACCTAAGTATATATATTCCCTTGAAAGGACCCCTTTAAATAAATAAAGTCTCAGCAAGCCCTTTTGTCCGCAAATTCGACATAAAATTTTGTATTGTTTAGTGTTTTTAAAATAATTAGCATATTTCTAAATTTTTGGCGAAGAGGTTTTAAGGCAGTGGCGACAAAATTTATGGCTTTATTTCTTCAGGCACAAAAATGATCTTTAATTACCAATACAGCGCTACCAATCTCATTGCACTTTTTAGATAAAAATGTTAGGCATTCGACGACTTAGTGTGTTTCAGACTTGCAAGCTGCTCAAAATACTGCTAGACCACTCAATTTACTTTGCTCCTTTCACTTCTTGCTTCAGGAAAATGTGAAATTGTCTCCTGTATATCAAAAGTCGAAATATCATATGACTTGCTTTATGCTTCCTAGAAATAAGAAACACTATCTTTTTACTCTTAGAAATTGTATCTCAAAAATTCCCCAACAATTTTTTGTGCATCTGTCAAGACTTTTGTATAGAAAAATTGTGTATTTGTGTACTTGTTGAATAGCTTTACTAAAGCAAAGACCTCAGTGCACCAAAATCTCTACCAAAACTTCCATGTGCATCTGATCACATACTGCTTTCAATACTGGCTCAACTGTACTACATGGAAATAGAGGATAAACCTGCATTTTCAATATGCTTTGGAGCTTTGATCGTCTGAATGCATGTAATTTCGGATAGAATATTGTGATTGTCCCGACGCTTTACAACAAGTTTATCAAGTTCTAGATTTGCAAAAAAAAAGTTTGTCCTATTTATCAAGATGATTTGTCAAGTATAGAAGTTAGCTTTTTTGCACAGGGCAATTTTGGTTCTAAATGTCAAACATAAAAAATCATCAGTACATATATCAAAAATAGGTTATATGATTTATTCATGAAGTTCAAATATCCATTTAAACTATTAATCCATACAAAAGATGAAGTGGGCTGAGTTCCTTTCGCAAATTTCCGGGGTCAAAGGGCCTCTGTTTCAAAAACTGTCAAATTTATCCAAACAAATGTTCATATGTTGTTGGGTTATACTTCTACGTACGTAAGAAAAATCCGTCGAAATGGTTGTAAGCCTCGAGAAAAAAAATATCGAAACAAATGATTTTTCATACTGATTCTAGTTACAGTTCTCGTTTTGCAACGATTGAAAATGGCGAAAGTAAAAAAATACGCCGCAGTATCCTAGCTCGACATTAAGCACCTTTGGGGCTTCTATATCATTGGGTCTATTAAAGTTGGTCACCTAATATGGCCACATGACGATTATTGGATTCTCGAGTGTGACTTCAGATAAAGTGCTGTTGTAGGACTGCAGGAAGTACCAGATTGATATTAAGAATTGAAATAAAAGGAGGGTGGCAAAGCATATTCAAATAGCTCTTAAAAGACTCTCGACAGAAGTCGTGCTTTCATCTAGGCAAGCTAGTTTAGAATTTACCTTCAATCCTGGAATTTTCCTTCAACATTTTTTGGGCATTCTGGACTGTCTAATGACAATTCAGAACTTATGTTTATGACCGATGTCTTCCGACATCTAATGTGTGACAAACTTATTATTGACTATTGTAATTCTGTTGAATTGTAAACACCATCTGCAGTCGGGACCAGATGACATTATGTCCTTCCTCATTGCATGGTGCAAATAAAGTAAGTTGTTTTTTTCTTTAGGTTTTAATTGATAAGAAAAAGAGAAAAAAAATTTACCCACGTAAAAACCAAAATCTCTTTCTTTATTAGACTTTTGCGGTAATAATTGATCAAAGATTGAATTATTGCCCTAAGCAATAGCCAGGTATACTTGGGTATAGATACTAGTATCCAATTCTTGAATATAATTCTGATGTTTCACATTCTGAGTTTGAACATTTCAAACTTGATGTTCTTTGCTAGTCTGAAGTTTTGTGCCACAAAAATGAATTGTTTAGCATTGGTTCGGAATCACTTACTTTCTTTTTCTGTCTTCGGTTTTTTAAGGATTAGTTCGTTTTCAGGAGTAGCATAAATGAAGTACCCAGGAAACCGAACAGATTCGATTGACAAAGCCCGTGAGGACTTGGCATCACTTATAGGAGGCTTGTGGATTTTAAATACTTGGGCACCGTCCATCTTCATGGTCAAGACGGGCGGCGAGCCATCGATGTAGGCGTGCATCATCAGACCGTTATCATTAAAAGGGTCACCAATCTGCCCATAGTAGACTAGAAAAGATAAATTGCAAATAAAACTAGATCATATGAATGAATTTTGAGAATTTCAGATTTAGATGTCAAAAAGCTGAGCAATATACATTTATGAAGATAACATTTATGCTAAAAAAGGCAGGACCAACATATACTCTCGAGAGTATATACTCTCGACTCAACAAAATTCGACTTAAGCATTGACCTGGCGTTTTGCAACATACACGTGGAAACTTCGATATAAAAGTAGAGATTATTATTTAAAATAAAGGGGCTAAATCGGGACGCAAGTTCTAATAAGGATGGTGGTTATCTTCAGAATGAATTTAGTTTTGATTTCCTCTGACAGATAAGCTGATTAACTATCAAAGTATAATAAAATGAAATAAAAGAAAGTTAGATGGCAGCTGCTTGCCGTAAGGATGATAAGAATGCGTTATTTTCAAATATATTACGAACAGTGGCATTACAGGTCCTTCTTACCTTCACAAAAAGAGCTTGATACAAAGTACAGAAATATCCAAACTCGAATCATCTCAAATCCGCAAAAAAAATTCCAAAACAAAACAGACTTTAAGAATTGGTATCAAACAAAACACATCTTTTGAACGGGCACGGGCATAAACAAATTATGTTCGTTGTTCGCGAACACTTTCGATTATTCAGCCACCTGTTCACACCTAGAGCCTGTCAGGAGAAATCTAAAGGGCGAAAAAGCAGAAACAGAAGCAAAGTCAATGGAAAATAAGTTACGTTAAATAATAAAGCGTGACGATGTACAGGTCTGCAAAAATGGTCAGCTGATGTAAATAAAGCCCAGGGATGTTCAAAACATTTCAGAGATGAATAAACACAAAAAAGAAGGGTCCCTTGTCTCAGAATCTAAAGGAAACGCTTTTTTGAAAAGAGGCAAAAGCTGGGGGAGGGATGTGAAACCGGTGATCCCATGGTTCCATCGTACCCGACAAAAAAATACCAAAAAGGTTTTAGTCCAGTCTGGATGAGAACTTGCAGCAATGAAAATGACATCCTTCAAAATTTCATTACTTGGCGCAGAGTAAAAGAGGCAGACAAAAATGTCCATTGGACAATGATACGGTCCAATTTTTTAACATCTTCATTACAAAAGCACTTTTTGTAGGGAGATTAGTTATTTCCTATGTTAATTTGTTCTGTTAGTTAATTTGTTCTGCCATCACTCAAATTGAGAAAATATATTGCCCCATGCTTTTCCGAAAAGATATCTGCATTAAAAAACCAAAAACAAACAAATTCACTGGAATGGTTAAACAACCGAGCACCCGTGTAGTTAGCGCCTCGGTTGCTTGCGCTATTTTTGGCGGGTAGGCAACCTGGAAAAATGGCAACCTGGAAAAATGGCAACCTGAAGGAGATTAATATTTCTTCTGTGAAGAGTGTCCACAAAATAAGGTTTAATGATTCAACTTAAGCCAAGGCAGGCCTAAGGAAATATATTCTCTTTCATTGACCAAATTCGAAAGCTACATAAATTTTGTCTGAAAACATGAGGTCTCGCTTGAATTATTAAAAGTTCTTTCAGCCTTAAGTTGTTGTTCATGGGCTTGCTTACTTATGTACGCCATCTAGCCTATAATAAATGCATGGCGATGCAGTGTGGCCTTCATAAAATCTAGCTCATTAATCTTTTTCCTCTGGATTACAGTAACTTATCAGAGTGAAAAATTAAAATTTGGCAACAATTTCACGCCCAGTATTGAAATAAAGAGCTCAAGCATTTAAAAGAAAAAAAAGGGAAATCACGAAGCGTTATTGCAATTGGAAAAAAGTATTGGGTCTTGCAAGAAATAAAAAGCCCAATGATTTTGCAATTAATTGAAGGCCATAAGGCTCACTAAATGCCAAAAATAGAAGTTTACATTCTGATGATTATGTTCTTTGGAGCAATTAATGTTTTCTTCAGTGAAAATACATTTAAAAGTGCATCAATGGATTGCTCAAAGAAGAAACACTATACTACAGCTCTGTCGAAAACAAGCTACAAAAAAAGACTAAGTATAAGATGTAAGAAAATCTATTTCAAAAAGGTTTAAGAGACCTCCTACAAACCATTTTACTTCATACTCGATAATACATTATATGCTTTAAGATATTTTTTATGCTAAAATGACTTTTCTGTACAAACAGTTCAGAGAATCAGCACTTGATTGCACCTCTCTGACATGCTAAAATCACTGGTCTATTTCCAAAGTCTTTTCCTTGACAATCTCTAAAATATTTCGGTAATACCTGAATTTTATTGTCCATTCTTTAGCAGCAGCAAAATCGCCTGAGTCAGAAAAAATAAAAAGATTTTTAAAGCAATGTGCCTAAGAAAGTTAAAGAAGCTTTTGTTTCTTCATTGATTGAGAATGTTTTTCTTTGCAAAGCTTTCATACATTCAAAAACATACAGTCACTAAGAAGAGCATGATAAAAATATGAAATTATCAGATAAATTTCCTTCAAAAGGACAAAAAATGCCAGTATTCAATGTTCCTTTCCTTTAAAGAGGCAATATGCCTGATATTTAGATAGTTAATGAAACAAACCAAGAGCGAGCAGGGGTTGGGACAAACACCAAAGCTATTTAGTTACAATGATACAAGAGAGAATTTTCAGATAGTGGCTTAATGTGTTCACATGTAAATACCAATGCAATAAAGCAACAGGCAATATAAATGCAAAAAGTTGTAATTTTTTTTGCAAAAAGTTGTAATCATGCAAAATGTACTTACGATTTTCAAAAGAAATAAATAGATTTTCAATGCAGCTGTCAATTGCATCTATAAAAAAGCAAAAGAAAATAGGAAACAAGTATAAAGATTTGTAGATTGTGTGTACATTCAGTTAGTCAGAGATAAAACATGAAATAGGATCGGGCATCAACAGGGTTGGGTATGATACAAAACCCTCCATCATTTTTACTGTACGCAATAATGAAAAAATTGATGCTTAAACTTGAAATTCTAAGATTAGAACAGTCAATAATCTATGTAGAAAAAGCTGAAGGATATGTCCAAACGTTCAAGACATACCATTATTTATCTTTCTGATATCATCTAAATCCTTTGATGTCTTTACTTCACTTAGTTTTTCATTGGTTTCCATGACCTCCATTAAAAATTCTGTATCACCAACTGTATTCTCCTCACCAATTTCTACACCATTCAAAGATAGCTGCAAGATTAACATAAAAATTTGCATCTAGGAATAACTGTGTCATAAATCTATCTAAAAGCTCTAAAAGCAGGCATAAACTCCTGCCATAAGCTTCAATTGGATCAATTTAATTCTCTCTTCTTCCTGGTTTTAATTTTTTCATAAATAAGAACTTTCAAGAATTTTCCACCTACTTTTGCTCTTACCCAAACTGCATAATACAATATATTTTAATATGCTGATCCATTCATCTGTCTTTGCACCTATCAAATTTTACAATAAAATATCTCTCAAAATGAACAATTTTTTTGCAGAATTTGAAAATGGCTTTGAAAAAAGCAAACATTTTACGACATACTAAAAGCTTTTTCATCTGACACTCCTCAGAGCATAAAACGTCAGAATAAGGTATATTCTCTCAATATCCTATTTAGATGATCAATTGTGAAATTTTATCTTTTCAATTCTAAACCGAGACTTGAAGGGTTAACTAATACTTGGACAAAGAAAATTTTCAATAATTAAGGAAAACCTACCAGATAAACTGCTCTTGTCAGTGGATCAATAAGTGTATTATATGCCTTGTTTATCAAAGATGATTGCTCTGCAGAGTACTGACGTTCTTCCTAAAATTTCAATGAAAAGCAGAAAACTTCTCAGCAGTTGCAACAATAAGTGAATAATCAGGTACAAGCTCATGGGTAGCTGTGGAATTTAGCGCTAAAAGGCACAAGATCCTTATCTAGCTTGTACTCTTGAAGACATCAACACGTATATTAAACAACTTAGCAAGACAATTTGCGGCTGAGACTTACAATTCGTAGATAGGCAGCTGCTACCCTGAAAGCTAGAACTACACTGCACTGCACTGCACTGCACTGCACTGAACTGCACTGCACTGCACTGAACTGCACTGCACTGCACTGCACTGCACTGCACTGCACTATACAAGATAGCTATTGGAAGAGTAACTTTATTTAATCTTTCCCTGAGTAACTTTTTTTCTGTAGTCCAGGGCCTATTTTATTGTGGTTTTTCCCACATTTTGTGGTCTTGGAAATCCAAAATATGGTCTTGGAAATTGTGGAATAGGTTTTTTATTTTAGCTATATATTTTTGTTATAGATATGTTTTTCTGTTGATAGAGTTTTGAAACTTTATAACTTAACAGAACAGTACAAATCATCCATGAATCGTAGCGCAAGTTCCTTGGTCCAGATTAATCTGGTCCAACAAGAGCGAAAAATGTTACAGCCAATCAGCTTTTTGCTCTCAAATGGTGTAAATGCATAAACAAAACATAATTGCAATCGTGTTATGTTGAATATAAAGAAAAACACTTTCTACGGCAACGGTCGATATTATGAAATTCCATGCTTTATATATAGCCTTCTTTTCTTAAAGTATGGTCTTGGAAAATTTCCATAAAATAGGCCCTGCTGTAGTCCTATTCATTGTAACAGTTACACTATGATGTCTGCATTCCTCTTTATTTCTTGTCCTCATTGCAATGAATGAAAAATGTTAATGGAGCAATGATTGAAACTTACTGCAAGCAGGCATCTCAAGAATACTATTTTTCAAGCAAAACAATCTGAACACTTGTACTTAAAATAAAGAAGTATCAGTTTTCAACAAAATTCAGTTTCAAAAACGCATAATATTAACACTTGAAATGCATACTTCTAACGAACTGCCAAATTTGTCTGGGTGTATCATCCCTTGAAGTTCTCTGTATTGAATTGTTAACTCTCGCACATTGACACCATATATTTCTGGGCTGCAAAGTAAAAAGGTTGAAAAATTGAGCTGATTTACAGGCAAGTCAGGCTGTTACACTTAGTTGAAACTTTTTTCTTATATATGGTTTGTCTTGTCACCTACCTGTAAATTGCCACAAAATAAGTTATCTGTATGTCAGGCCTTTTCATAAGAAATGGTCCTTTTGATCCATATGATCCTTTTGTTTAAGGCAATATCAAATGAAAACAAACTGTTACGATGACCTTAAAATAAATTCCAAAAAAGATTAAATACCCAATACAAATGTGCTTGTTTATAAACTTTATGAACACCAGGAAGATCATATAGACATTATTCCAGGATGATCCCAAAATGTTCTTCTTTTTAAAAACCCTTTAACTGCCCAGAAAATGTTCCAAGTGCTATTGTAGTTCAAAAACTAAGTGCCAATAGTATTCCTAAACATTCGCGGTAGAATTGATTGTCAAATGCATTTTTTCGTTGAGATGTGGTTAAGTCGGCTAACTTATATTTTCTGTGTTTTGATATATCAGCTTTGTATTGTCTATGGCCCTGGGCGCACTGAACATGATTTCAGGAAATACTTCTGACAAACGTAATCACTTTTGTTCATAGACAAAAGGGATTAAGCTTGTTAGTAAACAAATGCTGATTTTCCAGTGTGCTCACCAAAATTGCCACTGAACCAAATCTACTAATCCCTTAAAGGTTCTGTCGTCCTGCCCCAGAGCAGGACGAACTCTGTAAAACGAAAATAGTTAGCAATTAACAAATTTTTCTTATGCCACACAGTGCCCTCAGTCAACTGCCTACAGAAATGATTAGTAATTACCGCATTTTTTCGCCCACACACAGTGCCTAAAGTCAAATGCGTCCTTTCTAAACCATTTTAATTTAACCAAACTCTGTGGCTCTGACACCAAATGGCAAACAACCATTTCGCACACGAATTGCACTGCACCTGAATTTTCAAGCGGAAGTCAGATTATCTTTGTCAAATTTGAAAAAGTATTCTCGATTTTCCATTTGACAAAGATAATGAGTTTTATGTCAGAAATCAGTGTGCCCAGGGCCTATGTCACTTGCTTGGGTCACAAAAGATGACTAGAAATGTGTTAATTGATGAGACATTTATTCCTCAAAATTTCCTGTTTTGCCCAAGTGAACAAATGCTTGCATGGTTGGGTTTGCGCGAGTGCTGACGCTATCACAAGTGATTGCTCGCGTCAAACAAAAAGGCCTACTATGTCACAGGTTTTGAAGCATGCAGTCACTCACTCAAACAAATTCAAATTCAAAGCTAAGAAGCAGAGCTTACAACTAAACATCATCCTTATAGCTCCATAAGAAATCTGTGCCTATACTAAGTTAAAACCAAAATATTCTGTTCATTGCAATCCTATTACCATTCACAGATGAATCTCAGAAGTGCAGCTATGCTGACCGAAATTGGCTAACTTCCAACCTGGCATCTACGATGACAGAGAATGTTCAACACTAACCCAAGTTTTCAACTAAAGGCAATCGCACACTCTGAAATTGGTGTGGCATAAGGCTTGTCATTGAGTTTTGCTTTGACAGTATAGTGTTCATGAGGATATTCAGGAGCAGTCATTTATGTTGCAGTAAATATTAAAAAACTTGCTAATTGCATATATGTGAAGCACAAAATTTGTATCAAATGCACATATATGCACACCAAGAGATTTGTTTTGCAAACCTGAAAATCATTAAAGAAGAACACTAGAAATTATGCCAGGAGGCACCCGAGCATGCCTAAATTGAATTCCAATGCAACTTTCACGAGGGCACTTAAGGTTAGTGGGTAACTCAAGTTTCAATGACCATTAATTAATGACCAGTCTAACCTTAAATGCTGTTGCTTTGTTTGTTTAATCTAATTTTTCTAAGTAAACAGTTGTGTTTTTCTTGCAGCTGAGCTACAAGAATCAAACTCATTCGACTTTAATATATTCAGATGAATTCTTAGTTCACTTCTGCAGTCCAGCCTCATATAGTAACAATCACATCCAGGGTCGCGGAGAGGATTTATGGGCCATGGGTCAGGATGAAAGATAAATAGCAAAGCATGCCTAAGGCAGACAATTTTAGGGGTATGGGGAATGCTCCCCTAGGAATTTTTGAAAATGATGGTGCCTAAATTGCTCTTGTGACTACTGTTTTGATAGGAATAAGTTTAAAGCTAAATAAAGATACGAATATCTGAATATATCAAAAGATTTATTTGTTCCAGTTCAGATGTCTTCATATTATCTAAAAATTTATGAAACAATATAAATGCTTGTTAGAATTTTTATCAGAAAATCAAAGTTTCTCACCCCTTCTGTGAATTTTCCTGTCTACACCATTGTCTGGTGGCTATATTACTTTTGTTTGCTGTTTGATATGATTTAAGCATAACTGATATCTTAACACCATCATGCATAAAGATGAAAATTTCTTAGAAATTTTGAAAATCTTAGAAAATGGAAAACATTTAATTCATTAACTAAATTTGATCACAACCGACACACAGTTTCAAATAGATTTGCATGACATAGTATAAATCTGTATGACATAAATATTGCCTTGTATGTTGCCCTGTTGTAATCACATATTTTGGTAACATTCAGAAGCTTTTAAACTTCTTCATCCCAAGTCCACAAAGATGGGAAATTCTTCACAATACACTCAGGCAGTCAAAGAATCAAACTGCTTCTACATTACTTCATTCATAGACTTTTGTCATTACTGTTTCTACTAATGACAGTTTCTGGTAATGGAGGGGCTGGATTATTACTTTGATATTTTTTAGTGAATTTTTATTTATAGGCCCCTATAGCCAAGGGCTTTTGGGTCAGTGACCCCCCTGGCCCAGTATATAACTGCTACCGTACAAAATTCATTTGTAAAACTGTGCTGGATGGCAGAGAAAAATCGTCTTGGTTCCACAGTGCTAGAGAAAACGGAAGGGGGAACCATAACAGTTTTATCACGGTTCCAAACTTGGAAGGAACAGTGTAAATGGGGCAAAATTGAAAAGTAAGGCCACTTGCGAGCCAAGCAAGCAGAAAATTTTCCTAACTTTTAAGCTATATGTCAGAATAGTTTCATTATTTCATTAGCCTGAGTTTCAGACCCAAAACTAAAAGTATTGGATCAAATGTGCACATTTATCACAAATGCACTCTTGCACTCCTGGCTAATAGTTTGTGCACTCCTGAGATCTCGTCGAAAACTACCATGAAATCCAAACCGGCCCCTGACCCCAGAGGTAAAACTTTTTTTCTTGCACAGGCCGCGGGTAAGTTCACGCACCTGACAGCACGATTGCGTGCCTGAAATCACACACTTTTATAAAACTGTATTGTCATTAATGTAAAATGTATTGAAATAGGACTTTGCGCGGCCAAAATGCAAAAGTGCAAGGATGGAAAATTTGAGCATGCGGGCAATATATCGCGGGCGCGCGACAAAGTTTCCAGTCTGGCCCCTCCCCCTCCCCTCCTCTCTCTCTCTCCTCAGCATTGATCGCATCATAAATGTATGAAAAACCAATCAAGAGATATATGTACCTTCTGAAGATTTGGAAGAATGATAGTTCTGTCAATGGGGGCTGTATCTTTTTGCAGAGATCACAGAAGAAAATCTCAGTACCAATCTCCCTGTTGCAATTCCAGCAAGTTCGGTTGGCACTACGAACTCCACACATAAATCTCTTGGAAGAAAAATCTCGACAAGAATTACTTGTAGTATGGCCACGATTGCACAAGTGACTTTCCGCATAATTCAATAACCTATGATCCTTATGTTTGCATTCTTTCTTCGAGACACGGAGCCAATCTGACGAAAAACGTGCTCCACAACAAATAGGCCTAGATGACGAGTTCTGTAGTGGCCTCGCGCACCGCAGTAATACATTTATTCGACTTGCCTGCATTGTTCGATACTTTATTATTTGAATTTTATATATATAGATGATGCTACACCAAAAAATTTCCAAATCCTCAGCCTGGCCCGTTCCTCAAAAGTCTAGACAACTGTCACATGAAGAAAATCCTAATCCATAATGGCGCAAACATGCTAAGGTGGCAAATGCGGTAAAAAGGTGTCGCAGACTCAAAAACCGTTTGGATTATTGCAAGAACTCTCCTCTCACTTGCAGTCATAAAACAGTCTCTGGTTAACGTGTGTGTTTCGCAAGCTAAAAAACTACCTGGCTCGCTCTTATTTGGAAAGGATCTAGAAAAAAAGACAAGATTTTGCCTTTTGAGAAAAAAGACATGTAGCGAATAGAAAGCGATGCCGCCAGCCTGGCCGTATAGGCCTTGTAAAATAATGCGACGCATTTTAAAAGTTCTTTGATACATAGGGAAACGGCAGAAAGATTTTCTAGATAAAATATTGCGAATGAGCAGGCAAAATTTGCTTATCTACTATCAGGCCCGTCGGAACCGGGGGGCTGGAGCCCCCCAATAATTGTCAAACTGTAGTATGTTTCCTTTATAACAGTGTATTGAATGAGAAGGAAAACAATAGGCAGCCAAAATATGAATTTCGTTCCGACGGCACTGACTATGTAGATTCTCTACGCTTTGAACACCATACAGGTACCGATTTCAGTGAATACTTTCTTCTTCTTCACTACTAATGAAAGAATCACACAAATTCTACAATTCATAAAGGACAAAGTGCATGACAGAAAAATTAGAAACCATATAACGTGATTAATTTAATCAACAATGGGTCAATTGATTGAAGTGGAATGACTAGCCTGTCCATCTTAAACAAAATTGTCATCTTCTATCATGTCAGAACTGTTATCTTCGTCTCGTCGGTATCTAATTATTTCAAGATCTTCATAAATCGTGGTCTGCAACACTTTGCTTCAAGTACTCTGCGTATAATTTTTCCTGAAAAGAATACATCAAGTTTACAGCAGTGCTTGGAAATGGGAAAACAATATCCTGGCAAGGCCTGGAAGCTTTTGCAATTGAAAAAAGGAAATAAACTGAAATGCTTTAGGATGCAAAACCCATGCAAATAGCTAAAACCTTGCTTTAAACAGGGAAATTGAATATAGTATACTGAACTCTTAACTGTTGTTGATATACTGATGATACACTTCATACAAGAGAGCTGCAAAAGGACCCGATTCTTATTTTATTAAAGATATTTCAGGTTGTCCGGCCTGTGATGAAATATGTGAAGCAATTTTAAACCATTGAAGGAATTCCAAATGAGAGAAATTTGACATTGAAAAATGAGAGTAATTTCAATTAAGGACACGGCGCAGAAGATACAATCAATAATTGAAATTGAAATAAAGCCGAGTCACTCATTGAAATAATGATTTATGTTACAAATATGGAGCTTTGACAAAAAGTATTGGAAATTGTAAGTAGACAGTTCTTGTTACCGTCAATAAAAACCCCAATGATTCGACTCAACATGTTGTTAACATGCTTTTAGTCTTCAACATGCTCGTATACCATGCAGAAATTATACAATACCTTCTTTGGCTTTACATGAGACATAACGTAGCTTTTCTGTTCTTCTAGTCTCCTCTTCTGCCTTCGCGAAAGCCTTGATTTACTTCTGTAAAGAAAAACGACGATTGGTGTCCATGTGGTGAAAAAACAACCCTGCTTTTGCTCAGTATAAGGCAGATAACGAAACTTTCTTACGATAGCTCATTCCGTACAAAGGAAAAAACAGGATTAGCTGCGTTGATAAAAAATTACTTCTATACTCGGTAAATGGAATGATAAATTCACAAAAGTGAAGAAACGTTTCTTAAGGTTTCAAAAACTAGCTTAAAAACCAAAGCAGCAGTCAACAAAAAATTGCCTAGCCTGTAGCCTCTATACGCAAATATAAAGTATAAAAAGGTACTGCAGTTAAGCGAGAAAAACAGTCTTTGTGTAACACCAATAGACCGCGATCGAAGTTAAGAAAGTTACTTTTCCAACCATGCATTACTTTCCTTGGTGTTAGGTTTGGGTTTTGTACAATGCCTGCCAAAAGTCTTGGCACAATAAATTCGCATATTTCATTAGCACCCCTTTTCTACCTGAAACAATGTTAATGAAAACAGTTCAGGGCTTAAACAATCAATGTAGTTGCATCGAATGGTTCAAGTAACATGGTTTCCCACCAATGTTGTTATGGGGGGAGGGGGAGGGGTGTTACTGTCGTACGGCCGGAAACATTCAATTCTCAAAAATCGTTTATTGACTGTAGAGTGTTCCAAGAACTTTTGGCAGGGATTGTAGCTAGTCTAATTCCACAACAAGTAGTTTCCACCTCTTTTTAAATCTAGATGCAATCTCCACAGCAGTAAGGGATGTTTCCAAATATATCGACTTACCGTGACCAGAATCTTGAGATCAAAAACAGTAAAAATGCAAATATTGTGATTCCAACTTTGCCACGATAGTGATACGACGCCGGTATTGATGACCAAAATTTGTCAATATGGTCCTAAAAGTATACATCAACGCAACAAAATCAAAACTAACAGACAAACTTTCAAATACCATAGCTAAAAGGATATGACGCATTATCAGTAAAAAGAGCCTTTCTACATTGTGGTGGCAGGTGGCATTAAATTAATTTCAAATGTTGAAAAAGGAATGATCGAAATATGCAGAGCAGTTATACAGGATGAGGGCTTCAAGAATAAACCAGAATGAGAATTATTGAAATTCTGAAAATTTAGTATGGAAAACAGTAGTGTAGATTTGCATTGAGCAAATAAAGGCCACGTACATTTGGCAAATAACTGAAAACAGTGAACAAATTCAAACATACAGGTCCAATATGAACCGAATTTATTCAAGTCATCCTATTTACGAGTTTCAGTTCAAAAAATTACTCGTGAGCTTGTCAGCTTTTGCTAAATGCTTGAATTGTATCGCGAAATATACTGACTGATATCAAAGATTAAAGTGGGGCGGAGAAACCGGATCTGGATATGATAAACTGATAAACCTGGTGTCATATATGCCAGGGATTTGGTTGACCGAGTAAGCGAATCACCGGTCGCCTAGGGTCAGATTATGCGCTATAACGAAAACAACAAATCGTGTTCCATATCTGTATTTGAGATGTTCGCCAGGAATAGAAAGTTTGTTTTTAATTAGGAAAAGAGAGTTGTGCGTGTCTTACCAAATAAGGTTGAAGTGGATTATCAAACTTGCGGGTGTCAGCTAGAAAACTGAAAGCTGCAAAAAGTGCTAGCACAAACGACAGAAGAAAAAAAAACCAGCTAAACAGCTTTGTCTTCACATTATGCTCCCATGCCCTCCTGCAAAGAAATAAAAATTTTAAAGAAAATCTTGTAATAAACAATTTTCCGGGGGATGGGAAGAAATAAAAAAATTCTGAGATAAGTGGACCGCAAAATCAAATATTATTGCAAGAACAATTTGATCTTTAGGGTCTTCTACAGTGGTTTTATTGGGTATGACTTCGATATAATATTTCATTTTTATCCAACCGGCTAACGTTTCCACATAACTGCACAAAAAAGCTTTGGATTCCAGCCAAGGGACTTGGCTTACCACAGCTTCAGTTTTAATCAGTTACAGAAACATGTATGAATAAAATTTAGCTAGCTCACGGTCGTTGAATTCAAACAAATGTCCTTAGCAAAAGCTTGGCATTGGAAATGGTTAAGAGCAATCGACACATACTAAGGTGACTTAGCAATCTGTCAATCTACCTTTGGCCAATCACTAAAGGTCTGAGTGGAATCACGCTTATTGATTGGCTATTTTTGATTGAGAGATGGCTTAAGCCGCTTCAGTATCTGTCGACTGCCTCAAAGTAAAAAGGCCACGTGATAAGAAACAGTTCTTTAAAAATAAATTGAATTGAGATGCACTTACGTGTCGGCTTCAACAATTTCATTGATTTTAGACGTAATTGCAAAACAATCCTTTTCCAAAGTGTTTAAAGTATTCTGAATTGTTTGGTTGATAGTTTTCTCAATCGCCTTGCATACAGCATCGATATTATTTTCGCAGCGTGGCTGAGGAGAGAAGAGAGTGTGAAATGAAACAGGAGAAGCAAGAAACTGAGATTTGTGCGATTTTTAAATGTTGCAAGGAAAAGGGAGGAGCAGCTTGGTATAATTCATCTCATAACCGCAGGAAAATTCTGATATAAATCAACTACAAGTTAAAAATTTTCATTACACAAACTTATAATTTTCATAGATCTCAAGAAAATTGTAACCTTAGAAACTAATCTTGGTACGTCAGGCACTTATCAAAAGTAAAGTATTATTACAAGAAATAAAGTAAAGTATTATTACAAGAAATAAAATGGCTCTCTTACCCTATCCGTCAGAGATGGGATGTAAATAGTGGGCATGTCGAACCCACATTTGTTGAGGCCAGGCCGCTTGCACAGTTCTTGTGTAATTTGCATCAGAACTCTTTGACGGTCACTTTCAGTTCCAGCAGTATCAGCTTTGCTCAGAAAGAATCTGATTTTGTCTGAATCATGTTCATTCAACCGCTCTTTAATAAAAAAGAGGGGCTTGATACAAAAAACCAAAATGTACAACGCTTGATGGATTCAAAAGTAATGCGACTTATAGCGTTTATATTTACACTAAAAGTTTAGGCAGATAAACTCGGCTTGAACTGACTCAATACATCTATCCTAGGCGGTTTAGTTAACTCAAAATGCATCAGACAAAATTGCGTTCATATTACAGGTCTTTTACATTGGTTGTTCCACAAACAGATAGGAACGGACACTCTCAAACTCAGCATGGACACTCCGAACAGAGCTGTATCAGGGGTATTACAGGGGGTAATTGAAAAATACCACCCATTAAACCTTTAACAATTGTAAAGTTGCCTAAGAAAATATTGTCGTGTAATGGATGAAAGTGTGATATGTGTTGTGCTGTTGTCGCTTTACAAGAGGCTGGATTCACAAAGAGAGTTTCAGGTTTAGTTTCACAATGTTAAAAGAGTACTTTTTAGGTTAATATGTCATGTGATGAGAAGGCAGTGCATCTTTGGAAACATTTGATCAACATTTTATCTTTGCATCATTCATCGCATATTACTCACTTTTACTAAAACATGTACACTTACCAACAATGTTCAATGTGCGTTTGCAAAGAGCTTGTCCAATCGGATCGAAGAAGCAAAATATCAAATCACACAGTCCCCCTGAAACAAAAAGTTTCGATAATGTTCAATGCCATTCTAAATTGCTATATTTCCAGAATGAAAATGAAATTCACATAATATTCCTTTCAAGAATAGACATGAGTTGCTCAGTTTCTGTTTCACATAATCTGCTCTCATCCTGGCAGAAGAACTTCAAAAGGTGGATTAAAAATAAATGCACTGTGTTATCTGGTCCTCTAAGTTAAAGTGAACAACTAAAGTAGCGAGATGCAGAGGGACCTCAGAAGCCTTCCAAAGCTGAGGGGCACAGGCAGGAAGGGCAAAGTGTCTCAGAAAAAGAGGCACCTTTTTCAAACATCTAGAAGAAGAAAGAGGCGCTGGATAAGGCCATTCATCGGATTCTATAAATCATGCATTGAATAAACTGAGGCAGGAACAACGCAAACCAACGAAAAGCAACCCAATGTAAATAAAACAAACTTCAAAAAAGTTTATAATAGAGGGGTTAATCAGAGTAAATAAAATGGACTGAAGCAAACAATATTTTTATATGGACCCTGCAAAGATCTTGAGAAAGTAAAGATAAAGGACCTCCGGTGAAAAATCTTGCAGGATCCTGGATAGGATCCTCGCAGGATCCTCACAGGATATTGGTAAAGGATCCTACAGGATCTTGTACAGGATTCTGTACAAGATCCTATAGGATCCTGATAAGAATAAAAGCAATCCTTATAAGATCTTGATAGGATCCTATGTATTTCTTGAATCTTTGTGAAAAATCTTGCAAGATCCTGCACAGGATCGATATAGGATCCTGTTTAGGATCCTGCAAGATTTTTCACCGGGGACTTTTATCAAGAAAGTTTAGCATTCTTATTCTTTAGACAAAATGTTGAGCAATAACTGTGTTTACTCACCTAGCCATTCAATTGACTTGTTGACATCAAATGGGTAAAGCATATCCCCATCCACCAAGCCTGGTGTATCAACAAACATCACTAAATTGAACTTCTTCTGCTTTGATGTGGAAATTTCAGTTGATACATAATCTCTGACTCCTCAAAACAAATAAACAAATGCTAGTTAATAAATTGAAAAACCTTTGTTGAAGTATAATGCTATATGTCTAAATGCTACTTTTCAAAGTTTCCCTGTTATATATGAAATAAACAAGTGAGAGAAATGTAAGGACTCAGTCTGATGCTATGAAGTAAGCTGAACAAGGCTGGTTGCTACGAAGTCCAAAACATCAACACACAGTTGTTTTTTATGAAACCAAAAGCAAAAATATCTTAATACAACATAACAGTTTGTCATTTTCAAGCATTTAAGTAAACCATGATGGTTCATGATGCTGGAAAATAGTTTTATGAAATGGTATCATTTACTGACAAAATAGTGAAAACTTGAAGATTGTGAAAACTTGGACCATTGAGTCCCAAAGAATCTATAAAATTTCCAAAATCTTCACAGCCAGAGGTGACTGAAATGTACTAAAAGATTGCTAATGTTTTTGTTTATGATTTTACAACCAAGGTCAAACTAAAGTGATTAATGAGGACATGGGCATGTGGCTATTCTCTGTTCCATTCTTTACACACAGCAACATTTTATAGAATTAATCATTTTGACGAACATAGGCTAAAAATTATAAAATTCTAAACAAAGAATTTAATGATTTCATCATTTTGCTAATAAAGAAAGCAACAAAATAATAAAAGTTTTACAAAAGTTTTGCTAGGACTTAACAAATGTTAAGAAAAAAACATTGACAAATAAAAAAAAATTCACCAACCTATTGGTTAACTACAAAGCATTAAATGCAAATTTACCTTCAATTTCTTGCAGAGGCTTGAAGTGAGGGAACAAATGGAATGTTGCATTTCCCTATATAAGAAAAAATGGTCAATAAGTTATGCAGCTCTTTCTGTGAGTGTATAACCGCCCTGTCTCAATGAACCTTGGCCACTCTGAAAAAACTTTAATATATTTATCAATTCATGTTTCTGAACAATGAATACTTGTAAGATCTGCCATTGAATTGTAAAGCATAGTGCTTTGTGCTTATCTCAAACAAAAATTAATGTATAGGCGCTATAAAACTGGAAATCATAAACACTCTATAAACATCATAAAGTGAGTGGCTTTATCAGAAAAGGAAAGTTAAAAGGCTATTTGATGTTTCTTGTAGGGAAAAAGTAATATTTTGGTACAAGAGGGAAATTTTGGAAATTGCCTTCTAATATACATATAGATAGAAAGGTACACTATTTGGTGAATAGAACAGGACAGTTCTAAGTTGCTCATCCAAATTTCACACTTAATGTGATCATCAGGCAACTGGTTATTCATGACGACCTAGAGCACTTTATGAATGACTGGTACAGTAATTTCATTGGAAAGAATGTCATAAATGTTTCTGGTCTGTTATATACTGCTTGATGCTGTAAAGATAGAGCTCTAGACCAATTGGTATGTGGGAGCATAGAACCATCTTTTTCTGCCCACAAGTTAGAGGATTAGATTCTAAATATCCACATCAAATTGTTAATCAATTGGTGAATGAAATATTTATGAGCGTCAGTCAATTTCTGAATGTCAATGATACTGTCAAAACTTTAGATTCACTTACAGTGAGTGATTCTCTTTTCTTTCCACTGGTAATAAATGTGAAGCCTTGGGTTTCAATTGCAACACCAGTTTTCTGGATATGTTCTTCAACATACCTGGCAATGGAAATGAGAAAAAGGCTCATTGAAATGAAGAATAGATCTTAAGTTTCAAGGAAAAGCAGCGAAAACAGAGGTAGACCTTTTGTCTGACACTCTGAAGAGTATAAATTGTCAGAACAAATATAAAAAACTCTACATTAGGAAATACATATATACCTAGTTGTGGATCAAAATAAGCCAATCAGAAACATTAGCACATGACTGTTGGGGTTGCCCAATCAGTGCTGCTTGCCTATTGAGAATGTTACCAATAGAGTGCTAAGGTGAAACAACTCCTTCTGTCTAAACAATAAAGCGTTTTTGTGCTTATATTTTTCGAGTTTAGTATACTCAAATGTTTGCTTTTTTCAAAGCCATGGTAAATTTTTGTAACACCAAAAGATTGTTTAGATATTAACCAGTTAATAAAGGAACTTTTTCCTGCTGAGTGGTTTCCCATAAGCATAACTGTTATCTTCTTTCTTGGTGCAAGCAAAGATATTCCAACAGTATCTGCTATATACACAAGGCCTAGAAATAAGATAATAAAGAGTAATAAGAATGGCTCAATCAGGAAAAAATTAAAGTGAATACACCGGAAGAAAACAGATCAAGAAAAATTCAAAAAAGGCCTTGCTTCAACAAAACACTACGAAACAAAGAAAACATAAATATTACCAATAAATATTAGAAATAACAAATTTTATTATTCTATACATACATAAATAATAAATTTTCAGTTCAGGGGCTTCAATCATTCATTTATCTATCGAGGGAGCTCCTTCCCAAGAAATTCCCTAGATGTATGTTAAGCACTTTTTCTCATAAAATTTTAATATGGACTTCAGCTTGGGAATTTTGAAAGGTCAAGGGAACAATTATAGTATTTTGTCTTGATAAGAATAATATGTTCGAGGCAATTGCCCCCTAGTAAGAATGTTAAGATACTAATGCACTATTATACTTCTTTGGGGGGACTATCATATGAAGCCATACATGTTAATAGGGTTTGGGTAAGGATCAGTGTCCTAGTGCATTAGTGCTGCATGTTAAAAATGATCTGCTTCTTTTTTTGCCATCAGATATATTTGTAGGTAGAAAAATTTGAAATTAAGTGCCCTTGAACCTGTAAAAAAATATTTAAACAAAAAAAATTTATGAAATTCTAACCAATTTGGAATTAATGACAAATGTGAAGTAATATCCTAAAAATCTCAATAACAACAGCAGCATAATCTAAAGAACAATGCATTTACTTTATTTGCTGTTTGTTTATAGCCTCATCTTTATTGTTAAAAAGCTGAATAGTTACTCAATATTAATAAATCATATGGAAAGGTAGATATAAAGTGGGAGGCAAAGAAAAGGATGACAGTTTACTTTTGGGAGAGAATAACAGTTTATTGTTAAGGTAGACTGAAAAATAGTAAAACTTCATTCATGTTTCATTCAGTTCTTTGGTATTATTTCATTGTTTAGAAACTTCTCTTCATACAATACAATACATAGAAGTAACTCAGAATCTAGTAGTTTTTAGCATTAGAATCTAGAAGATTCTAGGTCAAAATTACAGAAACAATATTGATATATATAAATGTGAAACAGGTAGTATCCAGGGTAATTTCTTGAGAAGGAACTCTCGCGGTAGCTAGGCTAATCGAGGATGCTAGGCTAGGCCTCCTCTTTTCTAAAGATAACTTATGAAAATGGTAAAATTTGTTTTAGCATTATGCCAATTTCTTAATCACTATTTGATTTATATGCCCCTTAGGCTGTTCAGTGTTAGATATTATAAGGTGGAACATGAAACGAATTTTTTTTCAGGGAGGAAAATGATATGAGAAACATCAAATATTAGGTCTAATTTATAGACAGGAAACTTATAATACACCTCAAATCAGTGTATTGAAAGCTGAACAAGAAAAATACCTCTTTCTGGTGACGTTTTATCCACATAAAGTTCATGACATTCCCTTAAAATCTTCTCATTCACTGATATCCCAGTACTATCTGGTGCATTTGCTGACGTCCTGCTTTTTCCATGTCCAGTTGGCATTTTGCTCGCGCGTTTCAATCTCTTCAGCAGCAATTTTAATTTATAATTTTCAAACCGAAGTTTCCCCAAATTTTGCTTTCGGCGAGTCGTTTTCAAAATAGTCTCTTTACCAAGAAGAGGCAAAACGTGTCATAAGAACAAACAGTTTATTGTTTCAATGACGTCATGGATCACCAGGGAGGCGCAATAACCATAAACAAAGGTGTCGAAATCAGCTGAGCAGGCCTTCACCAACGATCATGTCTACCAAACTTATCACCGATACCTTCAAACAGGTAAAGAATACATCAGCAGAAAAAAGGCAATACATAAAACCAAAAGATAGCAAAACTTTCATCGAAAATGTAAAGGAAAGTCGCGACGAAAAGAGGGGTAAGGAAAGGAGTTCGTTGCATATCTACCCTGCCTTATTCAAGACATTGTTTCTCTGTGTAGTTTATTTTCATTAGCACCCAGTTAATTGATTTATTTTGGATCTGGCTCAGTCAGATTTTCTCATCAAATTGCATCACAAAGAGAACTAATACTTAAAGAGAATTACTGGAAAATTGTCCAAACTTTTTAATAACACTTTTAATAGAAATACGTCATTTTGCTTATGGATGTAAAGATTGTCAATGAATTAGCATTTAAATTTTAGAAATCCTCTTTCTTTTATGTGGCAGGCTGGAAAATGCAGTTTCTTTGTCTCAAATGGTAAGACTTAACTTTCTTTCATTGCAGACTACAAGCAAAAGTCTGAAGATAACGACTTTGGGATTCTAAGAAACTTTGATTTGGAAGCAGAATATGGGCCATGTATTGGTAAGATCAACATATAACAATTAAAAAAATATCCTTTGATAAACCTTAAATTAAAGAATTTCTGTAAAAATTCGAAATTGAACTAAACTCCTAATCAGTTTGTTTTCTAATAATATTGCTATGAAGTTCAAGAGACACTAGACAACATTTTGAACTTTTCCTGGTTGTGGTTTGTGCTTTATAGATTTGGTTGGATTGCAGTTACATACAAAGAAAACAAATATATTTTCCAGTCATTTAAACATAACATAAATAGAACTAATGTCGTTTTTAAATTTATATATTTGTATTTTTATGAAGGTATGACAAGACTGGAGCGATGGGAGAGAGCAAATAATTTTGGATTTAATCCACCAAAAGAAGTGAAAAGAATAATTGAGGAAAATATCCATGATGATAGATATCTGGAATGGTAAGATTCTATTGAAAGTTTTATGAAGAAACATCAACAAACTCTTTGTGCTCTTGAAGAATACAAAATTAATCAGAAATGTTAACAAACAAACATTGATAAACAGTTCAACTGATTGCCTAAGCATATGCGAATCAGGAAAGTTCCTGTTTCTATTGACTTTTTTGGGGTGTTGACCTTTGTATTGACTTTCAAATATCTGATATCCAGAAGAGATCAAGACTAGAGCATATGCATGTTAGAAATTTTCTAATAAAATGGTATCAAACAAACATGAAAAGAACCACATCCATATGGAGATTGAAGTAATTTGCCAAAAAGGAGATTAGATTGAACTTAACTTGCTTAAATCAATCAACAACCATAAATGTAAGTTATGTATCCATGTTGTACCCTTTGATAAAAGTCATATTAATATAGCTAATGTTATTTCTGATCCATATCTGGATTTGGATTTCATTTCAACATTCAGATCTTATGCAACATTGCATACCCTGAGATTTGATGTCTGCATGACGTGTTCCTAATGAACTTTTCCATTGACATAAAGCAATATATTGACAAATAGATTACATTCTGTTTTCAATTTTCTTTTTATTGCAGTGTTTGGCATGATTATAACATTTAAGAAGACAAAGTTAGAAGAAATCTAAAGAGACTTGATTGTTGGTTCATTAGTGGGAAATTATATCATTCAGTTTTCTATTTAATATTTTAATGCACCATCCAGCATATCTTACTTGTCATATTTAAAATTTTAACATATGCTTCTAGTATTTGAAAGGATGAGAAACTTTTAGCAAGTTAGAATAACCAAATTGTATATGTAAATTGTGTAAATAGCCTTGCTTTTCTCTACATAAGCTCAAATGAAAACGTGAAAACTCAAATATTTTGTGTTTTGTTTCCAATCTCGTATCTGGAACGGTAGTTGACAAAATGTTTGTTTTAGGATCTTGCTGTCATACTGTTTTGCCATACCTCCCATTTCACAACTCTACATCAGGTCATATTCTCTCTAATAAGCACTACCATTCCAATGAACATCCACTATTGTAAGCAAAAATTGAATGAGCACCCCCTCTCAAATGGGCATCCACCAAATATCATAAACTAGACAGATGGAGATCAGCATATAATCACAATAGCCATCAGTTGAAACATATTGAGTAGAGCTCCAGTATTTATGCAAATCATGAAGGGTTCAGACTCTGAAGAAATTGAAATAATGTAAATATTATACCTATAACAGTTGTGATCCTATGGAATACTAATTTTTGTAAATCAGCTATTGCTGGCATTTACAAATTCGATTTTTGTTTCAATGAGCTCACCTCTCCAATGAGCATCCCTCCTTAATAAGTGCCCCCACTCTGAGGCCAAAAATTAAATGAGCATCCCATCATTCATTACAGAGAATTTATACTGTAAAACTTTTATTTACTTGAGAATAGACAGAATAACAACAACAAATACCCCTTTAGCCATTACGAGAAAATATCTAGGAAATAAGCTATATTAATTGTGTCAATGCATCATACTATTAGAAAAATACATCAGACAAAACCTAAAGCTGTTGGCTCTACAATGAAATACATACTTTAGTGTTTACATTATGCAAGTTGTAGGGAGGTGACTGGAAGATAAATAAAAAGTACTTTGTTGTGTAGTGGTTTAAGCTCCTTAAAAGGCTTTAGCTTCGAATTTATCAATATTTGACGACTCAAAAGATCAACAGTTCATAACTAACATGATGCATGGGTGTGGAATATGTCAGAAAGTGTATGTATATGTCAGCTTTTTTAGGAATCTGGGTTGACAGTCAAAGTTGCATGAGTAGATCTCTATGATCCAGACAAATTGGTACATTTATGTAAACCCCATCTACATGTATGAACAACAGAAATCAAGCCCTACAGAGAAAAAAAACAAATTTGACATTTGAAAACGATATCAAGCTCAAAAGAGTAAAAAACCTGCAAATGTTATCAATTCAATATGTAATCTAATTAATGCCTGCACAGAAACAAAGATTGTCAAGGATGTGTTTCTCAAGGGAGCCATGGAAATGAAAAACACAATATCTTTGTTTTCTTGCTCAGTCTGACTTTTTCAAAACAGACATAAAAAATGTTTCACATAAAATATCTGACTACAAATAACCAATTTAAAAAATCTGAATTATGGTGTGAAATGTGACAGGACTAACACCAATTGGACTGGGACAGGGCCAAAGTTGCCAAAGTTATGTAATACTTGATTTGCAAGTCTTACTGATGCCAGTTTGACTGTATAGGAAAAGAAAGTGTTCAAAACAAAAATTCCCACATCTAAGATAGTATAAACACTGCTCTACTTGTCATAACCATTTAATTCAACTCAAAAGTATCAAAAATTCATTCAATGAAAAATCCTAGACCAAAAATCAAAATCTAAAGTATAAACATACAAATTTGCTCTTCTTTTCTAGGTTCTGTTTTCATCAAAAAATATTACTTCCTCTTCTGCATCAGATTCATCTGAGTAAACTCCTGTCAATAAGTTTTTAGAATTAAATGTTTTATGACCCATGTCGTCAAAGAACTCCTCTTTATACATCCTGCTCTTGTCCATTCGCAGAAACCCCTTTCGCCTTTTTCTATACAAACAGAATCTCCAAACAAGGTATACAATCATAGCAAAGACCAACACCGCAGATGCTGATAGAGAGACAAATATCAAAGGTCGGATTCCCATGATCTTTGCTTTTCTCTGCAGCACAAAATTAACTGTTTTCACCTTCTTTTCGCTATTGATATGCACTAGGAAGTCTTTCTCCTCATAATTGTCTGCTGATGATGAAACCCTATAGGTTCCAGGAAGTAAAAGCCTCCAGTAGTCCCCATTGGCAGCAGATTTGACATTGTGATCATGTCCATTTATCTTTATAATAGCACCTGGTATCCCCTGCATAGTTTCAGCATCAAACACAAATCCTCTTATACCTCTATGGATCTATGACAAAAAGCAGTGTAAGACTTTATCAATACATATAGCCAAATATTTCCTCAGAAAGAAGATATCTTGAATAAAAAATCACAAATAAATTAACCAAAGCATCAGCATATCAAGTAGTTAATCAAATAGATTGAAGCTTTCACACACAAACCTGGCTTATGAAATTTATCAAAGGTACTTTGTGTGCTTTCCAGTGATGCTGCAGCTCACCAAAAGAAGGGTACTTGCAACATCCTGTCTTAATTGTCACTCCAAATGTGCCCATATTGTCATAACTAAAGTCCTGCATTGTTCCTTTCTTAGTATCTAGCTTTGCACCATTCACAATTCCATTCGGAAAGTGATCATTAACATTGGGACCAGGGCAAAACGGCCTCCCATGATGCATGGTTGGATGTAGACTTGAATACTGACTTGAGATGAACTTGAATATATCATCATCTTGGGTAGGATTCACTTCAGGGAGACCTGATGGACTTGAGTCATAAGGGTAGCTGACAACAAGGGAACCACCTTGCAAAATGGCTGACAAAGTGAAAGGTATAGAGTTCATCCAGTCTCTTACAGCTTTTGATTCTGGCTGCATTTTAGATGCCTTGCTGGAACCTAAATGCAGACAAAACAGAGTCAATACAAAAATGTACCACAAGTCTTTCTGTATGGTAATTACACAAGGGACAGGGGACCTTAAACAAGGAAGGGAAGCAATTTGTGGATTTACAGTATCAGATATTTGATTGAGAACTCTTCTAGATGCAAAACAAATTTGCTTGCTATTAGATAAGTTGTTTTCATCTTATGGTGATTTCTGTCCCCTGGCAACACTCCAGAGACTACTAAACGCTAATTAGTCAAACTTATAGGACCATTGAGTGAAGGGTGTTAATGGTGCAAATTCTAGGGGTTTGTGGAGGGTGGTTTTCCCATAAATTAATGACTCAACAATTTACCTCAACAATATAGAACAAGGTTTCAGATTCAGGGAGAAGCTATTTTCAGGAAATACTTGTTAGTCCATTCTACACCTATTTTTCTATTGGCCCAAGAAATTCACTTTGTAAATTTTTTGCACAGAGAGCTAAAAGCAAACAGACCACAGGTCAAATATATCACAGGTAACGTTAGCATCATCTTAGCACTTAGTTTAGCAGGATAATAATTCAAGAAGTCTGGTAGTCAACGTAAACAGAAAGTCAACATTAACATAAGATGGACTGAGTACAAATCAATAAAAATAAAAATAGACATGACAAAATCACAATAACCATACCAAAATCACTGTTAAGGTCAACTCCATTTGCATTTAATTTTCCCCTCTCTGAGCTACAGTCGCCTTCAACAGCTTCAGCAGCTCCATCTGGATTCAGCATTGGCAAAATGTGAATTCGCGTGTTATTAACAAGGCTATCTATAGATTTGTCATGTCCATAGCTCTTGCATAAGTGTTCGCTTAATAACATCAAAAGTTCACGACCAACTATTTCATTTCCATGCAAACCTGAAAAATAATGAAGAAAAATAGTTAAAGATGTGAAAATAGCTCTTCTAAAGTTAAAAAATGTAAGATAGCTAAATTGCAGAGGAATTGTAAAATTATTTTCAGAAATAAAGCATTATATGCATTATACCTGATTCTATTGAAAGAATGATTCAAATATAGTAGATTTGGGAATCTACAATCAGCAGTTGATCTTTGATAGGTATTTGATATAACAATCAGTGATCAGCCTTTATATTTTAATTGATGAAAAAGTTATTTTAATCACAAAATACTGGACTCATCTTCTATAGCATTTCCTAACTCAATTCACTCATAACAACTATTCAGGTTTGGTGATGTTTTAGAGTAAAATCTTGTTTTCACAAGAGGATTTATCTGTTATTTGTGATATGCACAAGAATGCTTTGTTGCCATATAAACAGAAAATCGTCTGGCACGAAAATCATATGATGCATCAGAACCAATATTGTTCAAAATGAGTTGATATCAATGCAAAACAACCACAATAAAAATAAATAGCCTTGCACACTTTATCAACAATGGATGATTTGTGAGTAATGAAAAAATTATGAGCCTATGCTGATCAGTAGCGGACACTTGGGGGGGGGGCGAGGGGGGCCACAGCCCCCAATACTTTAGAGGACAATGGTCTTGTGTTCTAAAAGAATGGGAAATGTGATGTCATCTTATTAAAAAAATAGTCTTGCCCCCCAATATTTGACCAAGTATCCACCTCTGGCTGTGATGGAAAAAAACATGAATTACAAAAATGGGTAAATGTGAGTATACCTGCAACATAATGCAATTCAGGCTCTCCAGCTTCATGCACCCCTGGGTTATCGCTAATCTCTAATACCCACAAATCTCTGCCATGCACCGACTCCCCTATCGAGTACAGTCTAGTGATTGATGGATACTCTGCATTGAGTCTTTTCAACGTTTGTTCCATTTCATCAAAGGAGTGGATGTGATAGTGTGGGTTGGTAAGCAAATAGAACGGCAAATTGATTGGCTTCTCCTTTTGCAGTGAAATAGTTTTTGAACGGCTTTCAAAATGGGGATTATGTGCAGTGATACTGTAAGTTCCAGGAGGCAAGTACTTATAAAATTCACCGTTATTGCTAACATTAGCATACATATTGCTGTTTTCAAAGGTTATTGAAGCCAATTTCAAGGGCTTGTTTTTGTGGCTTCTGATGTAGCCATGAATGTAAGACATCCCCTGTTCAGCTAAAGATACCAAAGACTCCTTGTTTGCTTGCCAAATTGCTGTCAGCTCAGACTCTTCTGGAAAGTGGCAACATGAAATATGCAGAGACAACTGAAGTGAGTTTAGAACAGTGTATGCATATGTTAGTAGGGTATTTTGTTGTTGCTTCCACTGCAAACCCTTGACAATACCCCCTTGGTATTTCACAGCATTGAATGGTAAACAGCCATTGCCATTCTTAATAGTTGGATTGGTACTGGCATACACATGTGCCAAATACTTGAAAATGTCATCATCAGCAGTTACTTCATCTTTAATTCTTGAATCTGACTTGACTGCCTCATCCAGAGGATATCTGCAAAAAAGGTTTATAAAAATTAGATTTTGCAGCAGATGGGCAATCTATCTTGTTAAAATTTATATCAGACCGACTTATCAATATAATGGGCTCCGACAAAGGTTGAAAATCTCTTTTAAGTCTGATCTTTTTACTTTAAAACTCTAATTCTAACATGATCCTTGCTGATAGCAGTAACATCTTTACTGAAAAGATCATCCAGTATAAATAAATATCATCATTTCATTAATTTAAAAAAAACATGTTGCACAAAAGAAGAAAATATACACAAGTGTATGTGAAGTTTGTCACTGTATTTTACCAAATTCATTTTTCTTCTTGTTAGGGAAGTGGACAAGCAGACTTTTTTCCGTGATCAAAGATGGACATTGTTTAGTCAATCAGAAGACAATTTCTTACATCCACTCACAATTTACATTTTTTACATTTTCCCCATTTTCACTTAAATTTTACATTTAAATTTCCATATTTTCATCATTCATAAGTTCATTTGTTTTATTGAGACGCTCCATTGATTTTTTTGGTAAATTATGTCACAAAATAAAAGAGCAACAATTTAATTAGCAACAAAAGTATGATTGACCCCTTATTACAACATAAATTATTCTGATGAATTGCATTGCAAAAACGTAGTCTGCGTGTATGTGTTAAAACAAAGAACATTCAATTCAACTTGAGTATATACATGGTGCATTGGAATGTTTCTGTCATCTCAATCTTTTTGATTGCCAATGTTTTCACACTTTTATAGAAACCTGATATGCATTACAAAGATAATTTCAACAAAATGCTGTATTCATATAGCAAGGTAAAATAAAGAAAACAATCTTGAATTCAGAGGTAAGAGATAAAGTTTCACTTCACTTTTGGAGATTATCACCTACCCAAGGTCTTAAGGGGATTAATTTTTGCAAGAAAAACAATTTTGTGGAATTTGTTAAAAAATCTAGTCAGGTATTGCATTGTACCAAATTTGATTACTTCACAGGAATATATTAAAAATTTCCCAATTTTCAATGTTCTTGGTTTAGAATGTCTGCAAATAAAACTGAAACACCATATACTATATTTCATAATGTATAAGCTTGATCTTTTGAGTTCTAAGAAGAAATGCTTTTGAAAAGGCTTATAATATTGCCAAATATTTACCTCACAACAAGATCCCCAGCTTCTAAGATAGCAGAAAACAAAAAATTGTTTTTGGTCATCCATCTCTTTATAGCTTGCACTTCTACTGGTTGGATGTTTTCACTTATCTAAAATAGAAAAGGATAACTAATTTAACAAAACTAATATAACTAATAGAAAAAGGAGAAAATAGTGAAATAAAAAAGGTATGCAATACATACCTGTTATATTTGAATGATAATATTCAATGAGGCTGTTGGCCTTATTTAATGAAAATGGCATCAATGGCCAGCTAGCCCCTTTAAAATCCATAACAATCTGGAAATGTTGTTCAAAGTCAATTGAATATGCCTTAAGTTTGATGATAAATTACTTTTACTGGGAGGAAACATATTCGTTTCTTTGATGTTTTAAATTAAAATTAATCTTTGATGTTAAAATTACAAGATTTCAGCAAAGTTTCATCATTAACAGGCTCCAAAAATTAGCAGTCTTCTATATATTTTTCAGTACCTTCTCAAGTTAACAAAAAATGCAACACTATCTGGCCAACTGATGTTTAAATGCAAAAATTTATTCTTACTTCCAGTTCCTCCAATTCATTCTTTTTCCTGTCAAAGCTGTTGTAAAAATCTTCCCCGCTGTACAATGTTCCATTGCAGTCACCCTTCTGAGCTCTAGATAAACCATCAACATTTGAATTAGGGATTATGTGAATCCTCACATGATTAAGCAGCTGGCTGACTCTTGAATTGCCCTCTTTGAATTTCTTTGTTAACTGATGCAGAAACATTAATGATATTTCTTGTCCAATAACATCATAGCCATGAAGTGTTCCAAGAAAACCTATATTTGGTTTAGAAACACTGCCTTTGCCAACATTGTTTGTTACAACAACTGAGTATATAGCCTTACCACCTTTGCTAGTGCCAATCTGAGAGACTGTGACAAGATCTGGAAAATGTTGCTCATGATCTTGCAAGTACTTTACAAGTTGGTCATAACTATGATACCTCCAAGTATTTGTTGAAGTTGCTAAAATTGAGATAGAATCTTGGTTTACTATTAGTTGAAATTAAAAACTATGAATCTGTAATCTAAATGAATTGAGAAAACATGCTGTCTGCCCTTGCCATAAAATTTCAAAACATAAGTAACTAGGTCAAGTTTATGCAAAGATAGTACTTTATGTCTTACAAAAGGAGACTGGTCTTTGGACCACCTTGCTACCTTTCAGATCTAAACATTGCTGTCATGTTGTACAGATATAACAAGATCCAATTATTCACAATAAAATCAGCTGGTAGACTCTTTTGTATTGTGAACTACCAACATGTCACCAAAGTTAAGAACCCCACCCAGTCAGGTGATACCCATACATATTTGATTGAAATAAGGTTGAAAAGACAGCCGGGTCATTCTATGCTAAATCAGCAGACCCGGGTAACCAATGACCCTATGTTTTATTTGTCCCAAAACAACTCTTGGGTAAACACCAAAAGAAATTTCCAAGGCTTGTTGTGTTTCAATAAAGTCTTTTATTCTATTATGGAGACTAAAAGACTTGTCTGCAAAGTTGTTTCCTTAAGATGTTAGACATATTGCAAATAACAATCTCAAGACAATCTTTATTATAAAACTTCTTTATTAATCTTTATTATAAAATATTATAACCAAATTGCATTTGAAAGAGATTGATGTTGATCCTTAATTTGACGAAATCACTGACTGCTATTAATAAGAAACCACCATATTCAAGTGACACTTTTCTTTCATCATTAGCAATTTTGTTGTCTCCCTAAATCTGACTGGTCTGTCAGTTCAAAGATGGCTCAACAGCAGCTTAGAAATTGTTTCAAAAGGGCTCAAATGATCTCATTGAAAAGAAAATCCTTTATCTTTCTTTATGATTCATATTCACTTGAAGGAAATACTTACAAAGCCCGCCATTCATTGCACTGTCACTTGATATGTGATGACATACTTACTTATTGATTACAAAGCCGCAGACAATAAGAAATATTTTTCCGCATTCAGAAAATGAGCTGTCTTAGTCTTGGGGCTACGTTATTTGGATTGTAGAATTAACAGCACCCTGTATTGTGGTCGCATGTGATAAGAATCTGATTATGAATTTTGAATGAACGTGAAACATATTGAACAAACTGGCAAACTGGTTTAGGACCACAAAATGAATTTTTGGAATTTAATCTGTAATCTGGGCCCTAGAACTTTCAGATAAGAGCTTGACCAAAAAAAAAATTCATCAAAAAAATTCACTGCATCAAATGTCTGCCATACATCATAACATAATGTAAAATGCAAAGTGGAATTCTTTATGAAAAAAATTGAGCATCACATACCTGTGCTTTTGGTTGTTTCAATCAAAGGTGCATACGATTTAGCAACTAGTGGTTTTGTACTAGCTTCATTAGCTAAACTTGTCTTTGGTTTTGTCTTCATGATGCTTTCTTGCGTAGTAGATTGGGTCTTGGAGATTTCATTCAGCTGGAAGTCTTGCACTGTAGCCAGACCATCTTTTACAATAACTTCTTTTGTTGTTGGGAAAAAACCTTTGGCACGGATAGTTATATTATAAGTTCCTGGCAAAAGCAACCTGTAATAATCACCAGCTTTTAATGATTTCATATTGTGCTGTATCCCGCTGACATAAATTAGAGCATCAGGAATACCGTTCCCTTGGCTGTCTACAACCATTCCTTTGACTCCTTTGTGACATTCCATGATGAAACGCACCAAAGGAACTTTGTTGCTATTCCAATAAGCCAACATTGCAGAAGCAGGTGGAAACTTATAACAACCCATCTCAACGGTTACCTCAAAGTCATTTGAATGAAGATAATTATAATCCTGCATTCCCCCTTTAACATTATACCATTGGGCTCCATTTGTAATACCATTCCTAAATGGCTGCTGAATCTCATTATCTGGACATGCTTTGCCAACTGACATTATCGGATGGGCTTCAGAATACACAATGGCAAGGTGCTTAAAAAGATCATGATCAGGTGTTGGGTTTAAGGCTTCTTGTCCTGTCAGAGTGTCATCAAATGGATAATTCACAACAAGGGCACCTCCATGTAAGTTGGCACTCAGAACAAATGAACCATTTTTAATCCACTCAATAACAGCCTTAGTCTCTGTTTGAAAAACATGCTTATCAGCCTTCTTGTCAAACTGGTCAGGAAAATCTCTGTTTAAGTCAACCCCATTTGCATTTGGCCTTCCAGGTCCAGCCTGTTGTGTTCCTTCAACAGAAACTTCATAGCCATCTGGATTCATGGAAGGCATTAAATGAATCCTGGTATTATCAATAATGCTTGTTACAGCCACCATTGAACCATAGTTCTTACAAAGAAAATCCATGAGATATAACAAACATTCTCTACCAACAACTTCATTCCCATGCATGTTTGCAATATACCTGAATTCTGGTTCACCTACCTCATGAATCCCTGGGTTATCAGAAATTTCCATTACCCAAAGGTCCCTACCTTTTACTGACTTTCCAATACTATAAAGCCTTGTTATTTTAGGATACTTGGCAACAATCTGATTCAAATATTTAACCATGCTTTGGTAATTGTGGTGCTTTATATCTACAGGTTCTTTTGTCATTTTGAACATTTCTTTGACTTGCGATGTTTCCAACGGTAGCAAATTCATAGACGATTGGATCTGAGCTTTCTTGAAAACCTGCACAGATGGTGTAGATACATTGAAATGCTGATCTTCATTATCTGAAGTACTTTCTTGTCTGCGAGTCACAAATCCATGGGTCACATGACGTACAGAATTTACTTGAGTAGGAAGAGTAGTTGACAAAAGGTCCTGGTTTTCTCTCTTTAAGACAAAGTTTAGAATTTTTGCATCACCATTAGGAATGACAATATTTGATTTCCTTGCAATTTCATAACCCTCAGCCACAACCATTATGTTATATGTTCCTGGTGTAAGCAATCTCCAATAATCTCCATTTTTGATAGATGTTACATTATGATTGATCCCTTCAACCACAATTTTAGCTTTTTGGATTGGCTCCCCAGCTGAATTTGTAATATGGCCTTTTATACCTTTATGAACTTGTTCCATAAATGAAAGCAATGATTCTAAATTGTTGTTCCATTCCTTTTCTAAATGTCGTGCTAAAGGATATTTACAACATGAAAGCTCAACTGTAATTTCAAAGCAATTACCAATAAGGTAATTGAAGTCCTGCATTCCACCAGGTACATCATACCAAAGGGCACCATTTGTGATCCCCTCTTTGAAGGTCTCTCCGTCCCCACAGTTCGGATTTCCTGTTTTCATTATAGGATGATTTTTCGCATAAACCTGTGCCAGCTGTCTAAATATTTTATCATCAGGAGATTTGCTGTACATGCCGCTTGTTATATGAGATGGTCCATCATCAAATGGATAGCTGGCAACAACAGAACCACCATGTAGATTAGCAGACAAAACAAATGGGTACTTGTAGATCCACTTCATCAAAGCCTGAGTTTCTGGCTGTGCTTCCTTAAGCTTGAAATCATGCCAGTTTGTGAACTGATCTGGGAAGTTTCTGTTCAAATCAAGTCCTTTGGCGTTAGACCTTCCCTTGACACCGTTACAGTCCCCTTCATCAGCGTGCTCAAATCCATCCGGGTTCATAGACGGCAGTATGAAAATGTTTGTGGTATTTACAAGCTTTGTAACTCTACTATCTTTACCATAATTATCACACAAGTACCCAACTAAATATATTAAAATTTGTCTACTTATTGCTTCATTTCCGTGCATGTTACCAACATACTTGAACATTGGCTCTCCTTGTTCGACCTCATCTGGTTTATCACTTATTTGAATTGCCCACAAATCTCTACCCTCTACAGACTTCCCAATACTTTTAACTCTTGCGATTGATTTATATTTTTCTGCACATCCCTGTAAAATGCGTCTCATTTCATCGTAGTGAATATAATGTTGCTTGTCTATTGATGACGAAGAGCTTCTATCGTCTGACATCGTAACCAAAACACAGCCAGCCAGCAGCATGAGCACAATACCTCTCGCCATAAATGAGAGATCCATAGCCATTTTGATAACTTTTGGCATCAAGCTAATTCATTTGACGATTCATTCTGTTGAATTTCCTCCTTAGACAGGTTGCAGATGCCGTTTTCCTACATATTTGCAAAGCTGTGCTGACTTCACTGTTGTGTTTATCAATAGCGCATGCGTCCCTGAAAAATTATGCCAGGAATATCCCCCGCAGGGGCTGAAAGAATCGCAGAGCAGACATGCACCCTCAGGTTTTCAAAGACATACATAAATTTCTTTGTTCAAAATGTGTGAAAATTCACAGCAATAACATCGAGAGATTTTCAATTTCAAAGACATTTTCAATGCCATTTGATGAGTGTCATTTCTCTATTCTTAACCTTAAGTCAGTTGGGAAATTGAACTATATGTAGATCATTTCACAACAGAATAAAATTACACTCGTCTTTTTAGGAATGCACTTTAAAAAAATACTGTTGCTTGATTTCCTGAAAAATAAGGAACAACGTAAAAACATTATATTTTATTTCATCTGATCTGATCTCTGTGTACAAAACAGCGCTAATGAAAATGCCATGTAAAACTGTTTGTCGTTGTCTCCGGAAAAATTCATAGTATGTAGTTGAAGAAAAATCAATTTTTAGATAAGGACAATATTCAGAACCATTGAGCCTCAAATCATCAAAAATTGGGAAGATCAAGCCTTGGCAGAAGCTATCTGGTTCTCACAAAAGTGTATTGGATGAATTGAAACACAAATTTCAAAACATATTCGAGATTTCGCTGAATATGGTTATTTCTTTATAGCCATACTATTTAGACTATGCAGAGTAATTACAACCCAACAAAGTTTTATTTTTTTATATAACGATATAACTATGAAAGAAAATTAACCCCTCAACATCCTAGAATCACGAAAACATGTTGGCCGGTGAAAATATTGTTTGGGTAGCAAATGGGTAACTCACTATCAATGCGCCTTTTTATTTCAGCTTAGTGAAAACGCCCCTTTTGCACCGATCCAGAGATTTTGAGGCGGGGCATTAAAAAGGACACATTTGATTTATTATATTACAAGAGTGAAGGGTAGAACAACATAGAGAGGAAAGAAATATGAAACCTTTCACTTATTGCGTTATCATTCTATAAAAAACATTGATTTAGGGAAGTTAAAGAGTTTGCGCGAAGGCACCATTTCAAAGTGACAATATGAAGGTTTCACATCCTGGTTCGCAATAATTTGTCTTAATCTTTGCATGATGTGATCACATGGAAATTTTTTTCATGTCAAAAATACTGTGCCAAAACTTAATAAACCCTTAGTTTTTTGCTCCTTGTACTGAAAATCATCTACTGGTATTATTAATCTAGGTACGTTTTAGATGGGGGCTGATTCAATGGGAGCTGTTACAGTAACCTCCATTATTAGTGGAGGTTACTGCTATAAAAAAGCTCGTTTCATAGCATTTCTCGATTTTCAAGTCCACTACATTTGAAATTTTACTAAATAGCTCTTTCTTAGATATTTGAACCCAGTATAAATCAAAGCGCAAAAATATTTCAGTCCAGAATATTATTGATATTTTCATTGTCTTCAGCGGTCTCTTCATCAATGTCTTGTTTTTTAGTTCCTTTCATTCACTGCTAAATATGTTATCAGTTATAAACTAAAATGGGGTGTCTTTCTGTTGCATTTCCATTCAGCCTGCAAGGGGGCTAATTTAAGCGCAGAAACTGGCAGGTTAGGGTAGTGGCTCATTCAAGAGGCCAACATTATTTGGAGCCTTATTCAAGGGGGAGGGCAACTTGAGGATTTACGGTACAGACCCTTCATAGTATAGAGAATATAGAGAGATTAGAATGTGATATTTTCAAAAGTTTTTTTAGAAATTTTGATTCTTCACAGCATAAACTGATAGATCACTATAGAATATTTGAAATAGTGCAAATCAGTTGAATCTTTTAAAGTAAGTAAGGTAAAGCAGAGGACGGGCGACAACAAAAATAATGACAGCTTTTCATACAAAGAAAGTAAAAACACAATAGATTATTTATAGAAAATAACAAACACTCAATACTATGCACTATGCACTGGGAAATTATTACAAGACCACAGCAACAAGCACTGGATTAGTTAAGGACTATTCCAACCTTGCGCAGGGTCCCTCCTGAACTTCCACACCGGTGCAGAATGTTTTTTATTTTGTTCTTCTTCTTTTTGTTTAACATTTTCAAGTATAGAGTCCTGGAAAGATTAAAATGCATGGCATTCAATAAAACAGTCGACAAGTGATGATTCACAAAATTTTGATAAAAACAAGAACTTTGGTGATCAGGTTAAGTCTCATTGAGAATTTGCTCAAAGCTTGTTCAGTACTTTTTCCTGAAAAAGTTTTCGTCTGTCTTCCAAATTTACCTTTTCCATTTACAAAGGGCCTAAAACCATATGCATTAATTCTATTTAAAAGCACATTTTCAATAAGATCTGACCCTTGTGCTTTTTTGATTATCAAAACAATGTTTTCCAGTGTGGCACAGGAAAGCATAAAGCCAAAAACCCACTCTGGAAAATGATCAGTGGTTCAGATCAGATTGTGTTGTTCTGATCAGTTCTGTTCAGATTGGAATGCACATTGACATTTATTTCCACAGGATCATTGCATCATGACACAAGTGCTCTATTGTTTAAAAAGTTATAATTAATTTTTTTTCAAAAGAAAACTATTGTACCAGAATGGTTAAAAAAAGTTGAAATGATTTGATATTTTTTTATATATTTCGATTAGTTGTGGATCAGTCATATGACCATTTTTGCATCCAAAGTAGGTGCGCAACACAAAATCTGATACGATCGGCGGATCATTTTCCAGAGTGGGTTTTTCGGCTTAAGGTACCTACACATTATTAACATTGTGTTTAGCAAAATACAGTATATTACACATATATACAAAATACAGAGTGTGGCAAATACAAAAAAATTACCCTTGCTTCTTTCTTTTTTTGTGTATTCCATATAAGGCAATTGGTCCAATTGCTTTGTTCATTAGAGCACCGATCAAATTTTCCATAAATGTAGTAGTGCTGAAACTGTCTCTGAGAGGCTGAAAAGTGAGAAAGAGTTAAATAAAACTAAAGTTTTGATACAAGGATATTCTCATCAATTCATTGGGATTTTCAAAAACATAAATATAATTTGATTAAACTTTGCATTGTGCAAGAAGTTAAAAACATAAAGCCATAAAAAGTGAATATTCTAACAATAAAAAGCAAATAAATATCATGTAGTAACATCTAGCAACATACCAGGAATTATAAGACTAGTGTATTGCCAAGTCAGAACAGCAGACAGTTTGATTTGCTGTCATTAAAAGAGATAGGTGGACTTAAAGATGACAAACAGACAAGAAAGTTGTTATTTGAAAATTTATGTAAACTGATCTCCATTTCAGTGAAGCATTTCTGCCACTCAAAAAACTTATAATTCACACCTCACTGTAGAAGTAAAACAATTATAGTTTTTTGTAGTATGTCTACTAGCCCTATGCGTGTATAAGATGTTGTAAAACTTAGCAAAATATAATTCTTACTTACAACTGCATATTCTCCATTCATTAAACATGCTCAAGCATGAAGGAATCTAAAAGACAAAAACAATATAATAAATGAAAAAGTCAAGGCAGGAGTTTATACAAGGCCCTTGCTTTGGAGCAAATAGCAAGGTACAGCACAAGGAGCCTTGTGGCTTGTAGAAAGAGGCTTGGAAAAAATAACCATAAGGAGGCCTATTCTTTCCAGAAAACCATTTTTTGCTTTGTGTGCAAGCAGGCCAGTTGGGTAATATAGCATAAATAATCAAGATAAAATAAGACAATCAATTCTTTTATTTTATCTTGATAGTAAACATGACAACAGATACAGACACGATTAAGCAAGTTTGGGCTACTCTATTTACAATTTCTTCATGGGATGACTTTAAGATTTCATTATTGATAATAAGAGACTTGAGTTTTCGCCAGTATTTTTAAAAAATGTATAAAGCATAAAATTCGCAGAAAGCTGTGCTACAAGGAAAAGTTAGTTCACTAACAGGGAGGAAGGCAGTTTTCGTCAATAAAGTTCGGACACTTTTCCATCTATGAATCTACCCTAAAATGTCCATAAATTACACCTAACTTGTCCATGAATTAGGCAGCAATGCCAAAATAAATGTTCTGTATTGTATATAAAGATTTTGTTTTCAGTTTAACCATAAACTATATGGACGTTTTGTGACTATCACTAAAATAAATATAGATCATCTTCAAAGACTTTCCATTGTTTATAAATGCTTGACTTAGGCACATTTAAATAATAGGTTAAAAACAATCATAGCTTAGCTACAGCTTTTTAAAATCATAGGACCTTGGACTTGAACAACCTCTTAAACAGCCATATCGACTGCTGTCTTGTTCTTATGGGGATCTGAGAATTTCAGCTTTGTCAACCAATTCATATGAACTATAACTCAAACAATTCAAGGCGACTTTGTTTTTGAAATAAAAACTTTATCACGGCAATGTTCCCACTTCCATGGTCTTCTCTGCCCCATGGCTTAAAGGTTTGAAGGAGTTTCCCTTGTTTTTGGTCACCACCAGTATTTTCAAACACTTTTACGGGGCTTTTCTTTCTTTCTTGCATGGCTCTGATGAAGCCTTGTGTGCAACGGCCAAATATTAGCCATAATTGAATTATGTGTGTTTGTTGTTGATCATTCTTGTCGCGTTGCAGTCTTACTCATTTATTACTTTTTTCTTTCCTAGCATTTGTACAGAACTGAAGATTACGATCTTTATATATTTCTCTCATCTTCGTCGATCCTGCTACAAAACGCTGTAGTAAGATATTAATTGGTCCTATGTTTAATTTATTCTGAAAAGTATTTTAAGCTTAACTTTGCTCGTATGAGTACATCTTACAGTTTTGCGCTAGGGCTTGGAAACTCCTTGGCTGCCCTGATCTCAAGAGGATTACTCAATTCAAAATTAAATACTTTTTCAATCTCTTTTGCAAACAAATTTTAAAAATAATTTTGCGATCTTTGAAAAACCTGTTAATTTAGTCAACACCCCAAAACTCACAATCTTACGGAGTGGGATGGTCTAATCGAATCTAATCTAATCTAATCTAAATGTTACAGTACAGTCCCCATAATGGGCATGGCGTATTGGCGGTTAGTAGGTTAGTCTTCATCATAGAAAAGTGATATTATTAGAAAATAAACTGGTCAGCAATGCCGGATTGGTAAGTGTTTATACACCGAAAAACTTGGCTGAACATTTTTTTCCGGAGAATTTGGCCATAGCATACAAAACCACCACTTTAGGCTCCCAAAAACTCTTTCCTGTATTGAATATGAGATTGGCATATATACTATACAGAAAAATCAAAGAAAAATAAGTTTTTGGTGCAATTTTGAAAATTGTCAAAAGGGCCTAGGCCAAGAAGTCAAGCACTCGATTTCTGGAGAAAATCATCGTCATGTGCTTATGAATACCTTCACTTTTTCTTCTTCTACGTTATCGTATTCTTCTAAAATGGACATGTTGACGATAAGCTACAATTGGTCATCTGTTAATGCAAGACTTTTTTCTTCGCAGCTTTTTCTGTGCTAGCATCCATTACTGCTACCAACAAACAACGCGAGGATGAACCAATGAATGCACGTGTTTCAAATGGTCACATGGCTTTTCATAAGGTCAGAAACCTCGAATTCACCTTCATTTGTGCTTGGTGGTGAAGATAACAGAAGATGGCTGCCCAGACGAAGCAGCTTGGTTGTTCTGGAGTATCCGATCTTCTAAAACTCGTCGAAGAAAATAAGGATGTAGAGAGCATCTACATACTCTTCTGCGGTGAACCTGATGCTTCAGGTGAAAGCTGGTGTCCGGACTGTGTAAAAGGTAGTTTCAATCAGTCCTAACCTTATGCCCTAACCGAGAAGAAAAATTTGTGGACAAAATTCGTACTCCTGGTCTTTTGTTTAAATTGTTAGCAATCGAGCTCGGTTTCTTTATATTTTAGAATCAAATATGTAGCATTATGATAAAAAAATTATTTATGCCTTTGTATATTACAAGATGCAAAGGCACCGCCCTAAACAAGACATCGTTTTGGAGCAGGTGCATCGGTTCTGTTAGTTTAGTTGCTACAGAGAGTGATTATCGAAATATCTTCAATTCAGGAGGATATAATCCTGTTTCTAGTACAAATGGTTTTTCTTTTGCAGCTGAACCTGTGGTTGAAGCATGTGTGCAGAAAATGAAAGACCAAAATGCCGTTTTCATCCTTTGCAGTGTTGGAGACCGTGCCAAGTAAGGGTCGCCTTGTAATAATTATAGAGACGAAAAACTTACAGTCTGATGAAAGCATAAATCGTTCCATTTCAAACTTCTACTTATGAAAAAAAATCTTTCCTTGCCTGGAAAAGTATGCAATTGGGTCGTAATTGTAAATAAATGATATTTTTAGTCATGTTACATCAATAGGATTGACAGCATCATGCAATATGAAGCTAAAGAAATTGACATTTATAATTGATTGTAGACCACTACTGAAAACCTAATATTATCATAAGACTAAGCTGATATCTCAATTATTTTCCTGTTTGCTGGCGTCAGCTGTCTTGCTCCAATGAAGCTGGTCACAATGGAATCGTGAAAATAACAACACAATGTAATGGTAGTCATTCCAGGAATATCTTGTGCAATGGGTATTGGTAATTCAATTTTTTTGCAGATGGAAAGACCCAAAAAATGAGTTTAGGACCCATGAGAAAGTGAAATTGAAGGCCATACCAACACTGATCAAATGGAACTCAGTGAGTACCTTAAGTGTCTCCCTGAAATATCAATATATTTCTAATGTTTTTTCCAAACCCATATACTCCTAAAATTTTCTTCTGATATTTGACACTACTGTAAATTTATGCATTTGTTAATGTTATCTATTTCTTTACAGCCAAAAAGACTTGTGGAGGAAGAATGTGCAAAAAGCGATTTGGTTGAGATGTTTTTTGAGGAAGAATAATAATGAATAGAAATCTCTAGAATAAATTATACATGCATCTATGATAAAGAAACTGCAACCAAATTATAGAGTTTAGTTTTTCTAGTATGTATTTTTATTTTAATTAGAATCTGTTGTACTTAATGTAAGTTAAATTGTCATGAGCCATAGAAGTCTCATCATCTGAATTCAAGTTTAATATTCACATTATCTTTATGCAGTAATGATATCGGAGACATAAAATGTCGAAATACAGCAAAAGCCATGTTCATAATTCTGTTATACTTGACTTCTCAATTTGTGAAAATAGCAGAGGTTCTTCTGTGTACTGATCATAACACAAAAAGATGTTTCTTTTAAGTCAACAATTTTTTTTCAATACAATGTCTTTGTTAATTTACATTACCTGATAATATACAGATATTTGACAACATAACTAATTGGTAACAAAATTAACATTACTTGAAAAACAGCAAAGAGAAGACGTCAGATCAGGAATGATGCTAAATGAACAAGATCAGGACAGGCATTGGTAATAAGGCGTACTCATTTGACTAAATAAACCTCTGGTACAACAAAATTTGAGGATAATATGGAAAAGCACAAGTATGCTCAGTTTCTGCTTTTTCTGCTATGTTCAAATATATATTATTCTTTGTGTGTAAGGTAGAAATAAATTTAGGCACAGCTCATGATGACCTCATCATTATATTATCAGTAAACTGAGTGGAAAGCTTAGTTTGAGGTAACATTTCTGTTAGTGATTTTCCTTTCTATAATGATTCAATTCCACTTCAAAGGAGTCTTGTCCTTCATATGAGGACATCACAAGTGGTTGTTCTGTTCTACCCTTATTGTTTGTCTGCCTGTTGATCTCTTCTGATTACATTATTGACACAGAGCTCTTAATACTCATCCTTATTAACTATATATAATATATACAGGAACTAATCTAACATTTGCATCCATGTGCGCTTGGCTGCATGCCTAATTTTCATTCTTTTTGTCAATTGAACTCAGATGTAACTGCTATAGTGGACTGTATTGAAACAGGCACAAAACAAATCATGTCAATTTTCAAGTTTGTGACCTATGGTTAAAACAAGACAAAAGCCAAACAACCAAAATTTTATAACAAAACTATCTACATTCTGAGGTTTTCTTTGCTTTTGAACATGAACAACTAATCAAAATCATTTGGTAAATTGGAATTTAAATTATACACAACATCTATTTATAATTATTTTCTATCAGCTATGAATCTGAAACGTTTTTATAAAGTCATTTAAGCATACTGGTTGATCTTGATCTACTTGTTCAATGATAGGCGGTTTATTGACATTCTTTCTAAGTTCTTGCCAGTCTGCTAACACCAAGTGATATCTTGCCATTTCTACATAATTTCCTAAGAAAAAAGGGCAGGTCCAGTGTACAAAATGGAATAAAATCTGTTTGAAAGCTAGAAGAAAAGCCTTCAGGTATCAAGTTTCTTCAAAAAATCGAATAGTTTGGGTCACCCCAGTGTAACAAGCCTGGGAGCTTTTAGTAGCAGCACAGTTTCTCTTCGACTGGCAGTGCCAAAAAAGGGTACCTAAAGCCAGTGGTGGTGCCAGGTACTGCCGAATGGGAGGGTATTAGCTGTAGCCAGTGAGACCACGCCCCTTGTGGTTGGTTTCAGTGCTTTGTAACAAGTGAATTTTCCAAAGGCAAAAATATAATCTACCCCTACCTACCGCTTTTTAATCAATTATTAGAAGAAACATGTGGACCAAGTTTTGAAAGAAGTGGGGGTGTAGGCGGTAATTACCACCCATGTCCTCCTTGGCACCGCTGTTAACTTTGGCACAATAGTCATATGTATATATATAATGTAATTTTTTATCTCTATGCTTTTACATATTTTCTAGCCTAATTTTATTTAATATAATAAGGACTATACTTACATTTGGAGATATTTACTTATAGGTTTTTGTTTTATTAATTATTTATTTATTTATCTTACTGCCAGTGAAAAAAACCTATATTCTACTTAGGATCCGAGCAATGAATACATTACATTACATTAAAAAAAATCTCAGCTTGCAGTGATGTGTGGTCATCGCTGTGACCGCTTTTTCACTGGGCTTCTTTCTTACGCTGGGGGTGTAATGTTATAAAAGCTTGGGTTATAAAAATTCTATAAGAAAAAATAACAAAATTTGTAAAAAATTGCTTTACTCAAGTGAATCCTGATAGAGCAGGGGGTGCATGATAAGAAATTTTCCGACAATATGAGCATGACATGTTTTTTCGGATATGGCCTCAAAATGGAACTCACGGAAAATTTGCAAGATAAGCAGGATAACAGCAGCGATTTGCCTGTCGACTGTGATTCTAGAGGGCTGTGGTCTGGGTGTGACTACCCACGCTCCTTTATCGTTTTGTTCCTGATGAATAACACCGTAAAATTTGCTAGATGATAAGCCCGACAACAGCAGCGATTTGCCCATCGACTCTGTGATTCTAGAGGGGTGTGGTCAGGGTGTGACTGCCCACGTCCCCTTCTCGTTTTGTTCCTAATGAAAATAACACCGTGAAAAGATAACATTTATAACATACCCGTGTTTGCATACAAGTTTATCAGTCCTCTGTAGTCATATTCCAGACCGCTGTAACATTCTCCAAATAAGTGACAGCCTAGAAATTCAACATTCATCTTCAATAATTTGTTCTGAATAAAAGTACAGCACAGACTATAATACAATTTCAGAAAACCAGCTAGTAACCTTGATTGAGTTGAAAAATATAGAAACTCTCAAGTCTCAAAGGGGTTTATCTTCTTTATCAACGAACTGACAACAAAGTGCAGAATTGCAGTAAATGAAACAAAAAGAACCGCCCAGTGAGGGACTCGAACCCGCGACCCTCAGGTTAAAAGCCTGATGCTCTACCGACTGAGCTAACTGGGCATGGCTAACGACAGATCTGGGGAGTAGCAAAATCACGACAAAGATTGACTAGCAATATTGGACCATATTTATCATTTCAATTTTACTCCAGCAAGGCCATTTTTTGTGATGAGCAAATTAGAATACAAATGACATCATTCCATTTCGGTTTCAGGCTCTTTTTGAAAAAATCTGCTGCACTACAAGATTTAGCAATCAGAAAAGTGGATTGAAAAAATACACGATGCCAATTGAATATAAAATATTATATAAGATATAAAGCTCTCCAGTTTTTAATGTCTATAACATGTTCCTCAAAAAAGCTTCTTTATTTAAAAGCATGGATGTTGAGCATTGTAGTATTGAACAAAAAATTATTCCCAACAAGAAAGATCTATTCTTGCGATTTTCAGTTTGTAAAACTTAACATTCAATTAACATGGGAAAATCTTTGCGGGATCCAGAACAAGTGGCTTTTTGAAATTTGATTTTAGCCAGACAATAAGGCATGACATTCTAAATCATATTTTCAACAATAGCTTTGTCCAAGTCTTTATTAATAAACCTGGGCGAACAGAACAAAGAGAATATCTATCTATCTATACCATTAATGTACATTAACCAAATATATAGTTATTACGCACAGGTTTGTTATGGGTTATAAATAATACTGATGCACGACGAATACTGATGCAGGTATAGATGTTAAACTTCTGCGGACACAGATTGTTTACTGTATCGTTTGCATAATAATATATAACATAAAATGCTAACAAACCTATTCGAATTGATTTTATGTAAAGCTGCTCTGCTTTTTCGTATTCTGCCATATCATAATTGTACAAGGAGGCTAGATGCCCCAGTGATAGAGCCACTTCGTAGTCCTAGAAAGGAACCGTCTATTGTTATATAAAACAGCCTTTGGTAAAGCAAAATTTGAAAATAGTACGGGGAAGCGGAAACATGCCATGCTTAAGTACTTTTTATCACTGCCAAAATTACTTGGAACACCCAACACTTACGATCCATATCTGGACTGGATGTAAATTTTCTGCCTTCTGCTTATAAATTTGATTAGCCCAGTAAATCGCTTACACAAAGAAAGTGGGTTCCTTTAACAATCTCCCTGGTACATGTTCTGTTGGTATTTGAAAGACAAACGTTTTTGATCGCTTTACATTCGTACTAGATTATTTTGCATCGTGCGATTATTTTAATCAATAAAAAATGATCACCTCTTTTCCAAGAAGGCTTTCTTTAATTTGTATGGCTCTCAAATGCATTTGCTCAGCTTCCTAGATATTAAAAGCAAACATTTATCAATTCACTCTCAGCAAAAAAATGAATGTGAGGCGAAAAAATGCTACATCAACTATATAAAAAGCTCGAATAAAAAAATAGAGATTTAAACATGAGCGAAAAAACATTCAACAGGTAGAGGATGGAATATTTAAGCTAACAGGTTACGTACCATAAACAGACTAACTAAAACTACTAATTTTGCATTGTTGAAATTACTGTTTCTAATAATCTTCTACCAAAAACCTAACGCAGAGGAAAACTGGCGGTTATACCCACAAAACCATCGCTTTCTCTGAGAGAGTTTAAAATAGTCTTGCTTTACTGGCCAGAGGGAAGATGACCTCTTCTCTTGACTTTGTGGAAATGCTTTAGCTTCATTAGTGAAAAAATATTTGCAAAAGCTATCGTTACCTTGTATCTTTTCATCGATTGATAAAGTCTACCAAGGTTTCCGTAATGCTTCGCGGTCTGGACATTACTCTCACCAAAGGAATTTCTACAATAAGAAATGTAGCTACATAAAGCTCTTTCAGTGAAACTCTTCAATGAAGCTTTTTTTGAGAATGAGACTCCTTCGAGAAACAAAACCACTGACATACATCAAGAAATGGAATTTTGATTGGAAGCAGATCGATGCAGAATGTAACAAAAAACAATTACCTGGCTAGTTTCAAAGATTCAAGATGTAATTCTTCTGCTTCAGCTAACAATTTGTCTCGTTTGAGCATATCAAAACTGTCTATGGCAACCTCTTCTAATATCAATGCTGAAAACAAAGAGATACTTCAGCCATGGAGTTAGCAACAAACCAAAAAACAGCCAACAAAGCTTTATGTACCCTGTCGTTTAGGTAAATATCATTATAGGTTGTTGATTTATCAAAACATTTACCTGGTTGTTGATTTATCAAAACGAGATTTCGATAAGATACCGATAAATCCAACCGTGAAATGATTGAATTTTTATATTGAAAAAGAATGCGAGACAAATTGCTTGGAGTAAGAATCAATCATTATGCGAATAAAAACCAGGCAATCAAGAAAGGTGATTATCTAAAGCGTAGCTCTGTATAAAAAAAGAGGGCAAGGATTATGACAAATACAATCTCTTAAATATCCTAGCCAAGTTCTCATCAAGTTGACGAGCTTGAACATTTCTACCTTCTAAAATTTATTACATTCTCAGCGGAAGGTACATAAAGATTTACAACTAGCTTTAAAAGGCCGTTCATTTTAAACAGCCCAGTCCACCTATAACTGTCTATGAAAGGATTTTCTATTCCTATAAAATGCGAATAACATCGCTAATTGAAAACTGTTTCGTTTCTTACCCATGATTAAAGTTAAAAGAAAAAGAAATCAAATTTAACATAAATTAATGACATTTTGATTTTATTATATTATCGACATAAAAAAGTTGAAAAAATCAATTAATTTTTCCAACGATCCTGATCATCCAAACACAAAATTTTAATATGAAAAAAACCCTGAATCTCTATTCTATTGGGAAAAAAACTGAAAAAAGTGGAAGCATACAAGCTGAGAGTACTCACCCTTAACTCGCTTTGACGAAGCAAGCAACAAGTGCTCGGGCTCCAAAACTTTTGTAAATGTTCTAATGGCAACTTCGGCGTGTTCTCTGTAACAAATGATACAAAGGCTTTTAACACTCTTTAAAAGTGGGTCAAAGTACCAATTTAAAAAATTCCAAAGTCTAATCTTCAACTTTAGTTTTCTGGCCAATGTAAAATGGGGAGTGCACCTTTCTGTGCAATATTCAATAGAAAAACATTTTTTGTTGCAGCTCCAACACATATAAAAAACTGTGTATCAGCAAAAACATATATATGCTATGAAATTTTGAAGAATTCTCTGGTGGATCGACCATAAAGAAAAATGTCCAGGTAAGAGGCTTCGTGAGCAAAAGAGCTGTCTTTTTCGCCGCTGAACTTGATACTTGAGAAAAATTCGGAAATTAATTTCGTAACTAATAGGCTATGTCAACAGTTTTTAAAAATAGTCGTTCAATGATCGATACAGAAGTGGAAAAAGCATTTGTTGAAGGCAGATGAATCTTCATTGACAGACAATTGAATTGGAAACTAGCAAACAAGGCCATTAAAAAATACATAATTATATCTGGCCATACAATCGCAGCCTTTACAGAAAAAGATTCCAAATTTTAGTAAGAATTTCAAAAAACTTTGGGCAGTGCAGTTTTCTGCAAGCACTTAGACCACATACCTCGCCTTGTGAAAATTTCCAGAACTGTAATCCCTGACATAAAGCGCGTAAGCTAAATCCTCATGGCTGCCCGCAGTCAGAATATTGTTGAGACCAAAAACCTTTCTTCGTATCTCTAAAGCTGCCTGTAATGAAATCAGTGAGTCAGCATTAAACACATACATTTCCATATTTCCTTAAAAAAATAAAATACATTTACAACAAAAATTTAAGGGGCAGATCACTTTGGCTTTTACGAATTAGCTAGCAGACAAGGATTCTTTGTATCATTTGTAAGTAATCAACAATGATATAAATTTATAAAATTGTCTTGCTGTATAATCTCAAAATAAAGAAACGAAGCTACAGCTTTCTAGTTTAATCTTATTGACAAATTATACAAGGAACACAACTCAGATCTGACCGGCAATATATACGTTTAAACACAAAACAAAAGCATTAGGGTTAGGAATTCATAGCATGAAGCTAGCTCCAAAATAAATAAAAGGGGAAAATACAAGCAGTTTTCTTCACTGACATGTTAAAAGGGTACAAGATATCTGGAGGGTTATAGTTTGCAATATAAAATGGAACAATACGACAATAAATCATCTCTTGTAGACTGGCTTTCGCTTTTCTCAGCTGTCTAGGTATTTGGAAAGACTTTCTTTTTAAAAAAGGACTCACAGCTTACAAGAAGATACACTACGAGAAGCCAAATTTTTTCAAATATAAAGGGACACACTCAGCTGAAATTGGCATAAAAACCCCAGGAAAATAAATCAAAAATCAATACATTATGTGGCTGGGCAATTATCTTCCAACTTCTATATTGCAAGGGCAGCTAGAGCATCAAAATAAGTTTATGTGGATTGGGCAATTTACATGTTTCGATAAGTATTTAGTAAATGCAAAAGTGCTTCGCTAAAGGTGTTATCTGACCTATGAAAGAATTCGTATGAAAATTCGTACATGACCGATGCACATACCTGATATGCATCAACTGATGCTGCAACGGCATCAACATTCAATAAATAGAAACCATAGTCCGTGAGACACTCGGCGTATTTAGGATGACATTCACCAAACACCTGTCTATAAAAACACAAAACAAAATGCAATTTGAATAAAGGATTAGTTAAATTTAAGAGGTAAGTAAAATAAAAAATGGTAGCACGAGGTAATCTGAAACTGGACAATGCCTTCGTACTGCAAAATTGTAAGACTGCATTAAAAACAAAAATTTTACTGTTTACTGAGATTTTTTGTCTGACATTTTTGGCTAAAAAGTAGAATCAGGTCCTCGCACATGCTTTAAGTGACTGCTCTATCTCTTAAATTTAAAACATTTTTACTACTTTTTTCTTTTTAATTTTTCAGTTGCTAATGTTAGAAAAAGGGGCAGGAGCCTAGAGCAAAGCACTAAGAGGAGAAAAGAGGGATAGGGAAGAGATAAGGGTAAGATGAAGTTTTTTGATTTTATTCTGGGGAGCAGAAACATGCTGCTCTGTTCAAACTTTTATCTAGATTTTTTGGGCCTGCGAAATATCATAGCTCGGAATATCTTTCATTTATGAGAGAGTTTCAGTCTTTTTAACTCAAAAAAAGTTCGTTCAGGCATTTAAAAAAGTTCCTTAGAATTACGAATTATGTAAGAATACCTGGTAAGCTGAACTGCATATTTTACCAGCAGGCCAGCTTGTTTAAACATCCTCTTTATTATACTTGTCTGAATATAACATAAAAAAATTGATTAAAATTTAATGGGGAAATAAGACCCAAAGATTTTACAGAACAAGTATTTTTAACATAAACATTTCGTTGTTTCTTGCGATGAATTGAAAAGGCTTCAAATAGAGGACTTTTTCTTATAAAAAATTTATAGTCTGAGACTTCTTACAAAATTACATTGACATATATGTTCAAGTAATTTAAAAATTTATCTAAAACCAAGCAAAGAAATCTATCCAAATGATACATGCACAAATTGTGATTAAAATGGAAAGTCTCAAGTCTACCTTATGACACAAAAATAAAAAAGGGTACTATCTAACGTGGTGGAATTTACACAAGTAAAAATGGTGAAAAATTTAACGCGAATGCATAAAGCGAAGAGAATTACTGTGGTTTAATTACTGCTATTATTCAAACTTGCATTAATTATTGTACAGTGTTAATTTCCTGTAATAAGGCAGCTTTGTAAGCAAAATCACTTAGCTCGTATAATGCATGATGACACTGCAAAAAACTTACTTTTGCTGCCTGCCTCAGTGAGTCAACGACGACCTATAAAAACATAAGAACCAGAAATGAGCAAAAAGATTTGCTTATTTACACAAACAGAAAATTATAAATGCATGATTATATGACTAGAATATCATGTTGGTAGGAAAGGCTGGAAAAATATTCCATATTGATTCGATTTCAAGCCGCTCTTGTGTACGTGCATAAGCCATCCATGTGTAAAAGCCACTCGATTGTATACTGTAACGAATGGGGCTCTTTAAAATGTAAGGCGGACTTCATTATAAACAAAAACCATAAAAAACATACAGAGATTATTAGTTTGAATTTAAAACTGAGAAAAAACTCTAATTTTCATAATTTTCATAAATGGTGCTGATTTGGAAATTTTCACCTTTTTCACAAAGAAATTTTCGCCCTTTTTGTGTCATCCAACCTTAATTGGAGATCTCGAATTTCTTCTCTTGCTCAAAATTCATCTCAAAACTTTGTACTTAGGCCTCAACACTTGCTACATATTCAAAAACTACCCAAGTTTATAAGCTCCCCTTGATTATAGAATCGCATCAAAATGGGCCAAAAAAGCCATGGAGATAAGTGCTTGAAATATTTATCCAATCCAACTTTGCAGTGCGGAGATTTTCCTCGTTTAGCATAAAATATTTGTTCATAGGATGATAAATAAGCGTCGTTAAAGAGTAATATAGAACTTTTTGAAAGCTTTTAAAATACCAAACTCTCTCTGAAAAGCAATTGCTAAACATAATTAAGGCATAAAGCCAGAAGTGTGTACCTTGTATGGGAGTTTTGGAGATAATTCAGCAACTGCTTGAATAGCTGATTCATGCGCCTACAACATAAAGGGTATTCCTGATAGAAACATTAAGCAACATTATATCAAGGCAATTTTAGGAGATCACTTGGCATTTTTATTATAAAATCTTAGCAAAACAAAGCACATTTCTTTTAGTAGAAACTCTTTTGTCACAAAAAACAAACATTAATAGAAATGCTAGAAACTGCTCAACGAAAAAATGGAACTGTGCTAACGTATCTTTGCTGCATAAACAATAGCACTATTCTCACAAGTTTTATGGATTGTGTATTTTTGTAATGATTTGAAACTACTCAAACTAATAGGTCCTTTGGCTAAAGAGAGACAAACTAACGTCGATGTTGAGAATAATTCTAACGCCTTTCATTATTAATTGGCAAATTGATATCGTTTGTAAACCCAAATCAATTTCAAAATCATCTTGTTGCAGTACTTAAGTTTCGACTGTCTTTCTTGAAGTAAACAGCACTGTTTTCTCTCGGACAACCTTCAAAGTATCAATGTCCGAAAATGACAACAAAGGGAAGCAGTAGATTTATATCAAAGCCTGGATCGAAAGTAACGTGAGAGAAAAAAAGCCGAACTTGATTGGTTATTTTGTTTTTACCACTCAGCGATTGCAAAATTTCTCACCTAGTTGAAGAGTCCAAGAGAAAAAACGAACGTTTTCTGTCTACACAAGCCAGAAACTTTTGTTTTGATGTAGACAGATTTCAAAACGCCTAAATAAAAAGGCGATACCTTGCCTGCCTAATGATTATGAAATTGACTTTAACATACGTTTCGCAACACTCTAGACTTGTGAGCAATTGTTGGCCAATTACCGATTTACATGTTCTTATTCGGTTGTGCTGTAGGAACATAATTACAAAACTGGTCCATACATTTTTATGCCAATCTCAGTATAAACTTCAGCTTACTTTTAGTCATAATGTGACGATTACACTTTGAAAATGTCGGGTGAAAAGTACTTCAGTATGACATAGCACTTTCCGCTATTTCGTGCCATCTTCAAATTATAATTTTGTTTACAAACCGAATATAATAATACAGTCAGAAACTGTAAGACTAAGCAATCGTGGTCAGACCAGCCCACCCATATTGCGCAATTTTTATACGCAAATGCACTGAAATGCTTCCCTTAAAAATTGAGCAAATGAAAACAAAAGGTGAACACTATGGGTCAATCCATTTAAATGTGCAAAGAAATGAAAAAAACCAATCTAAAAAAACAGAGCTAAATGATTAAGAAAGAGTGTGAACTTAGCATTATCTTTTTTTTCAGAAGCTTACAGGCTTTCCTTACTTCGTCTGCATAGACAGAATAACGATCAATCTTGTTGGGCAATCTTTTCTTGCGTTTACAATCGAATCAAAAGAATGATAACAATTGAAAATTAAAAGCCCAAAAGATAAAATTTCGTTCTTTCAATTCGTTCTGATTTCTTTTTTTTTCATTTGGTTGCCCTTAAGTTTTAGTTTGGAATTCCTTTCAAACAAGTTAGACAACAATACCTCAGCTCACATACAAAAAGCAATATCCATACCTCAATGTATCTTGAAAGGGCATAAAGGTGAGAACTCCTTGCCGTGTAAAACATTGATTTACTGATTACATTGTTGTTCTCCTGACAAGTGATTTGCTGGATGATTTTTTCGGCAGCATTCAAAGCATAATTTGCTTCAGGAAACTTGCAGTCAGCAGTGTACACAAGTGCAAGTCTAAAACATACATAAAAACAAGTTTTAGGCAAGATAATTGTGTTGTATTACTTTAGTTTCTAATAATTGAGGTTTTAATCTAAGATTGGGCTTAAAACCAAAAGAGCAATGTTCTATTACCAATCTTAATAGTTAGAGTAATCAGCTTAATTTTTGGGTGGACTTTTGTCATTACTTTCCTTTAGCAAAAGCATTACTGGAAAGGAAGACAAAATACCAATTGGTAGCTACTTCCTTTTCAGAGATATCAATGTATTCATAAATACTACTTTAGCTTAAAATATCATTTTGGTTCATTTGATATAAAAAGACCCTTACCTTGTCCATAATTCAGTTGCCATTTCTAACATTTCAGTATCTTCACTTTCTTGTAGAATCTTAACACATGACAAGCAAATACTTGCACTTTCAAACAGACCACACTCCGCAAAGAATATACCTTGAAAGAACAAAGAAAGGAGAATCAATGGCTGGAATATCTCTGGACTACTCAACCAGATCATAAGGACATCTTCTTGTTTTGCAAAGTTCTAAAATTCACAAAATATGGCATTAATACTCAAGAAATCTGATACACTAGCAGCTTTTTAGTATTTTCATTTTTAAACTTTCTTGAAAAATTTGGGCTTTTTTGTGTTTAAAGAAAGATATTCTAAAAAAGCTATTCTTGAGGGGAACACGTCTAAAACTGGCTTGAAAAAGCAAGCAATATTGATGGCAAAAACAATAGGTTTGCATTTATTCATTGATCAATAATGGAACTTACTCATTAATATACAGTCTTTGATTTTACTAAGCAGACACTCCTTCACATCATTGGTTACTTCGGTGATTGATGAAGTAGATAGTAACTTTCCAAAGTCTTGTTTCTCAACCAAAACCATCTGCACACATTCAAACAAGGTGTTCCTAGAAACAATTTTTGGAACTCATTCAAGACTTGATTTGTCTTTATGGTATCTAGCATTTCATGCCAATAAACATCAACTTTTTCACTCACTCATTATCAAAAGTTTATGCAAAAGGAAATAGTAGGTAGACAGGCTTTCATAGGAAAAATATAGCAGGTGTGCTTACGCCTGAAACATCCAGGCGTTTAGTGGCATGTGACATTTTTTTCGCCAAAGATGAGGTTATTATGATAGATCTGCATGGAAATTGCCAACATGAGAATGCTGACAATCAGGAACATCAAGAACACCAAGACCAAATCTTCCTATCCTGACCGAGAACACATGGTCAGAAAAGACTAATTTCTAACATGGCTAGTCCTCTACTGATCCCCGCTACATCCTTTCGATAGAAATTAAAGTGGCATAATATAAGTGATTCTTCCAGTCACAACAGATGTTGTAAAAAAATAGCAAGTGGAATGAAAACAATAGATTTTTATATCATAAACAGAAATAAAAATTAAAAAATGAGCTGGTTTGAACACTTACCAGTTAGAAGCATTTGATTTTAAAATTCTCAAAAAGTGCTGAATATCTGATAACTGTATTGAGAGATCTTCAATTTTGTTTCCTTTGCATACCTATAATACAAAGATACTCCTGTAAACTGGTATTGGCCAACAATTAACTGAAAGCCATTTTGCAACCAAAGATGCTGAAACAATAATGATACCTATCATATGCATCCTTCATATACATAGATACTCTAACACTAGCATTGAGCTCTCTCTTTGATAAATCAAGATACTAGGAAGGCTCCTTATAATTACTTGTTGTTATTTGCTTTTGACATCAAGTAAGTTGTTTGTTGCGTCTGTATTTGTATGTGTATTTCCATTTGTATCAGTATTTGAACTATTTGTATTTGTCCTTACATCTGTATTCACATTTGTATCTGAATCTGTACTTGCAGTTGCATTGGTATTATCAGTATCTGTGTCTGTATTTATATGTGTACCCGTCTTGGTATCTGTATTGGTGCTTGTATCTGTATCTCCATTTGTGTCAGTATTTGAACTATTAGTATTTGTGCTTGCTTCTGTATTTGCAATTGCATTATCTGCATCTGTATTGTATGTGGCCCTATATTTGTATCTGTATCTTCATTTGCAGTTTTTCTACCTAGCATCCAAAAGTTTATTTAGGATGCTGTGAAGTTATGCTTATCAAGCAGTGCCCTTGTCCTTCCTCGAGAGATAAATTTGTAATTCCCAAGCCTAGAATTGCAGAGAGTCCCCAAATTCAAAGTTAAATTTTGGTCATGTCAGAGAGTAAAACCACAGACCCTTTGATTTGTAACCGGGACCAGATTACATTTTAATGTGAATCTGGTCCATATCTAACTCCGTTGATCAGTAATGCTTGCAGATTATTATTGTAACGTAGTGGAACTTTCAAAATTATATCGAACTGAGTTGAAAATTTTATGCAAGTCCCTTAAAAGTTGATGATTACATTTTGATGTGAATCAGGTTCACATATAGCTTCTTTGTGTGTAATTTATTGGGTTTGAGCAGGTAAAGATAAAAGTTTGCTCTACTTCAAACAAAAATCTTAAGTGCTTTAGTGAATTTGATTCATGATAAAAACATTCCAGTATTAAACTTTATGCAAGTGAGCAAAAGTGAAGGAATGATCCAAGATATGTTAATGAAAGGGATCTGTATCTGGGAAATTAAGAAAATAGGTTAATATTCAAACAATCACCATTCCCTTTACACAGAAAAAAATATAATCGGCTATCGAGTCAAACCTAATTTTTTGGCGCTCTAAATCTTGTTCTTGACATTTCGACACTCAGAAGTTGGGAGCTATGTTGATCTTTAGATGTTTAAGACTGTGATCTCGAATAGCCTCGAACCATGATCACTTCTTCATTTGAAATTAATCGGGAAACATTGTGATGTAATAACAAGCATTATCCCTGGAAATTCCTAGCTCTAAGGAAGCTTTCAACAGTGTAACTTCACAAACTAAAAGACATAAACGTTTGCATCAAAGATGCTTCCTGTTTACACACAAACGCAAGTGAATGCCTTTACCTGTTCATAAACATCACAGACTTGTTGTACTGGAAAACTCTTGAGGTCTCTTCCAAAAATCACTAGATTTTCTGCCACAGCGAACAGGCATCGTTTGTATAAAGTCACAGGATGTTTCTGGGATTCCATTGTTCCGATATCAGCTTTCACAATAAACTAATTTCTTCTTTATTCCATAATTATCGGCCTATCATTTAAAACCATTTGTTCTAAACAAGGCCGGTGTCGGACTAACTTCATATTATTATTGCGTTGTTATTAAGACGACCTTGACTGTCTTCAAACAGATCAAAATAAAGTAGAAACAAGAATTGGTAACGTCCTTGCTATTTAATGGAATATTATTCTTTAAGGTTTAGTCTTCTGTATGTTGACTAAACCTGCCTTCTGTATGTTATGCAGCCAAATGCATCAAACACAATGTACCACCTGTATAGCACACAAGACGAACAAAAATAAACACGGCATCTGCCGATCGCCCTGTGTTTCCAGCTTCGTTTTCGCAAAATACAACCGAGGCGAATTTAAGAATACGCGGGAAAACTTGTATAGTTTGTTGTGGTGGCGACTTGGCGGCAGGTTTATATTTATAAACGTATATAACTAAAGAAATGGTGAGTCATCGTCCAATTATGTATCTTAAACTTATTAAAGAACAATAAAATTTTAGAACTTACTCGAATGAAAATATTCCTATCTCCTAACCAACTTGTTTTTCTAAACTTTAATGGATAATTAATGGATCATGTGCTTCTGTCATCAACAAAAATAAATTAGCGTCCAACTTCTCGTTTCTTTTAATATTATTATTTCTGTTTTTAATTAAAATATTTCAAATTTTAACTTTATTCTGTTATTTTATGTCTTCAATATGTAAACATGTTTTCAATCATCCTTTAGCGCTGATTTTAGTGAAAACAAACGATGCAAGATCAACAACTTTTTTGTCTTGTCTTTCAGTCGAAAAAGAAAGGCCTCAGTCTCGAAGAGAAAAGAACAAGACTTCTTGATTTATTTTTTGAAACGGTTTGATCTTCAATTTTAATAGCTTCGATTGATTAAAAATGATTTTTATTTGATTTAATTTCATTTCTGTTTTTCTGTTTGTACCAAGAAGTAAGATGTGATACCCAAGAAATTCCTATTGATATTCTCATTATTGCAGTAATAATTATAAATATATCTATGTATTAAAATACTGCAAATAATTCCATATAGATAAACAAATCTAACAATTTGTTTTGTTTTCTGCTCTAATTGTAGAAAGACTTCTACCAGTTAAAAGAACTTGAGAAAATTGCACCAAAGCAGAAAGGAATAAGTATGTCATTTGTTATCGATGATGATATCAGGTTTATTATATTATGCTTCAATATTAATAGTGTATTGACAGGATGCTTGCTTTTAGAAGAATAATCTCTACAAAGCTTGTTTGTCCATGTAACAATAGCTTAGTTTCTGAACTTTTGGTTAAAATGTATTTTCACCCTACAAACCTTTTTGAAAAGTAAACTTTAACTCTGAAGACAACCTTAGTTTATGGTTTATTTTTTTTCATTTACCATCAAGCAATTTTTTGTTTATTATTAATCACCAGTTTATTTTAGCAAGCAAGCCAACTGTAATGATGTAGATAAAGTTAAAACTATATTCTTCAGCATCAATGTCAGTGAAGGATGTATTGCAAAGCTTAGTAGATGATGCAATGGTTGACACTGAACGTATTGGAACATCAAACTATTTTTGGGCATATCCAAGCAAAGCACTCCATGCAGTAAGTAGTTATTGAATAAAATGACATTTTACATAGATATATATGGTTTATATTCTTTCATTTCTGTAGACTGCTTCAATAAAAACAGAAAATACGAGTTAACAAAAAATGAGGAAAATATAGAGTGAACAGAGTGAAAGAATGAGCAGCAAAAAAGATGATGTTTTGGAAAATGAAAACAAAAAGTAGTGTCATATGTCATACACAAAATGATGTAATTTCAATTCTATTTCAATTCTATCTCTATGGCATTAAGTTGCAATATAGTGGAAGATTAGTCTAACCATTTGTGAATAAGTGCCCATTTTGAGAATCATAATGGAAATGGTAAGATTTTCTTCAATTTTTAGAGAAAAAGAAAAATTGAAAATCTCAAATCTGAAGTTGATGAGCTGAAGAAAAAGGTTAAGAGAAATGAAGCCAACCTTGAGACTGCAAATAAAGGAAAGGAAGAAAGTGTAAGTGGTTGTAAAACACTATCCTTTAATTTCATACCCACCACTGTACCATGCCAACTACATGCCTTAATGAAACATTAAGACACCAAATATTGTTTCAATATGAAGATGATCATTATTTCATCATGGTTTACTGCATTATTTTCTCAATCACATCAACATCATTAAACATTATACTTCTAGTACCGCAAAATACAAAAGAACCAATCAATCATGTCTTTCTACCTCCTGCATTACTTTCAATCCACACCTATATATCAATTTTCAATTTACTTTCAGTCATTATCTGATGTTTATACTCTGAACAATGTAGGATGAAAAGTACTTCAGTATTCTGTGTTTTGGCTATTTCATACCAACCTCAAATTTTGCAGTACCAGAAACTTATTCAGAATACAAATATACTTTTTGGCCTTCCTTCCACATTTCAACCCTAGCAGATCAAAATATCAATTTCACATCTCCTTACAAAGACTTGCAGCTGAAAAACCATTATTTAACTAGTTTTGAACTACATGAAATAGTGATTTCAGATTATTCACTAAAGCTTAATATTTGACAATTTTATGGATTATTTTAGTATATAATCAAAACCTAGCCAAAACCTGCCACTTCCATATCATGGACCTTCAAAGGGCTCTTTATGTTAGCTCACAAGATGTATATTAGATGTTTTTATTAACCTGGTTTAATCCCCCATTTGTAGAGTGAAAGAGAAAAGTTATTGGCAAGTTTAGAACAAAAAGAGAAGGAAACACAGGAACTTAAACAAAAACTTGAGCGTTTGCGAGAATGTGACCCAGAAGTGTTGGAAGAAGTTAAAGAAAAAACTTTAATTGCTAAAGAATCAGCAAATCGTTGGACAGATAACATATTTTCTGTGAAGACTTGGTGCAAAAGGAAATTTGCCATTGAAGAAGCAGCTATAAACAAAAACTTTGGAATTCCAGAAGAACTTGACTATGTTGAATAACATTAAATATGATTTCATGTCTTATTCAAGACGAATTTATTCTTTGAAGTTGTGAAATATTTCCAGAAAGAATTGTTAATATTTTAGAGCGACCTTTACAATAACCATTTTGATCATCTGCATGTTAACTGAGAATTTGAAACACAATATTATCAAAAAAATGGTGAGCAACCATCAAAGTTTCAAAGCAGCGACTATTTGAATAGAGGGCAAGACAGCAAATTGGCAAGATAACACTCTAACCAATTTATCAGAAAAAAGGTTTCATAAGTTATTACAATCCTACTTGTTTTTAGCTAATTAAAGTCAGTTTTAAAATGATAATATATACAAAAGATACCCTTACCACAAGTGCACCATAATATATAACACAACAAATAAAACAACAAAGCGTTACTTGGACAGGTGGAAAGAAATTATTTCTTTCGTGACTTTCGGCTAGGTCCTCTTTCTGTTCCTGCAGCTGCTGAGATTTTCTTCAGGAGTGTTTCCTCGTTTGTTTTCAACTGTTCATCCATATTCATCTTAAGCTGTCAAGAAAGCAGTTTATGTTGACATAAAATTCTCAGAACTGCTTCTTGTATGTTTACAATGTTTCCAATGGAACACAAAAACATTTTGCTAGGGAGGCTGATATCAAAATGAAAACATCTGAAAACTTAAGCAGCCTTTTAAAGAGATACAGGAAGAGTTAATGGGAAGGGAGCTATTTCCTTCTCTATGGCCATGCTTGATGATCACAGGTAATTTCACAAGAACATTCTTAAGATGTTCTCTTTTTTACAAGAAAAAAGGTCAATGTTGAGTTCTTCAGTTTTTAATGTTTTGGGAAATGCCAATACGCGTTGTTTCTTAAAAGTTTCTTAATTACAATTCGTTAATTTGAACACATGGGGTCCTATATCTAATTCTTCATGCCAGGAAATTTTCGAAAAGAAACTTGTTTGGGAGGGTTTTCGAAGATGCAGACAGTGAGAGTTGTCAATGTTTCTATTGCTTTCATATGCACGTCAAGAGGTCTCCTTCCATTCTAATGCTGTCCATAGATGAAGGAAGTGTATTTTTATTCTTTGTTTAAAATTTTACCTAGACCGATTGCCACAAATTTCCAGAGTTCATGGATCTGTAAAATTTTTCGTTTCCTCATCCTGATTGTCCAGTACTCCTTTCTTATAGCAAGATTCTTTTAAAAAACGCGTGTAAACATCTGTTCCTTAACTCGGATATATCATGCAGTTACTCCGTTTTAAAAGAGAAACGATAAGGTTGTAACAAGCCTGCTCCTCTTTTAGGCTATGAAACCAATAACTAGTTCCTGGAATATGACTTTTTATGTTAAAGCAGCCTCGAAAATAAATTTAGTGACTTTAAGTTTTGCATATTCAGTTAATAATGTCAAAACATCTTTCACTTTTCATACCTTGCAAAACTTTTTCAGTAAAATTATCAATACGACTTCATTGCACTGTAGATATTTTTTGCCTTTGCAGAATTTCAGAAGACTGCCTTTTTTGAAAAAATCTTTTTTGGCCAAAGAGTAGGTGGACTTTTGTCTACCCACCCTGTTCCAGGGCCCATGTCATAAGAACTTTATGGACTTCAAAAAATTATTTCTCTATAAACCTAGCTTGTAAAAAGCCTAAAATAACGGAATAATTTATCAGAGATGGCAAAGCGTTGGCTCCCTTATTCTAGCTTTTCCAACTGTACAGCAACAGCCCGTTTGAAAACTAGAAACTTTTTTCTATAAATCCCTTATGCAACTTCAAGCATGCTGCAGTACCAGAACTAAAGCCATTTGCCTTTCAAGACACATTTGGTGTCAATATACTATCATGAACAAACCTTCTTTTTTTAAATACAGCGTTTATTTAGCTTTAGAGGAAATAACACAAAACCCGAGTTTTTATGTATTTACTACTTTGTTATATCTCCATTATTTCATGTTATGTGTTTAAATTTTATTTTAAAGATACTTCTCTCTTGAGAGAATTACAAATTATATTAGTTTTATAGCAAATCCTCGAAACAAAAATAAATAAATTAACACAGGTCGTGGTGCACTAAATACGGCAACAAAAATGACATTTTGGGTTTCTGGTTGCAAATGTTGCAAAAATAATTTTTATGTAATTTTTAATGTATATAACTTTTGCAGCAGAATACAGACCTTTTGGACTTGATCTGAAAGAGTTGAATTTATAATTGTCTTGAGTTCTTTGACAGCAGGAGGATCTGCAAATAAATGTATAAAAATTCCCAATGTAACATTTATAAATTAAACAATAAAGACAGTAGTGTAAAGATGGGAAGGCAAGAGAGGTTGACTCTTTCTCAATCACAAAAAGTGGTGTTCCAAAGGGCGTGTAACCCCATTTTCCCTTCACTCAACCCGCCTTTGCCCCCCCCTATCTGATCACCCTGGTTACGCTACTGAATAAAGGTGACATTTCTGAATTTAGAAACTTATACATATATGGAAGAATTGATTGTCACAAAATAACACATAATTCGCCAAAAATGCTAGATACCAAATAGGATACATAATTCTCTAAATCAAACTTATTTTGATTTAACTGAATATATAAACGATTTTGGACAGCAAAAAAAATTAGGACAGGTTCGGTAAGGGATGCCAATACCCCCCCCCCCCCCTTTAGTTGGGTTCGATATAAAATACACGAACGAAGCAAGATGCAATAGAAAATTTTTTACGGAGAACAGAAGCCCAACAGTTTATTTTTGTCACATTACAAAACATTGAAAACATTTTCAGCAAGCTTTGTAACAGTTTTAAAAAAATTGTCCAATATACTAAAAACGCGTTTGATTTGTTTGTAAACATTGGACATGAATAGTATAACGTAACTGTTAAATGGCGGAGCTAATCAGCCGTGAAGCAACTGCATCTCTTGGATTGCTAAGTACTGTGGACGTAATGATCCGTGAAGAAAAGAAGGGAGAACATGTTGATTGATCAACCGGTGGTTACCATTGCTCGTTGAGGTATGGTGAAGACATGGGTGGAGACTACAGTGAACGTGCAGCTTTGCAAGAATATGTATATTCGGCAAAGAAATCTTGATCAAACATGAAGATATAGTGATTAGGCATCGGAATTTTATGTTTTTTCCCTCGGAATCAAGCTGCATCTTAACGTAATATTGTTGATAAATACTATCAAATACTAACGGCCTAATAAATACTACCAGGCCCTTGAAAACGGCCTAATGAATTAATTGTGTGCATTTTAACTACAGAAATCAAGAAATCGATTACATAATAATCTTGAAAGACAAAACAAGCCCTTCAGAAAGACTTGTTTATGCTCAATTGATGTTAAATCGTGTCTCTTAATACCTTCATCCTCCATTTGCTCTGGCTCAGCGATACCAGAATCTCCTTCAACCGTAATTTCCTATGAGATAATAAAATGTGAAGTTTATGCTTGTCATAAAATTATACATACCAATAATGAATAATGTTGAGATTTGTGTGTCCATATTTATAGATTCTGACTTTTGATTATACAAACAAAAGAAATAGTTTTACTGGCCTAACTACGTACACATTTAAGTCCAGTATTCATTCAGCATCTACGTAAGCTTACTTTTGGCAAGCTTTCTGAATTATTTTCTACAACCGTTACAAAATTTCCAAAACCTTTTAAGTTACAGATTTCATTCATAGAACAAAAAATCGAAGAGAGAAAGTAGCATGAGAATGCAGCATAAATGTGTTATGATGCCTAAAAGAGCATTATGATTTTTGCAAAAAGGTGTTGGCATATAGCTTTGAAAAACCCTCTTTCTATATGTAAAGAGCACTCCCTGGTCTCCTTGACCTGTATTAAAAAAAGTTATGGCAAATTGGTTCCTACAGTTTATTCCTAATAAAATAAAGATAGGTGTAAATGCTATTATCAAAAACTGTAAATGTAGACAAATCGAGAGAAACAACATTTCTTCAAATCATCTGCACTTGAAAACAAACTTCTGTTTACCTTTTGGTCATTATCATCGTTATACTTTGAGGATGTCAGACACAAAATGCTTTAGCATGTGCCAACGTATTTCTGCTATAATTGAAACGTCATTTTTACATAATACATGCAGCACTTAGCCAATATTAGCTTTGTATTTTATTGGTATTTTGCTACCTACCTTCCGAAGGTGATTTTAGGATACTGAGAAGCTATGCTTGTCGAGCAGTGTCTTGGTCCTTCCACTTCATTTAAAACCACACCTCGTGATTCATACGCCTGGAATTACAGAGAGCTGGCGACTCTCCTCACGCTGGATGAAAGCTTCCTCATGCCAGGGGCTCGAACCACAGACCCATGGATCTGTAGTCGGCCACCCTAACTACTGAGCCTTCCTCGCACCAAATAAAACAAAAGCCAAGGTATGTAAAGATTACATAAGTCATAAACAAAAGTTTCTGTAGCTTGACGAAAAGTACATTTAATACCTTGTTTTACAAAACTAAAGCAAACTGAACTCACCACATTTGCACAACCTTCCGGCTCTTCCTTTTCACCTGAAGGAAAATATGACAGTGACTGTATATAAAAACCAAAAAGAGCTAGATACACATTTAATTAATTCATAGTAACTCGATAATCTTCTGTGTGTAAGATAAGCTTTTTTACCAAGTCAACCAAACAAATAAATTTCCTAGAATTTTTGTTTATCTAGCATTGGTGTTTTAGGTCTAGAAACAAAAGATAGCTTTTTCAATTCAGACGGATTGTAATCATTAATACTTTGATTCTTAAGCCCTGCAACGACTCTCCGTAAAAAGTTGTACCCTCAATAACTATGAAAGCCTTTATAGGTTTTTCAGGACTTTGATCATGGTCTTATTTTTTATACAGAAAAGGATCGAAAGAAATGTAAATAACACTACATTACTAACATAAAATGAAAGAAACTACTAACATAAAATGAAAGAAACTACTACTGACAAAACGATTTATATTAAATCGTACGCAAAGAAACATGACGTCACTTGGCACTTAGCTCTTTATAGTTGCTTTAAGAACATCCCGTAACCTACACTTATAGACTTTGTAGGAAGAAGAATCGTTTAGCTGATAAAAATGCTTGTTTCATGTTTCCAGCTTATGAATTAATTGATGGATGATTTGAAAAACAAATCATTTAAGGTATCTCTATGTCAGATCGGACATTGTTGTTATCGCTCGCTGAGAATGGTTTGACCCATGAAGCAATGAATCAACACTGGTCAACTATTGCCTTCAGAAGAAATAAAGTTAAATGAACGCACGATCGTTACAAAATACATGTATGATAATATACACAGTGATAAATTGAGGAAGATGAATGTACGTGCTTGCCTTCAATCTCTGCGGGTTCCTCGGGCAATCCGTTGTACTCAAAAGTAAGATTAAGCCGAACCTTTGAAAAGAAGCAAAAAATATATATAAAAACTTTGTCTTATAAAGAATATTGCATACATTGTAACGGTTTCCTTTCAAAATTGATGTACCCTTGAAGTGCTGCCATACTGTCATGAATTAATGATGTTCTCGCTCAACTTCTATTGACTTTCAGGTCGCAAACTTTTATCATGACTTCTTGCAAGAACCTATATGGAATCTTGTAAATATAGAGTTTTTGTACGTGATTTGCACAATGTGCTTTTCGATATGCCTTGGTTTATAGTACAGACACACAAAAAGGCTGCTTCAAATCTTACAAATGTATATCATAAAGATTTTGGGATATGGGACAACGAGAGTTGGTTGGTTTCAACGGAATTCTCCACCTGACTATAAATCTTTTGTTAAATAAAATAATATAAAATGACAAAGATGTAACTTCAAAAGAGGGAAGTGCGTTTTGCAGATGTGTTAAACTATAATTGCTGGAAATGCTTTGCAAAATTAAAAAGATCTGGTTTGGTAAACTACTTTAAAAAAATTACATGAAACACATTGACATCAGTTTTTAAGTGTCTGTGAACAAAGAATTAACTTCCTCTGTAAATGTAGCATAATGCTTATGAGTACATATAGCATCATGCTAGCTATAATACAACGGAGAGATTAATAAAAAATGTAGTACAATGCAGTGATACCTTTGGCGTGAATGCATATTTGTAGAGTTTAAAATGTTTGAAGTACCTGGAAAGAAAATTTTGGATCTAACAGAGGAAATTTAGCAAGGAAGTGGAACAACAAGGAAAATTTGCTTTAGCTACTCCGAGAAAGGTTACTCTGAAGTGGTTCGACAAAAAAACCCATGGATGTATGGCCGGATGAAATCAATTTCAATATTACGTTACCCAATCATATACTTTTTATCTGGTGCTTTCATCTTGTTATTTGAAATGCTAAAGTTCACTCAAGGACCAATGATAGGCTAAATTATTTTACGTTCTGCTCAATTTTTTCAGTTTTTCGCAGGCTTTGAAATTTTGAACAAATATCTGAGTTCGTCTTGCATTAGCTCTTCATATGTTAGTTGACTATACCGTGCATGTGGACGGCAATTATTCCATGCTAGAGCTGGCTGGCAAATACATTGGTGACTTTTAGCGGAAAACCGAGAAAGCGCTTTTCATTACGTGTACCTTGCATTGTTTTCCTAGCCATAATACTAAAATCGCTTCTAGATAATGCAAAAAATAGAGCGTTCTTTGAAGAAAACTGTTCATCGGGCAGAGTCAGATTTAGCCAACCCCCTTCCCCGTGGGGCAAACCATGTTATGGAAATCTCGCACAACTTTGGTAGAAACCTTATTGTTTTATCTGAAGATCGCTGTAAATTCTTCAGTTTTGGTGGAAATCTCTTTCTCCAAGAGTGAATCACCCTTTGTCCCCCTCCAAAGCCAGTCTATCACAGCTTTCCCAGTAACATTGGCCCTTTATCGATTTCTAAAAACTTTTTGTCTTCTTACTTGATAAGGTAAACACGTAAAAACATTCAATCTGGGGCACCTTTTTTTCTGACGATAAGATGCCTGCAAATTTCTTCACCGCTTTCTGTCAGCAATTATGTAGAATACAAATTTTGGCACCTTGAACGTTTTTCTTTGAAAGAATAGACTTGGCACTCCTTGGCGCCTGGATATAACTTGCAAGCTAAGATGCACTTTTGTAAGCAAACTCACGTATTAAGTACATAGTCAGTGATGCTTTTTGCTTCAGCCATACTGTACAGTTGCACACAGAATGGAGGCCTCTAAAATTGAAAAGTATTACAACATTTATTTGTCACATAAATTCTTTTATAACTTGTCACATAAATTCTTTTATAACTTGTCCCCTATCTTGTTAAAGTGCATTTTACTACTTAACAATCAATAAATACACTCTTTTTAATTAAAAGCAATAAATTGAAGTTCAAGCTGGCTATTCTTAAGTTCTCAGAAAATCTGAGGTTGGATTGTTATTAATTCGTTCTTAAATTAATAGGGTGTAAGCAGTGCAATTGCTAGCTATTGCGCTCTATAGGCCTCATTTGCAAACAAAGTGAGTAAGATATCCTTTACTTGGCAATAAGCTTGAAAATTCACCTAAAATCACCCCTAGATTGCAAAAGAAGACTTCTCGTTTTTGAGATGAAACATTGTTCAAAATTACATTTTATAGTAGCTCAGCCATACCTTGTGTTAAATTTGTTCTTAAATTTTGATCGATATCAAAGCTCGTCTTCTCATAAAATTGTTCTTACAAAAAAAAGGGTAGAGATTAAATAAAAAGGTGCATTGTAAAATAAAAAGTTACTCATATAGACATACTATATGAAACTACAAATGGTCTCGCTTTAGAGCATCATCAAGACAAGATAGGGGATAAACTTAACCTTGTGTTTTGGAAAATTTTGGTCAATGATCAAGTTGTAATGAAGATAAAGTGACAAGGAAAGGGTGTAACATATTTCTAAGTATGTAGAATTTTAAATGCCCATTGAAAATACTGACAAAAAGTTTAAAACAGCTACCATACCTTCATACAATGTCTCACAAGAAGTTCTTTGAAATATTCATAAGCAGCGTCAACATTACCAAAAGGGGAGTCTAAAAAGCAACAATTCCCTATATCGTATTTGGTATTTCAAATGGCTTATTTCATAACAGTTTATCTTCTTCTTTGGTTGAAGAAGATCTTTTTCCTGTTATTAATTTACTTTGTCCAAATATTATTCAAACCTATTTTAGAACAAAAATTATATGGATCTTTGTCTGTCTGAAGGTCCGACATAGAGATAACATATAATAATGTTGAGAAATTGTTTGAGGCTGAAACCCTCCCTGCACCCTGCTTCCAGCCACAGTAAAAGTGACTGATTGCTAACACATCACATCATCATAAAAGAAAGATGACGGTAAAATAACATTTTAAAACATAATGGATGAAAAATGATATAGAAGCTAGGCATAATCTTACTACTTCTTATTACTAGATATCAACAACAAAACAAGAGGGTTGGCATAAGTACAAACATATTCCTTACTAACTCATCAATGCTTTTCATGCAATAGTAAGGGATATATAAAGATACCCCAAATAATAAAATATAAAGATACCCACTTAAAAATAAAGGTAAGAAACCATTTTATTCCATTCCTTCCAACCATTAATAACCCATAAAGATTTATGTGGAAAAGCAAGTGCAATGATGAAAAGGTAATATTTGAAACAGCAATTTTGGACAAGCTAAAGCTTTTTGTCTTGAGTATAATATTACAGAACAAGGAGAGAAAGCATAAACCCAATGGATTGAATTAAGCCAATCAGAACCAGGTTGATGGGTGAAAGGCAAAGCTTTAAAGGTTCACAAAAGACTAAGATAGCACTAAAATAGAAAGAGAAGTAAAGTAAAATAAAGTAAGTGGTAGCTCAAGTTAAGCAAATCCAACCAGCCAAAATTTCATGCCTTACAAATACGTATGAAATTTGCAATAATATAAACTTCTTACCCATAGCCTTTTCATGAGTCCTTTTGATTATTGACAAAAATGCACTCTGTTGTTCTTCATTGAAACATCTTTCCCTTCCGAATCTGTTTCAATTTTATGAAGGCAAATGTTTTGTAAGACAACATGAACAGCAAATATTGTTAAGCTAAAATATTAATGCAACAGGATAGCATTAGACATAATTTAGCAAGAAAATGTACATGGCTGCCTTTCTGATGTCATCTTGTTGTGATCCTGCTATTATACTATACAGTTAAAAAACTTTTCTCTACACACCAACATGCCATCTCATTTATAAAATGAAAAGGATACTTATATGCAAAGTAGAACAAATCTACCAAAATATCTTTTTTAATGCTGCTTTCAATCACATTAATACCAAGTACTTCAGAAATTTTCCTGCAACAATGAAAAAGCTAATCAAATAAAAGTTTCATCATGTAGAAGCATAAATTTCTCATTTGCTAATTTTTGCAAAATAAGCATGTAAAAGTTGTAAGTTTAAACCAGGAGTGTAGAGTTAGGGGGATCTGGGGGGCTGAGCCCCCTTGTTGCTGCCAAAATTGGCAAATTACTTTGCTATTGTTTTTCACAACATTGTGTGCAAGAACCCCCTCTTTATTTTGATTGGCCCAATTAACTGGCTCACATCATTTGCATAAGTTTTTGCATTAACAAGGCATTTGTGTTAAATCAATAAAAAATGGATGATCTCTATGGCATTTGGTATTTTTGAATATTCTCAGAAAACACCTTAAAATTGAAAGACAAAGTTTTTTTGAAGAGTCATAGCCCTTCAACCAAAGTCATTATGGCAATTTCAAGCTTCTCTTATGAGACCACATTGCAAACTTATCTGTGATTTTGCTTACTGAAACCTTAGAATAAAATACTTCAAATGATTCTATTGGAAAGTAGAAAAAACATGAGTTAGAAAAAAAATGAGAATTTGAGATTATTACCCTTTAATTTTGTCAGGCTCATGTAGCCAGCTTAATTCATCAATGTCCTTCAATGTAAAATCAGCCCTGCAATGATTATCAATAGAAAGTTCTATTTGAGTTGCTGACTGCATGCAGAAGCCAGAAAAGTACGCTTTGCAGGCAATCAACAAGTAACATATATGAGACTGAAGGCATGATTAAGGCCTGTCTGCAGAGTACTGTAGTTCTTAATGGTGTATATAAACTTAAGATGATGTTGTTTTCCTATACTGGACCTGATGTTGTAAGTCCTTTTTGTTTCTTTAGAACTTTGATTTTATGGACTAATTTAACATGCAGAAAACACAGAGCTGGCAAGAGACAATGTTCAATACCCAGAGCATCTTGATGAATTTACTGACTATCATATTGTGCCGTACATAAGAAGCACCTTTATTGAATTATTATTGGCTATTTTTAGGGTGCATCCTATACATGGTAACATTGACTGTTGTTCCATCATTTTCTTTTGAAGGCAAAGTGTCATTTTATAGGACAAAATAATACTATGATATTTGGAGCATCTGTTCTCTTAATTTGAATAATTGCACTTTCAATCTGACAAATCAGAGAAATATCTGACAAAGAACAAGCTTTCTTACTCCCAAATGGAAGGATTGTACCCTGCATTCTCTGTAATTGGACAGCACATCCCTGTCAAGGTTGTGAATGTTGTGGATTGAACACGGATTTCAAGTATTTTAATGTAACATAAAATTCGAAACATTGTGGATTGAACAAATTTCCTCCACAGAATTAGTGTCTATAGTATTATTGAGTTTATTCTTTCATTGAAATATACATCACATGCTTTACAAGAGCCAAGAAAAGGGATGTGTCTTATACACCAGAAGACACAGTATATATATTTTTTCAGAATTCAAACATGGAATTAATGGTGCAATTTATTCAATGATGTGTCTTATGCACAGAAAATACAGTAAGTCACTTTCAAAACCTCTATAAACACAAGGAATCAAACTTTGTGTTATCTGCAAATGTCTGTTTTTTTAATTGAATTTTAATTAATTTGTTCATGCTGTGAAAAAGATTTTGAGTTTGAGTTTTGCAGGCACCGCGGAGCAGGGGGGGGGGCTTTAGCAAAAAATGCCAAATATTAAGTATCAACCTACCAGAAAAGCCTCTTTTATACGGTTTTAGCCCCCCCCCCCAACTTTTTTTAAACCCTCCACTTTTCTCAACGCTCCGCGGTGCCTGTTTTGGCTCAATCGGTTAATGTCATTACGTTCGCTTTAGAGCAAAAAGCCTTACCAAACACAAATTTGGGCCGTCGGTCCTGACTTCGGCAAAGGAACCTAGAGGGAAATGTAGAAAATACTAACTTTTTGTTTGTGATACAATTAACAGAGACCCAAATGAACGATTATTTCTTACGTCAAAAAACTACATAAATTATGTGAATGCGAGTTATCTTAAAAGCTCCTGAATTCGTAGAAATATCATCTAGTCAACAAATTAAATGCTGATAACCATTAAACATAAAAAACAACAACTAATCTTACCTCCACAGGCATACCTATCGAAATATGGCTGACCTGTCCACCATCAATGATGTTGTTGTTGTCATGATCATCGTCATGACAACACCTTTCAAAGATAACTAACCTGAGGAGCGAAATACCCCTTTTTTAAATAACTTTTATTCTCTGATCTGGTCTCCAATCTGTATCATAACTTCTGGTTCAGAAGCATCTATATGTACGTAACCTGTACAAAAATGATCCAGTAATACATAAACCCACATAATACACAGCTTATGGCGACCCTCTGGCCTCCAACGATTGGGCGTGCCCCGAATTCTTGCAAAATCTTTTTAATGGGCATTCGATTTGCCCCCACTTTCCAACATGTGTCGGAGCCCCTTCTCTCTTGAATATTTATTTCAAGATTGATAGTTGCTTGATTTTGCTTAACCCTACGAATGTGGGTCATGAAGGGCGTGGAGGGAAGGAGGGGGGGGGTGGGGGTGGTAGAAATCCGTTGAAAATAATCATTCCTGTTTTAAGCCAAAATTTCGTTGGTTCGCAAACCCTGATGACCCCCACAAACAGAAATTTGAAGCTGCTGAAATTCTATCGTAAATATTACAAATTGCATAACCAAAATAATGATGAATTTATTTTAAATGAATTCATCTACATATGCATAAACTCAGAAAAATTCTAGAAAGTTATGCATCGTTACGACAATGCATTTTGTCAGGGAGTTCGAAAGCATTTCAAAGTTGGCACAGGTAGGAAGGAGCACCATGTCGCAGAAAAGGTGGCCATTTTTCAGCAAGTCTATTTGTTAGAAAAGGCATGTTTACAAAAGTTGGGGGCCTGTGCCCCCGATGCACCACCGGTTCCGACGTCCCCGCATTTCATGATGTTAAACTTTGGGTTTCTACTTAATTGGACGTGATATAAGCCATTGATTGACTATTTTTCGATGAAACATGAAAAATATGGTCAGTGGATAGCAAATTGAATAATTGACTGATTGGAGTGATGGATTGCCTAAATTTATTGTACAGTTTGATGAACTGGATGGACCATCAATTCTAAACGATTCATACTTCTTGTAGTTATCGTTACCCCTTTTCTTTGTTATTAGCTTCCTATAGTTACACAAATACAACGATCGAGTAATACATAAACCCACATAATACACAGCTTATGGCGACCCTATGGCCTCCAACGATTTGGCGTGCCCCGAATTCTTGCAAAATCCTTTTTATGGGTATTCGATTTGCCCCCACTTTCCAACGTGCGTCGGAGCCCCTTCTCTCTTGAATATTTATTTCAAAATTGATAGTTGCTTGATTTTGCTTAACCCTACGATTGTGGGTCATGAAACAGAGATCGTTATTTCACACAAATACAACCACTCGAATTGATGGTATGGATTCAGCCTTATGCCTACCGTAAGTTTTTTTGTATTTTTCTTTGTGTAAGAGAAACAAATTAAATGGGAAACAATGTAGATAGAGGGTGCAATGCAGACAGAATGAGGCTTCTAGAGGTCCTGTTATAAGAATGGTTTGTGCTACATGGGTGATATCAATGACGTGGTTCTTTATTGATTTAGTCGCAATTTACTCCTTCGTCGGAGTTAAATAAAGCGGAGATATAATCTTGAGATTTGAGAACAAAACACAAAGAAAATCAACAATGCCAGCTGCAACTTGAAGAAAGAAATTTTGAAAAAAGTGCTAGCTATTAACAAGGTTTTATGTACCAAATCATTAAAAATTAAGTAAACATACGATCTTACCGTGGTCTTTAGGCAAAGTTGAATAATTAGCAAGAATATTTTAGAAGATAAAGCTAACATCGATTTTTAATATAGAGTAGAATTATTCTGGTTACAGAACGAGGTACCTATGGGAACTTCAAGTTCATAAGCACAAGCGTAAGAAAGCTGCTGTTGTGAATTGCTCGATGCTAGGTACAAACAAGAATGATGCAATGAATTTGAAAACTTGTTGTCAGTAATGAAACACTCTTTGTAAAAATGTGATTTTTGTAACTTGTCTGTCAAATTTAACCCCTAATTAAAAAAAGATGTTGGGTAATTGGTAAACTTTTCGGCCATAAATCGATAGGAAGTGATAAAAGAATGGAGGAAGAATTGCTTTTTCAAAATTTCCTTTTCAGTTAAATAGAAACAGAGATCAGTTAAAAAAGATTACCCCTTCATAAATGCTTGCATCAGACTGATAAATACAAAAAAAGTAAACTCTAGAGAAAAGTAATGTAGGGAAGGAGAGAACTTCTGGAGGAGCACCATTGCTTGAAAATAGTCGAAACAAAAAGCAATGTTCGTTGGAAACAAATAATTTTTACAATTTTTGATGGGGCACGAACCTCCTTAAGAACAAAAGTTGTTACCATACTGGTATCAGAACATAAGACAGGAGTCAAGGTCTTTAGGTGAAGTTATAGTCATTCCCATTCCTCTATTCATTTAAAAATAATAAACATTTACAGACTTACTGAACAAAGTTAAGTATCACATACGTTATTTTATCTGCCATAAATGAGGAGAAATGGATAATTAACATTATCATCAATTATTATCATAAGATGGATCACCAAATATCATATTTATTATATGACCATCCATGTACTACAGAAATGTCGATGAACAGTATGTTATTATTGCAGAACATACAGAAGATGTTATTCTTGGTCACAGTTCATGTTTAGCTCTCCTGGCTCTAATCGTCCAGATATAAAACACTTTTCTGAATCGCATAAATTTTGTGTCATTTGGAAATTGTTTCCATTGATCAAATGGCATGAATGCTTTGTGTTCACGGCAGTGCTGTTATATTCTAACATGAATGCCACGCACCCAGCCTTCCTGTAGCAGCGATCCTGGCACTGATGGACGGTGTAGGTCTGCACCACTTCTATATTCTGTGATGTAAATTCTGTGCCGACAAGCAATGAAGGTTCTGGATCGCAAAGATGGCTATAATAAGACTGTGCCAGCAAAACAAGAAGAATCTCTGTTGCTAAAAAGTATTTCATTATGCTTGTGTCTCGAGTTCATTCTTTCTCAATACAGTCCACGATGGAAACGTACTATCCATCATTTTATACAGGTGGCCAATCACTTTTTTATAATTAATTTTTAAGAAACCGAACTGCTTTATTTACTCGGGCTTAGAGAAACAAATGTACAGACAGATGTAGATACTTCCTTGTGAAACATAAACAGCCCTGGTTTGTGCACCACCTGTTGCATAATGAAAGAAATGGGGCTTCGTTGGTAAACATTTTTCATCGAGTAATACCAAAACGCTTACTGTAAGATTATGGAAAATAATTTGAAAATAAAAACCTGTTTGGCTAAGTCATACACAATCAGATTTTCTTGCAATAAAAAAGTGTTTGCTTGCAAGGTCAGCTTTTCTTGCTTTACTTTGGAAAAAACAGCAAATATAGAAGGCTTCAAGTGAAAAAATCAACTAGAAATGCAGTTCCCACTGTCAGTGCGAGTGTATTGTACTACTTATATAAAATGCAGATATTTGAAAGTAAAAATTGACATTGTGAAAAATATATAAGAATTTTAAAAAACTCTGCAGAATGTCCTGATATCCGGACTTTAATATTGAAATGTTTTTCTATAGCGAAAATGTCGTTTATATTAAATAAAGCAAACAAGATCAAAATTAACAGTCGCCGGTGGCTGAAATGAAGTAGAATCGTTGGAAGTATTCTACGTGATTAAGAAATAAAAAGCTCTTTAATACAACATAAGACAATAAAAGAAATAAAACACAAATGATAAGTAAGCCACGTAAACCAAGGCCTAGCAACTCGTTGAAAATGATTCATGTGTTTCGCAGAAAATAAACGTTTTGCAATTACCATTGTAAAAACAGCGCGGTAAAACAAGGTAGTGTTGTGTGTTCTATGTGTATTAAAATAACATTTAAGCTGAATATTTACTATTCTTCCATTTTACCTGAAAAAATACACTAAGTAAAAAAGCGCTTCAAGTTGAAGAGAAATTTTCAGCTGTTATCCTTTCCACTTAGGCGATGAACGCAGTATGGGCGCTAGATGCAATATGTCAGACACGTTGATAGTCGTTTTGGAAGTATCATCTGCTTGGCTTTTAATGAAGACAGAGGGCAACCACCCCTCTTGCCCTTTGATAGGATGGGCAATGGGGCCAAATCGCTCTCTTCATAAAAATGCTTTTGATCTTGGTGTTTTGTAATTATTAAAGAGATCCATTTGAATTCTTGAATGTAGTGCCATTTTCATGCCAAAATTTTCAAAATTTGTACAACAATTTCTTATGACAGCAGAAGCAAAAGTTGGAAAATTGATTTGGCCGAAGAAGCAAAAGTTGACCGAATTTTGGTCGTATGTTGAAAGCAATAGAAATCCAAAGGAAACGACAATTTTCGCACAGACAATATTCAAAGTTTTGTTAATATAATCTCAAAATCGCAAACGAAGAAGCAAGATAAAAAGTAAAAGATAACAAAAAATTGAAATTGAAAGCAAATTGGAGCTTTTATAACAAAAAAGCCAATTTTTATTACACTATTACTCCACAGAATTGGCCGAAATCTTGTTTTTTGTATAATATCTTTGGCTGACCAAATTTGGCCGTCAACTGTAAAAATTTGACTGCCAACCAGTTCAAAGATCTAGCAACCTCCTTGCCTTTTGGTCGTTTTGCCCTGCGGGAGACCGAAGGAAGGAGCAAACTTAGAGTGCTTGTTTGTCATCTGCCGCTCCCCCGCCCCTTTCTTGGATTCAAAATTTTAAACGAAGCTGTCTTGTATTTTTTTTTTGAAGCTGTCTTGTATACATTTAATGAAAGTGAAAACATTGGTGTTGTGCTAGCCCTGGATCTGGGTTTGTAGTTTGGTACTCTATTGCATTGTTACCAAAGCACTCGTTGGAGAAACAGTCTGATCTTTTACCTTTTAAACTTTGATCTTTTAAAAACAGTTTTCGTCTCGAAGGGGCACCCCTGGATATACATTTCATTTCCTTTTATTTTCATCAAATATTTATACAGGTAACAAGTTTTAGTAGAACATCTAAAAATGCAATTTTTCAAAATTCCCAAAAAATTCAAATTACAGAAGAGTTAAACACATGGACAAAATTTATTCTTCGTTGCTTTACCCTTCTTCAAAGGCAGGCCATGGCCTTATGCCCTACTCAAACTCTGCCTCTTTGGTTCGAGCTATCAAAAACAGTCTGTATATATAAATCCGGGGCCTATAAAAATGTTACACAATGTGTTGTGATCATACTCATACCTCAGTATCTCATTCATTTTTCACATTCAGCTATACGGTCCAGAAAAGCGTCAGCTCTTCCAGCGGACAATTTCTTCAAGCTTTGGAAACTTCCACTGGAAAACAAAGAAGACAAGGCGGGGTTTCGGCACACTTCATCTTTTGCTTTCATCGGCGAACCCTTGACTCAGAATATTATGTTTTCGTAACATTTTTAAATAGAATTTTCAAAAAGTTTTTAAAGAATCTTTTCTAAAAGTAGCTGTTTACTTGTTACCAGGAGTCAGGAGGACGTGGCAGAAGAAATTTGCCCAAAAACTCCTTTGGGGCCCTAATCCGGGAACCTAAACAGCTATGCCTAACCAGCACAAGCATCTCTTTCTCATAATAATGCGAAGGACTTTGAGTCCATTGTAAATCGTGAACTTAAGAATGTTTCAGCATGGCTTTCTGCTAACAGATTATCTCTTAATGTTGATAAATCTAATTTTCTTACTGTATTAAATAAAAACGGATTCTACCATTGATATCAAAATATATACATTTCCATCAAAGAGAAAAACTATATCTTGGCATTCTTATAGATAACAATTTAAACTGGAAACAACTCGCTCAATATGTCATCATGAAAATTTCAAATGGTATTGGAATATTTGCAAAAATGAGGCATTTTGTATCAATAGATATGCTGAGACAACTATATCATGTTTTTATTGCTCGACAAATAACTATGGCCTCATGAAATAGGGGGGGGGGAGGCTTGAAAATGCACTGCCACTAAATTAATCAGGCAAGTCTTAAAAAGGCAGTCAGAATTATGAATTTTTGCAGATTATAAAGCAAATTCAAAACCCTTGTTTTCCAAACTAGGCATTCTAAGCTTTGCAGATCTTTGTAGACAAGAAGTTGCAAAATTTATGTACGATATAAACAGCAACAGTATTACCTATAAACAGCAACAGTATCAACTATATGAGACCTATTTAAAAAAACAGAGACAATACACAACTACAAAACTCGTCAAGCCACCACAAATCAATTCTCTCTTCCTCTAGGGACAACATAAAATTTACTACCTTGGCATTGAAATATGGAATTGCATGCCCACTTAAAATTTGCTCCATGCCAAACGAAAAAATATTTAATAAATGTCTCTATAAATGGTTACTGCAACGCTATTAGAAAGCTCCAAACATTAGTTTTATTGTGACTTAAAATTTCTTACCCCTTCCTTAATACATTTACATTTTATTAATCAAGCCCATCAATAAAACCACCGTGTCCTCCCATTTCCCTTTTTTCTTATTTTCTTTTCTTTTTATTTTCTTATCTTTGTTCTGTTACTGTTTAAAAAATTTGAAATCAAACTTTGCAAAATTTAGCTCGTAGTCATGGTATTTTTCATTTACAGGTATATGTCACATTTTATTTAAACTTCAGTGTTCCTGTATCCATTGTATTAACTATTCAACAAAAAGGACACTGGGCCCGAAAACCTCTTGGTTTGTTTTAATGTCCTTGGCAACATTAAATCGAAATTGTAACCCTACAATAGACTTTATAATTGATATTTATCATTCGTATACTTTTAAAAACTGTTAATAAAATTTGTTGTTGAATGAAAAAAATTTGATTTGATTTGAACGAAAAACATACTGTAAGTGCATACCCCCAGCCCCAGGCACATTGCTTCTTGGAATTCGATGCCACGTCCTCCCCTTAATGACGTCAGTAAGCACGCCTCCAAAGTTAAGCCAATCAAATTGACTCATTCTTGTACACGCGCAACAATTTTGTGACCTACGGCCTAAATCGGTCCTGCGTAGTGAAAACAGATTAACCAGTAAAGATGGTAAGTTTATTTTTGAAAATACTGCAAAACTTAGATCATGATTGTCTTCTGTAATATTCTGTAAGATTGCTGCACAACTAAGGAAGATATATATGGTTTTTACCTGCACTAAAGTGTGCATGGCGGGTCTTTGTACCGCCATGCATCTATCCTTTCGTTGTTTATGAAGAATCTGAGTCCTTAATTTAGTCTGAGTCCGGCAATAATTAACTTATTTTTTTTAAGAAACCTACCTTTCTACGAAATGCACGGTGATATCTCACTGGACTCTTAGTTTTTCTGGATGTCCACCAACATAGTCTAATAAGTATGCTAGATTGCGTGCGATACAATATAATGCTATAATAACGATGAATGTCAGTAAATTGTACCAGGAATAGAAAAATGATTAAATGAATAACGTCGTTTAGAGCATAGTCTGTTATCCAGAAAAACGTTGCCCTTTACTTACATTCATCGTTATTACAGTCTAATAAGGTCCCGAAACATAATGATGATATGACCAGAACTACCCCCTCCCCTCTTTCTTATATAATGTTTGGATATTTTCGTTGCAAAAAGACCCTTCATATCTGACGTATTTTTTCACTTTTATTTTTAGACAACATACACAGACAAGGGGAAAAAGGTGTGATATATTTGCTGCATGATCACAATACAATTTTTTCGCAAAGAGTATACCTAGTTTGAGCTTACCAACTTGTTCTATGCTGATTTCTCCCTGATCATTGATTTGAAAATATTTCTACAATGAAACTGGAATTTGCCTTGAATGATGCTAACATTCAAACAATTTTGGAGTGTTGGGGAGAAGATTTGTTCTCTATCTGTCCAAAACTTTTCTACTATTATTTAATGGGTTCTAGTATGCATGTGGAAAGTTTCTGTTTTCCTTGCCCCTGCCTCAAAAAAGTTCACCGTTTTATCTGTTAAATGGTTGCAAGATTTTGTATAGTGAATAAAACTGTCTTCTGTGCAACTAAATCTGTCATTGATTTCTGTATGGTTTAGATATTATTAAAAAATTTAGTGATTTCATTCTAGCCTGAAGTGGGCAAATTTCTTTGCTTTGATCATATCACGTTTTGGGTTGGAAATGCCAAGCAGGTATGGTTTCAGTTTGCTTTGAACCTTGACATTTGTTTAAAGTAAACATTGTTTTATGATTGTAGAGAAATGCCTACCTAATAAAATTTTTAATCATGGGCGTAGTTTGATGGTTACTGGGCAGGTTATATGTATGGATGTGAGTTAAAATTTGTGAAAGAGTGCTGGTTGTTTTCACCAATAACTCATCTTTTAGTGTTGCTATCGGGCATTGCTATAAGAAGCTAAGAAGCCTTATGTTCTTGGTGTTAGTCATTCAACTATTATCCCCCAAAAGCATCTTCCATGTGTTCTTTTCATACCAAGGTTTGTTAGTTTGCCATTGAGCACGGGCTCTGACATAGGTTGGAAGTGGGGGTTGGAGGAAAAATTTAACACCCATAACAGGAGATTTAAAAAGCACTTTTGTCCGCTGCTTCGCCAGAGGCCTTGTTGAGGCTCATTCATCTCTAAAACTGATTTAGAAGAAGGACTCATGATTTGAAGCCTCAGTTGTCTTGATCTCCCTTTATTTCAATAATTTTCTCAGTATCATCAATTCTTAGTTTGCAACTCTTATTAAATAAAAAATACTAAAATATTTCATATTTGATACTGTTGGCTAATATTGTTTTTAACAAATATACCATTATAGCTTTTATAATAGAACATTCAATTTCTATCTGTATTCAAGCACATTTTTTATCATTGCTTAAGCTTTTTTGCCCATTTCTTAAAAAAGGCCATTATAAATCCTCTGATAGATTTACAAATTCATTTATGTAATGTACACAAGAATCACTTATCACAACTATGGTGAATCTTCAAAGATAATAACAAAAATTATATATTCAAACTGTATGACGAAGTTATATTTCCTAATAACTGTTTTGACAACAATCAGCAATCATGCTCACGAGACATTCGGCAGGTTATATAACCTACATTGTTGCGATATCTGAACAAGTATAACCTTCCAATGCAAGTAAATGATTTCATAATAAAATTTAACCTTATTTTAGGCTGCTTCATATTACTGCACACGGATGGGATTTGAGCCATATGCTTATAAGGGATTAGAAACTGGTTCCCGACAAGTTTGTGCTCATGCTGTGAAACAAAACAAGGTTTGAATTTTTTCTTATCGTTTTCAAAGATTAGTAGCTTTTTTATACAAACCAATTTTTTTCTTAGCTTAACATTTGGTACTGCTTCAGTACCATTTATGCTATTTCATTTAGTGATGCAAACATATCATAAATGAAAAGCAGCCCAAATGATATTTGATTTGTTTCAGTGGTTGTTTTCTAGTGAATGTGAAAGTAGTGTCAGTAGTTTCTGGTTTTCTTCTAGAACATTTTAATATAATTATTATTTAAATTTCAGATCATATTTGTTTTTGAGTCAGCATATGAACCTGGTGCAAAGATCACAGAAGGTAAAACAGGGGCAACTTGAGCCAATTAAATCTTCTGTACTTATCAATGCTGTAATATCTTATTTGAGAGTCAAGGAAAGGGCACAGATGGGAATTTATATCTGTTGAAAATGAATTATGTAAAAGATATTCCTACCAACTCTTGCACATTTGAGAAGCAAGAAACAATAGAAAGTACAAAAACATAGAACTTTTTAAGTAGGATAATTGATCTCTGCATCTGGGAACTTTAACTTGACAGCTATGAAAAGTTATAATGAACTGTCTAAATCTGCTTTTCATAGTTACATTCATTTATCATCCCTTTATCAATCATAATTGTTTTGACAGAAATGGGTGGACATCTTATGAAGCATGGAGATGGTGCTAAGGATGTTGCCTTTGAAGTTGAAGACTGTGCAAACATTTACAAGGTACTGATTTTATTAAAGACAAATCAACATTTTTATGTTTGGTTTAGAGGCTTTTTGTTAAAGATATAACAATTTTTAAATATGTTAACCTTTAGACAGTACCTAATCTTCAATAAAATCCCATAGCCTGTGTTTATTTTAAACCCCAATTTTTAACTTTATCATTACTAAGTACCATTAGCAATAATTTTCTTTCAGTGCCAACTAGATTATTTAAAGACATTGTTAGTAACAAAGATGCTAAATGAAAAATGTTTTAACATTTAGTTTTTCTTTCAAGTTTATGAACCTTTTCTGGTTATACTTTTTACCATTTTTACTTGAAATAGAAAGCAGTTGAGCGTGGTGCAGTTAGTGTCAAAGAGCCTTGGGACGAGACTGATGAAAATGGAACTGTCACCTTTGCTGTTGTGAAAACAGTATGTATAGGACTAACAATCTGGACTTATTTTAGGTTCTCATAATTTATAACCCCATGTGTAACATAAACTGTAACATAAGCTGTTTTTGAATAGTTTAGCCAAATTGATACACATCATATAAATGACTTTATATTTTGTGCATACCATGAACTTTGAGATTAAAGGTTGCAAACAATGAAATAAATTATAAGTTGATAATCATTGCTGTTGTTGAATCAGCAAAACTAAATTACTGCAACTTGGAACAATGCTGTTCTATACATGAAAGGGGTGTAAAGCTCTGTCTATATGGCATCAAGCACTGTGCAATTAGACAGGCTTAGGCTTACAATAATTCTCATAGAGTTAATTGTAGTTTGTTTTCTTTTTGCAAGATTTCTGATTTCATCTGCAAGTTTAGCTTCTTACAAAATTTTATTGTTTTAGTATGGAGAAACAACACACACATTCATTGAGAGAAGGGGCTATAATGGACTATTCCTGCCAGGTTTTAAAAAACCCATTGAACAGGATTGTCTTTTACCAACACTGTAAGTCTTACCAACTATATTTCCCCCAATAAAGGAAGTACATTCTGATTTCTTTACCATGCATCAATAGAGCATTTGTACTTCATGTTACACTATATTTTTTGCTACCTTGAATATATCTTGTTGCAAATTTGTGAACATTTTCATTTGGGCAAATGAAAATTGGGCATTTTTGACAGTCTGGGATGAATATGGCTTGCTTAGGTTTTACTCTAGCTTGCTTAGGTTTGGTTACAGGTTAAAGTCAGTTACTATTAGGAGTACAACAGTGAACATCAGGGTTTGGGATTAATGTCATATAAAAGGCTGTCCATATGGAGTAAAAAGCCCTTTTCTGGGCAAAACAGGAACCTTCTTCACATACCGATGGACAATTTTACCAACAAAATAATTTCTCTGATATCTTGTTATAGATATTATCCATATTGCAATATATTGTGCTTCCTGGAATATTGTTTTAGCCCTGTGAGGATTCTTTTAAGGAAATTATTTGCTGTATGACAAAAGTAGATGTTCTTGCCATTGCCAATTATACCAATACATATGAGAAGGAATAATGTTTATTTATGAAAGGTCAGTGTGGAAATTCTTGATATGAATGGCCCTTGGAAATATTATAAAACAGTAAAATGTTTGTGTTACGATATAGAATTTTCTTCTAGGCCCCCTGGCAAGCTTAATTTTATTGACCATGTTGTTGGCAATCAGCCAGATGGAGTAATGACTCCAGTTGCAGATTGGTAAGTATTATGATTTGCGTAAGATTACCTCTTGCGAAAAAATGCAGCAAATTCAATGTTGGGTTCTGGATACCATTTGTAATCTAACAACCTTCTAATAACCACCAAGAACAGGACACAGGCCATCAAGCATATTCTCTGGCAGATTTATTTGATTTTCAAGCAACGTTAATCTTCAGTTGAAGTATTATTTTCTGTTTTTTCTTAATAACTTAAAATCACCTGTGCAAATAAGCGATCACATATCTGCCCAAATTATGGCATTGCTTCCAAAGCTCTCAAAGGATACTCTCAATGACATTTTATTTAGAGGTGTGACATAGAGCACCTAAGTGGCTCTTTTTATAGAGCACCTTCATTTTGCTTAGAGTATGGCCTGCATTTTCCTTACTAAGAAGCTAGAAACTGTTAATAAACATAATATATATGTTTACAAGCTGCAACTGAAATTTACTTTTTAAATACAATGGTCTGAAGAACTTACATTAATCTCCATTCTTTTATTCATCTTTTTCCAGGCAAAAATTTAGCTTGAAGCCTTTCACCATGTACCATCATATCTGCCATAATTTCATGCTAAAACAGTTAAATTTTAGTTCTTCTTGAATTTGCTTCTTGGAGAAATTGATGTTTTGTGGAGAAATTTGATTTGTTGTCTTTTAACACATCATTTTGTAAATTGAAACCAAATAGAAGCTGTGTTTTAGTTAGATGCTAAAAAATTGACCAAGCAGCCACAGATATTGGTTTATGTTCATTTTTTATTTGCCTCTTCAATGAACATTGATAATTATATGATCGAGTGCAAAATACTCATCAAAGCATTAGTTTTTTAATATATCAAGAATCATAACTCATAAACCCAATTATTTATATCAATTAAAATAGAACTTCATTCTTTTCTAAATAGGTATGAAAAGGTTTTGCAGTTTCATAGGTTCTGGTCTGTTGATGATTCACAGGTAAGGACTGTTTGTTTTAAATTCTTGAATGTTAAGGTATGAAAAGACAAGTTTTTTTTAAAACCTGCAAGTTAAGATACCAAATTTAATAATGGTTGATTAGGATGAAGTCGGAAGGTAAAAAAGAGATTTTTTTAAAATCTTTTCATATTCACTATAACTTTTCACATTCGTATATAGACATCCTGAAATAACACTTGCAAGATCATATCTCCATAACAATATTTAAAAATATTCAAGATATTGGGGTTCTGTTTGTTAAAAGATTTTGACACATATGTTTTGCAGAAACATATAGAATTGAATGAAGTTTTGCAGAATTGATAATTGACACATATGTTTTGCAGAAATATATTTTGTGGATATTTTTGTCACGATCTTGATATTTGATAGATTCATACAGAGTATAGTGCCCTGCGATCAATTGTTGTCACAAACTGGGAAGAGACAATCAAAATGCCAATCAACGAGCCAGCACAAGGCAAAAGGAAAAGTCAGATTCAGGTTAGACAATGTGTTGTGTGTTAAATTTAAACATTGGATACAGGGAAGCCTCCTCAACAATTCATCTGCAACCAACAGCACTTTGGTTTAATGAACCAAAAATTATTTTGATCATAAAACATGATATGACAATATGACCACTTATGTCAGAATTTGAGCAATATCCTCTAAACTATAATGTTCATCATTAATTATATCATAAAGTTAACTCTTTTTGAACAAAAAAATATCAATTATACTTAAATTGTGCAATTTTTATAATTAGCATCATTTGTGTAACAAACCATGATAAGTTGCATTGAAAACTAACGTTACGCTTAAGAACATTAATCATCAGGTGTTCTAATACCGTAAATCCTCGAATTGGCCTCCCACCTCGAAAAAGCCCCCTCCCCCAAATAAGCCCCCCTCAAATAAGTCCCCACCCTAGAACTACAAATTGTCAAAAGCCCCCCCCCTTCGAATAAACCCCCACTGCTGCCGTAAACTTTCGAATTGGACCCCTTTTTTTGATGATGTTTGCCATTGAATTGGACCCCTCCATTTGATGAGGTTTCCTATGGCGTTTTATTGAATTACCACAACAAATTCATACTTTTGATAGTAATTAATTCAATACTCATAAAGAATTTATGTCTTCTTAATGTCTACAATAATTTTGTAAGCCCCCCCTTGTATAAGCCCCCTCCCTCGTATAAGCCCCCTCCCTCGTATAAGCCCCCTCCCTCGAATAAGCCTAATTCGAGGGTTTACGGTAATGTAGAAATTCTGCGGTCATATGTTTCATTGATAAAAAAATTCTTACTACATTTTATTACTTTTTGTATCTTAAGCTGTCTTCTAAAAGATATCGTTCTCTACATGATTCCTTTTTTCCAGGAATATGTTGATTATTATGGTGATAGTGGTGTCCAACATATTGCTCTTAACACTGATGACATCATTACTGCGGTGAGTCATGTGCATTCTCTGATACCCTTTATGATGCAAACACCTTGTTGCCATTACCCTTTCTTAGTACTTGATTTTGCTTATATGTTATGGAAATTTTGGTAAGATCAACTTTAATTCATATTCAAATTTTATTTCATCAAGCAAGATTCTTACAAGATATATACTAAAGATCTATTTACTTCAACACATTATAGCCAGCAACATGAAAATATAATTTACAGATGTCTGTGAAGTGTTGCCAAGGATACTGTGATAAACCTAAAAGGTTATTGAGTGCAATGCCCTATTACAAACGCTTAAAGAAGATGACATCATAACTACAGCACTAAAGAATCAGTTTAATAATTATGACCCTTGGTTATAAGGTTTATTTCTGATTGGATAAAGCTGTCCTTAACATATATGACATCATTTGAGCATGGCTAATACTATATGGTCAGGAACAACAAATTACTGAAAATGGTCGCTTGTATGATAGCATTTGCAACCCAAGACATCCAGACTAGTTTATTCAATATTATTCACATCTTTATCCAGATTCAGAATCTGAAAGCTCGTGGTATGAACTTTTTGACAATACCTGATACCTACTACGAAAACCTGAGGGAAAGACTTAAACACGCCAAGATTACAGTAAAAGAAGATATGGACACGGTAAATATATTGTCATACCTTGGATTTGATGACAACTACCATGTCAAGGGATATCTTTATTGGCTTGACGAAAAAGCATCCACATTTTTTAGCAAACTGAAAGTAGAGATAAGAAGATAAGAAATAAGGAAAGAATTTGTCCTTCCTTGAAAATCAAACCAAAATTGTGAGAGTCAAATAAATTTTTTTGGAATTGAGACTATTTCATACCCCAGTAATACAGTTATAAATTATTACACCACAAAATTCTAGGCTTTAAGTACACTCCAAAATAATATTTACCACGTTACTTTGCTCACAAAAAACATTTACTGCTATTTTTGTCAGTAGAACCCTTCTTTATCATCAGTGCTCTTTAACAAGTCCCAGTTGATTATGTTTTACAAGCGGGCTTTATTTTCTGATGAAAACAATGATCGAGTTCTCAGTTACCTGAAACAGGTCTCCAATATGTCTTACTGTTGTAAAGAAGTTCCACGAAAGACAATTTTGTGGACGCTTCGCCACCTTGGACTAAAGCATATATTACAAATTGGAGTGCTAAAACGTTCTTGGAGCTTAAAATGCTTGAAGCCAAAAGCAAGATGATTCATTCTGTGGTTTAAATATATTTTTGGGAATTACTTTGGAGCTAAGCTCTCTAAGCCCCCTCCCCCACTTCAATGGTCCTTGCTGTACCCCCCCCCCCCCAACTTAATCCTTTCATCGGTAGCGGTAAGGATAAGACTTCATATCTGTTACTACCACCATGAAGTCTGTTACTAGTGAGAGGTGGAGTTTCTGTGTCTTTCAAAGCTACATCAAATGGAGTCGAGTTAGATGTTCATCAGGGAGCTTGTTGCTCTTATAGCCACGTGCTGTCTGGCGAAAGTAATTGTAAATGAGGAGATTGCTTCTTCAATAAGTCGTTGACAGAGCATATCTAAATTGATACTTGTTTGCCTAAGGTAATTTGCAAATTTGTTAACTGTGCGTCATGCTACAATCCGGTGCAAATAACCAGCTGCTCTATCATCAAATTCGCATTTCTCCTCAATTCATATTCGTAAACATTAGTTTTTGCTATTCAGAATACAATGCAACTTCTATTGTATCTATACACATGTTGATTTTGACGATTAAAAAAAAAGAACTTATACAATTTCTGTCAATACTAAATAAATTGTCTTATTTTAGCTTCAGAAGCTGAAAATTCTTGTTGATTATGACGAGAATGGCTATTTGCTCCAAATTTTCACCAAGCCCTGTCAAGATCGTCCAACCCTTTTTCTTGAGGTTATCCAACGACGAAACCATCAAGTACGTATTTAAGACGCAGAGCACTTGTATTTTTTTAACCGAAAAGTCAGACAATGCTCGCATGACTTATTCTTTTAGAAACACTTGCTTTTTCCTATAGTTCATTTTTTATACAGATTAAGTTTTCCCCCATTTTCTTTTCTCTATTTCTTGAAAAATACGTCTGTAAGGACAGAAATCTGCCAGTTTATGGTAATTTTCTGCACAGTTTGGGGAAACGTTTATCGCAAAACTATTGATAGCAAATTCAGGAAAAATATATGCCACAAAATTATCCCCTATAGCTTCTGTAACTGAAAAAGTCTCTCTTCGCAACTTGTCTTTGTTTCTTCTGTGAGCAACTCTAAAGAAAAGAGGATATTGTTTTTTCTTTTTCGTTTCTTTTTCTTTTTCGTAACATTAATTAGTTTCTACTTATAATTCTTTTGAATTGTTTGCATCAAAAACCGTGATCTTGCTTAAGCTACTATAACTTTCTAGCAAGATTTCTTATCACCGCAGTCTTTGAAATGATTTTCTGTTTTAGGGATTTGGAGCTGGAAATTTCAAAGCTTTATTTGAGGCAATCGAGCTTGATCAAGACAGAAGGGGCAACCTCGTTATTTGATTGTCGTGAATCTATTTGGATAACGAACTGTTATCCTCTATGCCGTGAATTTATTTATAGCAGTGCAGAAACTTGTGCTTAGAAAAATTGTTCTTTTTATTTACTGGAATGTGCTTGTTTTGATATCAAATAAAGCATAATGAATGCATACGCTTGAAGAGTATTTATCAATATAAGTGGCTAATCATTTTAGCTTCATTTTAGCTTCATTTTTGCTTGCATTTTCTGGTGTGTCTTGTTATCTCTTTATGATTTTCTCGTTCTTTGATGACCCACTTTGCAACCGCGGAACTTTGTCAAAAACCATTTTTCAATCTTGCGGAAACCCGGATAAAAATTGACTAAAGATCAAATGGCTACGAGTTTACGAGTCAAAAATTGACGAACTAAAAGACTTACTTAAAGGCAATCGACAGATGAAAAATGGCTTAAGTCATCTCACAATCAAAATTAGCCAATCAATAAGCGTGCGAGTGGAATCACACTCAATGATTGGTCAATTCTTGATTGAAAGTTGGTTAAGTCCCTCTGTCGATTGCCTTTAGGGTAACGGGTTTAAACTCCACCAGTTCTAAGCTAACCGCTATAAGCCATATTTTATCCTGCTAACAAGTTACAAATTAGAAAACTTTTGGAAGCAGTCGTTTATTGCTATTAAACGACCATTTTTTCACTTCTAGGGCCGTCTCTTGTGTTATGATAGGGCCGTCTCTTGTGTTATGATAGGGCCGTCTCTCGTGTTATGATAGGGCCGTCTCTTGTGTTATTCTAACTGCAACCTTTACGAAAAAGAGAGATGACGACACAGTATATCGTGATTTCATTAACAGTATATCAATAAAAAGTTGTAGTGCTCAACTGATCATGTAAACGTTTAAGTCGCTATGTCCCGATGCATTTCGATGGCCATTTAAATTCCAATTGGTTAGACTTTACAATAGACCTATCAGTACGTATCCAATCAGCAACTTAAGCTTATTTCTCAACGCATCACAAAGTATGAGTGGTTGACAGACAGGAGATAGTGCCTTTTACTTTTTTAATTAGTAAACTGACCAGCAAGGCAGCAATTGGCACAACATTTTTCAAAAGCACAACTGCTCGAACCACAACAAATTAGATTCTGGAAATTTTCGATTGGCAAAGTCTCTAGAAATTGATACAAAACACAATTGAAAATCGTCTCAAGCAGATTGAATACTTTTTGAAAATTTACTAAGTTTTTTGTCTGAAAAAACAGATTACTGGCATAAGGTACAGATAACTAATATTAGGATGTTGACAAATAGGCGATAAGCGAATTGAACTCAAATTATTGTTTTTGATGCGATGGCGGATGTAAGAATACATATGGCGGTGGTTAGAGATTGACAAGAATATTGCTGTGTTCTGTAACGAAATCAATAGAATAATATGATATTCTTATAGCGGTCCAAACTAACGATTGATCGTATTAACAGCAATTTTATCGTGTGTCTTTTCAATGTTGACGCCTTCTGTGTGTTAGTTTGAGACAGTCAAAAGGTACCAATATGATTTTAGGGTACGTTAAAGATGATTAAGGGATACACTCTTTTGGTTTTATAAGAAGCAGATAATTTCGGTGCCTACTTTTGATATTGTTATCTCTGATAATCTGAGGCTCGACTCTTCTTAAGGTGGCTCTTTTTTCAAATTGATTTTCATACAACTGCATATAATTTTCTAAGACGACTAAATAATAGTTTTGCATCACATTCTAAGTAGCACGGCTGCGTAGCTAATAAAATCAGTTTTGTTAACATAAGGGTAGATTTCTTCTAATTTCATAGAGGCTGTTGATGCTCTCGGTATCGCTTCGATGCGTTTATAAGATGTGTTCTTGTAAAAGCAAAAAGAATGTAAGGACGTTGTACAACTAAAGGCCTATTACCATTTGACATTTTTTGTGCGCGCGGGCGTAGCGCCCAATTCTGAGCATGCGTAGTTAAAATCAAGTGCTCTCGATTTTGCGTCCGCTGTGAGCGCCAGAAAGTTGATAGGGTCTCAATTTTTTTGTGCGCTCGGCCACTTGACAGCAGCACTTAGCTACACATGCTCAGATTTGGGCGCTACGCCCGCGCGCACAAAAATGTCAAATGGAAATCGGCCTGAAGCGACTTTCAGCATTTAGTTCTAATGACAAATGTTAACGTGGTTCGATATCATTTCTTCGCTCGAAAAACTTTATCTGACCTTGATAAATAAGTAGAAACAACTATGGTTTCATTGCTTTCGTGTTTTTTGTCCCAGTTTTGTTTAAGCTAAACATTAATTGAATTTTTTCCTATAAGTGCAGCACATTGCCAGTTGTAAACATTAAATATAGCTAGTAATGCCAACTGGTGGCTAGGTTTAACTTAACCATTACCAAGAAAAATATATGCACGAAAGATGGAAGGGGGTGTGTGTCGAAGATCCATGGTCTTAGAAATAAATTGTTGTTATTGACATTTAGGAATTTTGAACAAGGTATGTTCAAAATGAATGTAAATTAAATCCGTTAACTTTTAATGACAAGATTCTTTAAAAAATAGACAATTTTATGCATCTCTCGCTACAATGATAAAATTTTACAAAAAATATCTTAATTAATCTTTGATAACATCAAAATAGCCAATTTTCCAGATATATCAACAATTACATGGATAAAAGGTGCAAATTTAAATATATAAATAGCAAACTGTTTAGAGTGAAGTAGGTCTTCGGTTCTTAATATAATACGAAACAGGCTTTTACAACAAAGCGGATTTCACAATATTTTTTCTTGATATTATAATGACTTAAAATTCATAAGCACAAGTATTTAAAGGATATATGTTTGATAAGCCTACAGCTCCATAATTACTACCGTTCGGCGAAAATTAAAGTGCTTTAAGTTAGCTCAATATATTCTTGGTATAAACAGTAATTTTGATGTTTAAAAAGTTATCATTTCGTTATATGTTTACATGTACATAATATGTCTGTGTGTATTCTGTCTCGATTATCATTCCAGCACCAGGTCCTAATTGTTGAGTTTTCCAATATTCGTTATGACTGATTCTTGCTACACAGATTTCCTTTTATCTTGTCTTACACCACTGTCTAGTGCTCCAACCTGCTGTCCAGTAAAAGAACTGGAACACAGTCTATTTGGTTTTATGCACCACACTTGACTACGAGTCAACAGTTGATTAGTGCTGGGTTTATTTATCAAACTTGCTACTGGTAGCCAATGACCTTTCTTACAATAATCGACCATGGAAGAAAGCTAGGGAAACTTATGGCTGTGTAGGTCAAGCTGCTCCAAATCGCTGTTAAGGATACACGAATAAAAGTACTAAATTAAAAATGGCGAATCGGATGTGTCTACAAAGTTATGCTGAATCTAGGGACTTTGTGAGAAAGCTCCGTCTGCTGTTGCAATCGAAAGAAAAATAAAGGCTTTTTCACTAAAAGGTAGTCAGACTTCCCAATGAATTCGGACACCACGCACATTGAAATTCCATAATTAGCACCTGTTGCCAAAAGGGGAATCGAGACAGGAAATGTATACATATATCATATGGTAATTGTAAGCAGGAACTTACAATCGATAATATACAGACAGCTGGCTATAAGATGTTCATATGTGATTTACCTGCTACCTGATTTGATTTTCTTAATTTTGCTGGTCTGCATTTTAGTTGTTGTCAGTTTTGAACAATCGACTTATTGTTGCATATAGGATAAAACAGTATGTATCTATCAAACAAAGTGGTAAAGTAGACTCATAGGTCTAAAGGTAACTTGCAGGATCGGAATCAAAGCTGTTACTAGAGCCTATCAAGAAATCTTGGGAGATCAACAAACTTTGAAAGTTGAAAGAGAAGGTTGCTGTAGATTTGATGTACCATTGAGTTCCAAGGTAAGTTGCATTTTAGCATGCTATACTGATTAGACTATAGCTTTGTAGGTTTCTATTTTTCAAGGACTGCTGTGACAAGATGTGATACCAGCTTCTTACTTCAAAACAAAACCTTAGATACACGATTACGATTAGAAAAACGATTATCTAAAAGTTTAGAAGATCCTCTATATGGAAGGAAGTCTTTTTACTCTAACAAATTCTCGCAAAAAAGACAGGCATGTTGAATAAGAAACAAGATATCAAGGCTGAGAAAAATGTTGCTAAGAAAAATGTTATTTGCAATCTGAAATGTGTAAAGGGATGCAGTCGTGTCATACAGAGGAGCATTACTTAAAACAAATTATAAAAGGATAAAATCATTTCGGACACTAATTTAAGGTAATTAACTTAAGGTAAACTGGTATTGTATTGCAGAAAAGCTTCTATTCGTCCAGAGCCCAGAAACCATTACGGTTCCACAACAGTGAGCTGGGGGGAGGTCATTCAACCTTGTAGTAGTTTTAAGGCAGGCAAATAAACAGTGTATTAAGTAATAGGAGTTCACCATTGTGCTTGAATTTTTCTTTTTTCCTGACACATCGTCAAGACCAAAGCGTAAAGATAATTTTGCTTAGATTCTATTTCTAAGAGCTTTTATTCAATGATACCAGGATAAATTTGAGAACATTGTCTCATCCGAAGGCACGTTGAAGCGATTTCTGAGCTCTGTATACTACACAAAGTCATCTAAAAAGCAGCCGAGGTTCCCGGCTTATGGAGACGCATATTCGTAACGTATCTTTATATGGAGGTTTCACGATTTAAACATGAATAATTTTAGGATAGAGATGGTTTATCATACCCAAAGATTGTTTAGGCTCAAGGCGATTGAAATAGGAAACATGAATTTCTCAGGATTTCTCAGGATCTCTCCAACAGGATTCAATACACAGTCTCCTCTGACTAAACAGCTGAACAGCACTGCCATATTTGGTCTGAAAAGCTGGTGGCGCCAATTATTTTGCTCTTATAGTTGGAGCGCACATGCTATCAAAACTGCTACCAACTAAATCTACTAACTAATTCTATCTATCTATCCATATAGTTTGGAATACATAATTTTTAACCATAGATTCTTGAAATGTAGTACCAATGGAGAAAAAAACTTGCAAACGCTACTTAATTTTATAAACAGATGTCTAAAACATTTTGTCAAAGGTTTAAGTTCAAAACTACAAGGCTATTGTACATTGCAAACTCCGTTATTGGGGACCAAAAAGTTTCCAGGTGGTTGACTTAACGCTTATTGTGCTGCATTGGAGTATTAAAGAGGTATTGCTGTTAAGAGGAAGTTTAGGTATCTCGAGAAAAAAATTTAAGCCGTACATCGTTCGCTGTTTGTTCTGATCAAGGATACTGGAACGATAGGTGTGGCCCCAATGAAACAGAAAACTCATGATGTAAAGTTTCCCCTATAACACCATTATTGAATACAATGAAAATAATAGAAGTTCATGAGTTACCTGAACAGAGTATTTAAAACTGGATTATCTTAACGAATCGTGGCTTTTTAACATAATCAGGTCGGCGTAAGAGCAGGGTGTTATTTGCAGAATGACCTGTTGCATGCGGGCACAGCTGCGAAGAAGGGGGGAAAGGGAGGGAAAATTGCCCCAGTGAGGGAAAATTTGAGGTTTAGAGGGCCTCATAAAGTAATGAACTCTAAGAATGAAATTAATCAAAAGAAGTAGAAGAATGTCTCAAAATAATAAAAAAACTGTAAACGGTTGCAAGAAATGACTGCAATAAATATTCCAAAATATTCCCAAAGACATTTTGAGATAAACTTAAGGGTGTGGTCGCAAAAATCTTCTCGGCGGCCCTGCATGCAGGACATCTTGGCCGTTATTCAAAAGGAGAGTTTTATCATAAATGCAAAGACAAGTATCCTTTTTTTCTAGTTGTACATCATTAAGATTCTAAGCAACTTGTTTATTGGGTTGTATATAACCAAAGTATTAACTGATCAGAGATAAAAATGACATTGTGTAACTAAAGTTCAACTATTGAGGATCGATTTTAAGCACTTTTCTAAAACTTTGTTATGCAAAGAAGTATAAAACTGTCACTCTAGATGCTTTACAAAAACTACTGCTTAGCAACTTTTGTACTCGTATATGAGTTGTTGCCTTTTTGCGAAGTTTCTACACAATATGCTCATTTTTAATAAAATCCGACATCTTTTACCGAGATTCCATCTTCTTACTTTTCGGATATTTTGAGGCACTGATGTTCTTAAAATGTTCCTCTTGTTTCAATATTTATTATTCTATGTTTACTCACCATAAATTGTTTCTATGATCGCTATGCCCTTTAGTCTACCGGAGAGCAAGGGAAACGCCCTTTTTCGGTACAATCGTTGAAAAAGTTTTTTAATGATTTTTCCAAGATTGTGCAAATACATTATACATGAATCAAAGACACGTAGACATTTCTCTGCGGTAAGCTCATAGGCGTTCATTCTATATAATTAGCTGAAATAGTAGCTTTTTGCATTGTAAATAGATCTTATTACTTTATTACGGGCCCCATCGAAACACTGGCCCCGGACCATTTGCCCCTCCTAACCCCCCTCTGGACGCCCCTGCTCGTGCGTTCTTACAAAAATATTACTTTGTGTTTTGCCTTGTATGTGTTTTGTTTTTAATGTCATTTTTGTACTAAATTTATTTTTTAAGCAAAGTTTCTGCGCGACGTGTGTTTTTTGTCTTTCAGCAACATTTCAAACTACTTTCATCTCTTTTCTAGCCATTGACGATGAGTACATGTTTGAAACGTCGTGTTTTTAACTATCAAACTTATTTATTTCATTCTGGTACTCAATTTACTTGATAACTTTATTATCGTTATTTTGTTTCAAACTATTATTGAGAGTTTGGGGCTTACGAGAAATTGAGTTAGACATAGTTGCCAAGTTACCATATTTTTCTGGAGAATTCAACATTTGGGTGTGAAAAGACAATTCAAAAATGCGATTCTCATAAATTTTCTATGCATTACATTGCATATAAACTAGTAACATTTTCCACATAATCTCAATTGTATTAACAAAAATTGATCTTAATAACATGTTTCCGCAAATAATACACTTTGAAGTGTTTGGGACACAATGAAAACACGAAGACTTGGCAACTATACTTAACTCCATTTCTTGCTAGCAGCAATTTTGCTTAAAGGGAAGGACACATAAAGTAAAGAAACTCTGCCTAAAGGGAAAAATACTTTCACTATCATTTCATAAGAACACACCTTTTAAAAACACCAAACATGTCTTAGGGCGATTGAATCAAAAATAGAAGTCTAGCATGAAAACATGTTAGAAGCTGGACAAAAAGGAACATATCAAACTCTTAAAGAACGTCATTTCATTTTAAGACAAATAAGTACAAAAATTTTATAAATCAGATTTAAGTACAAACCAATGTCAAAAGTTGTTTAACTTAGAGCAGTCCTTTTTAATTCACAAAACTCTCAAAAAATTTTGCGACTTGTGATTGCAATAGCATTGAAACCTTATGCAGACAACAATCTTTTTTGCAATCTCTTGTTTTGGTATACTTTTAAGTTTCTTTTCTGCTATGTTATTGTTTTACTACAATGGATATTTGAAAATTGTTAATGTTAGTGTACACAGGTATATAAGCACAGGACACCTGGTGCAATTGTGCTTGATGAGTTCTTTTCAAGTGTTGTGAGAAATGTTTCCTGATAATAGTTTAATTTTGCCAAATGTTGTATGAAACATGCTTATTGCATTCATTAAGCATATATCATATTTCAATAACATTTTATTAAGTGTAACATGGTACTGCTAGAATAAACTGTAAAAATGATATGAAGGAAAATGAGTCATAAAAAATAATGTTGACAGAGTAGTCCAACTAAAAACATAACTTTTCAGCAAAAAGTTTTGGAAAACTTTAATCTGATAAATATAAACATGGTTTTCATGCTAAAATTTGACAAATTTATATAAAATTGCACAATCTATCTATACTGTCATGTTTCTATACAATATAGAGTAACTACAGCTCCTTGGTTAATGCTTTTTAATTATTTAATTCATAAATATGCTTTAAAACCTTATTTCAAATATATTGATGTGTATGTCCCGATGCCATTGCTTAATGCTTTGCTCCTGCTAATTATTAAAACACTATTTTCAAATTATAAATGCATATATGTTTTACAGTCGATTCAAATAATTAAGTGCTTATTTGTAAAGACTATACCTGATAATAAATTATCAACTAAGTGATATAAACTGATAAAGTACTGTTTGTCGTAAATAGATTTTGAAACTGTTGTGTTATGTAGCCTTGAGTCAAAATATATTTTATGCTTATCAATGAGTCATCACCAAATTTCATAAAGAAACTTATTAGATAGAAAAATAGGCCACACCCAGTTAGGAACACTTACCACGTAAAGTTGCCAGGTATGTTATTTTTTGAATTGTTCTTTCATAATTGGATAAAAACTTATTTTATGTCATTTAGGTAAGGGCAGAGCCAAAAAAAGTTTTTTCAAGAGGTGATTTTTGCAGACAAAAAAGGGCCTGCCTCACTATTTAAGGTTGTGGTCAAAAGATAAATACTCTTACATGCTACTTTTATTCGTTTCTGTTTCAAAGTTTATACTCTAGTTCCATACTTTAATGTTCAACTACACAGAAATGTTAATATGTTAGTATTGTTGCAGAAAGGTTACAGAGTGAGTATAAAATTTCCATCTTTTGCCTGGGAAAAATCCTTAATGTGCCGACGAACAAAATTTCTCATTTAGATGAGAAAATAGCCTTTTGAAATACAAAAAAGTCAATGTTATTTTTGTCAGCTGCGAAAGTTAATGAATGAATTATCTTTGCGTTTGCGATACAAGCTGCTAGGAGGTTCCCGACTAGATCTCTTCTCTATTAAATACCTACAGTCGGTTGTATATAGTTTTACAGGTAAAATATTCAAATATTTCATGTCAAAACAGACAACAGTCACCAAGATAATTTGATGAGGATAAAACTATGAAATATCCTAACACCGCGTAGGACTAAACCATCACGTGCCGTAAAAAGTGGGTAGCATGTTAATCACGTCAAGGAAAGAATAGTCCAATAACAATTTATTTAGTCCTATTCAAACATTTAAACAGTAACAACATACCTTCAATTTCTTCGACACATCTTTCCAAGTCACTCAAATTTCGCAAATCTGGTCATAGGCCATTGCTGTTGCACCATCTTTCTCAAAGACTCCGATTCGTAAATTTTTCCAAAATGAATGTAGGGCTTCGCGCTTTGTTTCCCGCCAGGACCATCAGGCGAGCACAATGCGAGAACGAGGCTGGAGCCCCTCGGCGCGAAGTCGCAGAATCTTACATGCACTATGGGTGCTTGGGATGCTGGGGGGATGAAGTATATATCCTTTAAAACAGTGTACTGAATGAAAAGGAATACAATGGGCAGCACGCAGCATTGATCCAGGCATCAGAGTTTACCAGAGTCGAGTCAAAATCCCCCACTCATATTTCATATTCTTTGCCTGAGCCTCCAAAGACAGTATTATTTGCACACAGCTTCTTGCATATTCAGCAATACTCTACATTGTCCTTGCATGTAATTTTTTCTGCAAATCCAAGGGGCGCTGGGGGGTTGGGGGGGGCTGGAGGGCTGGAGCCTGTTCACCTTTGTCGAAGTTTCTCATAACTTTTATTATTTAATGGTACCATACTTTATTAGCCAACATGGGTACATTTTCATAAACGTAACTATAAGAACGTGGTAAAATATTTTGATCAGTTTTTAAGCATTTTAGAATGAGTAAATAAATGCATATATTAGGGGTATTATAAAAATGCATAAAATGTATTTTCAAAAATATTTAAGGGTAATAACTGAATCTCTGCACATTTAGACTTAAAAACTACCTTTGATGCAAATAGTGTAGCAAAACCACGAAATATATTTCAAGAAACTACAACAGACAATAGCTTAATGCGAAAACACCTTGAAAAACGTTTTCAAAGTCTTCAAATAGACAAAGGCTCACGTAGACATTACCGCAGCATTTACAAGCCATCGACGGGCCAACATGGTACTGCTAGAATAAACTGTAAAAATGATATGAAGGAAAATGAGTCATAAAAAATAATGTTGACAGAGTAGTCCAACTAAAAACATAAGTTTTCAGCAAAAAGTTTTGGAAAACTTTCATCCATTAAATATAAACATGGTTTTCATGCTAAAATTTGACAAATTTTTATAAAATTGCACATTTTGTCATTTGCTAATCAATCTATACTGTCATGTTTCTATACAATATAGAGTAACTACAGCTCCTTGGTTAATGCTTTTTAATTATTTAATTCATAAATATGCTTTGAAACTTTATTTCAAATATATTGATGTGTATGTCCTGATGCCATTGCTTAATGCTCTGCTCCTGCTAATTACTAAAACACTCTTCAAATTCTAAACGCACATATGTTTTACAGTCCATTCAAATAATTAAGTGCTTATTTGTAAAGACTATACCTGATAATAAATTATCGACTAAGTGATATAAACTGATAAAGTACTGTTTGTCTTAAATAGATTTTGAAACTGTTGTGTCATGTAGCCTTGAGTCAAAATATATTTTATGCTCATCAATGAGTCATCACCAAATTGCATAATGCTGGTGACTTTCTTTGAGATTTCAAAACAAAATTTAAGATGATAGAACAAAACAAATTTGCGTAGGCATATTTTAACGAAGGCTGTCTCTTTTGCAAAAAAGGACAATTTTTCATTAGTGTCTATCTATCTCTTCACCACCGTAGGTGCTTGAATAAGTCCTCGGCGATTCGAAAATGAAAGTCACAGGCGCATTGATATGTTCTAGAGATTAAACTTTGAAATTAATAATTACATACCGATTTGAGGGGTTGCTTTGTATCATTATCATATGTTTATCAGTACACATATTTTTTGTTGTATTTTGATTTTCTTTTGACAATTTTCATATGAACTAAGAACTTATTCTAATTTAGGGACTGCATCATAATCTGCAATTCTAAATGGGGCGAGGGTGCAGTACAATGAACACGAGGCCCTTTTTACATAGATAGTTTGATATACATTTATACCATTTATCAAAATTTATCAAAAGTTTTGAAACTAGAATTTATAGACTAAGGAAGATTTTTAGACTACATAAGTAAGAAAAATATTGCCGCAAAAATGTTTTTGTGATTTTTTGGATCAATGTAGGAAAAATCTGCTGTTATTTTGGAATTTGGCAAGATAGCTGAACAAAATTGCACAAAGCTTACTTACTTCATAAAAAACACACGTGGTCATATTCTAGTATCTTTTTATCATTTAAAGGATACAGGACATTAGCATTTCAAAAATGATATAGCTACTGATATTTTGAAAAAAATATCTTATAATTACTCTTTTTTTTCTTAAAATCTGTTTTTTCATGCTTGATTTTAAGTCACTATTCATTCCGCTTTTTTGTAAGATGCTATTCATTCGAGAACAAATTACCATCTTGATCCTTAATCTAACTCAAAATGACAGCTGCATGGCATCAATGTATCCAAAGCTTTAAATCAAGGAAAAGGTATAAAACTTTGTGTTAGTCTGGGAACAAAACAAAAACAAAACAAATGAAATTCAGCAAATATGGTTCATTTATAAGGTTCACAGCCCTAACTCTCATTTAAAGTAGAGATGCCTCTTTTTAGATGGCATACATAGTTGAATTTTCTTATATACCAAACATATATTTTACTTGACAAAGAGCCAATGAAACCAGAGGTTGTATATTGATGCATAAGGTTCTAAAAGTAAGATTCCAGTCATCTCTGGAGTTAAAACACCCTCCCTATATTGCTGCGTGCCAAGTGCTGCTTCTTTGACACAGACTAATTTGTACAGATTATGGCGCAGGTAATATATTTGATTGTTTATCTTCTTCTTCTCAAGTGACGACAAAAGTGACATCATAATTGACCCTGATCATTACATGCAAAGAAGCTTGCTATAAAAGATATAACGTTTTGCTTTAATTTCCTTATGTTATGCCCAACTAATTCCCTTATGTTAATTTCCTTATGTTTGCATTCAAAGTTGCTGGTAGAGTCCTCAACTAAGCTCAGCAAGGTCTGTACAAGTGCAGTCTTGCCAAAAATATGTTGACACAAAGACCTATTAAAATTTTCTGGAATCAATCACCAGTATCATTTTTCAAAGGAACTACTTATTTTTGTCAAATATATTATCTGCAGCTTCCTACATGCCTAGATGAATTCTTCTTTTTTCACTATTCCGCGTGAGATTAAATGGAAGTTTTTTGCCTGCCGACACAAATATCAACGCAGATAGAATTCATCTGGCGAATATAGCTTTGATAAAATAATTGTTAAACAAATATGTAAAATGCATATTTCAAGCGAAAGGTTACAATCAGAATGGGCGTGATTAATAAAAACGTAAGCATACCAATCTACGTTTACCTCAGATGTTTATAAATGAAATGTTCGTAATTTCATTGTTGATACGGTAGTTAAGAAGGGACGGTATTTCTTTAAAACTGAAAATTGTTTAATTCATAAGCTTCCCCCGCCGTATTACTAATCGGCTGATAACGTCTAATCTGTCTTGGGATCTTTCAACAAACTCGTATATCGCAAAATGTACAGAGAAAGTCCACCTTGCAATGAATTAGTTGTAAAGTGTTTTGTTTAACTGAGTACAAATTTATCGTAAGACTAACATTTTACCGCCCTGGCCTAAGCAACAAACGACGCGGTTTTTGATTTTCAATGATAACACACAGCACCTTGAAAGTTCGTCTAGTCGAGATTACCATTGATAGAGAAAGCAAGGACCAAGAAGCTCGGGGATAATCTGATTTGTTCTGGTACGACTGCAGACTACTATGGAGTGCTGCTACCAGAAAGGTATGCTACTAACTAAAGCCTATTAACTTTTCATTTGGTTTCCAATTCAGCAAAAAGGACTTTCCAAAGAAGTCATCAATGTTCTGTAATAGCATTTTTGAATGCTGTTGTTTTTAATCACTCGTTAACTTGTGACCAACCAATAACCTTTATTAATTTATCTATTTGAATAAACACGAATTGAACAGATTAGAAACTGTTCTTTCGAAACTTTCTAAGGCTTGACTAATGCCTATACGGTACGTAAGTTGCTACTTTACCTAACCTTTGTTCGGGTGCTAAGCTGAAATCCTGAGCATTGTAAAAAGAGGCTTTTTATTAGGTATCTATTCATACCAGAGTTACAAGGGATGCATTCTTTGAATATTGAAGGTGGAGAGAGGGGACAACACAGTCGAAAAATGCAGGTATCAAATATCGAAAAGGGAATATGAAAAGAAAGAGGAAGGCAAGCTCAAAGTACTCTATTGGCATTTGGTACGGCCCCAGCTTAACTGCTCTCTGTGAAATGCAATTTTGATGGAATTTAATGCTGTGTGAATAATTTCAGTGGAATAAAGCTTATTTACAAAATTTTGACAAACATATTAAAAGGGTTAGAAAAATTTAGTTGCTTTCTTATATAGTGAAAGCTTAAGGATTATGAATATTACAAGATTTAAAGGATATGAATCGTTTATATAGCAAGAAATAGATGAAAAAATATTAATTTTTAGGGTATGTAGCGAATCTCAGAAGATCAGTACCACTGGGTACATGTGTCAGCGTCCAAATTAAGGTTATTCTAGCTTAGTTTTTCAGCAGCTTTCAAAGGCTTGTATGATTTTTGCTATCCTGTTTCATGCATAAATTCACGTTAATTGTTTACTCGAAGTTACTCTTAAGCTCGCTTAAATTTCGGAAACACGTTCCCTTGTAAATCTTCAATTTTCTTAGTGAGGTTGATTGCAAATTATTTCTGGTGTAAATATCTTTACAAAGACGACCATCATGTTCTGGGCATCGATCATATTTCGGAAACACATTCCTATATAAATATGAACTTTTCTTAGGAAGTTGTTTGCAAGTGATTCCGGGGGCTTTGATCATATTCTGGGCATCGTTCATGTTCTATGCCGAAGAACCCTGAATTTCTTAATATGTTTTCTTGTCAAGAGCATGTTTTTATCAGACTTACGGCAGCAATTTTGAAAGCTGTAAAGGATTTGTTGAAAATTATCCAACTTTGAAAAATTCTTTAATCTAGTGATAATGTCGCGCATCAGATATTACTTTGAGTTTAGAGAAGTGAACTATTAACTTGATATAACTATATGCATAATATGAAGAAATATGGTGTTATAGATTGCATTGAGATAAAAATGTAGACACGTTATTTTTAGTGCTCTAGACAGGTGAACAGTGGCTGCGACGCAGCTATGAAGGCGCCTTCGAGCCGCAGCTATGCAAAACATCATTGACGCGCCTTGAGAATGCGTCGCAGACCCTAAAAGAAACTTGCATCATTTCTCTCAAAAGTAATGCGGAAAATGTTTTTCGTCTTTCAATGACATTCTAGGCACGGATTTTATCTAATTTTTAAAAAAGGGCAAACGTGCCTATAAAAAAGGTTGTGTGTGCTACAAGATTGAGTTTTTTCTCTAACCTGTTTCAATAATTCAAAAACAAAGAGAATCGATGCAAATCTCTCCTCCGTTTTTGTGTTCAAGGCTTACTAATCTTAAAAAGCGGTAAATAGAAGCTGCGTTTGAAAAGATTAATCAGCTTCCAAGCAAGGTTAATGTTTCTGAATTAAGAAAGAAATACAAAAAAGCTTTACGAACTTAAAGATTCTTTGCAAGTTGAGGGCTGGCTTTTCAACTTATTTCATCTAGCTCAAATATTTGATTTCCTACACCTCATATGGTATCATATGGAGTACCAAAATTGCTCTTTCCAAGCTCCCCGGGTCAATTTCAGGCCACATATGTACTAACTGATTTCAGCATTGACTTTTGCATCAACCCTTAAGGTATCTAATGGAGATTTAATTTCTAGGATCTGTCTTTTCTATTATAAAAGTGCACAGGTATTTCTTGCCTTAAATATTTAGAATAGAAAAGAATAAGAAATATATTTTTCACCCGCTTGGCAAAGTTGACAACTTCCAGTTGCTGATTAAAGACCGTGTTCAAATTTTCTAAGGTATTGTCCTATAGAGCCAGGACTTGACAAAAAGGCGATAAATTTTCAGACTGAAGCTTTTCATTATTCTGAATCTACTAACCCACGTTTCACAAAAGGTAAGGGGACCCATAATAAATTGGCTTTTATGTCCCAGAAAACTTGAATTTCATGGATATTTTCTGATTTTTCTCCCTAGGTACACAAAGATATAGCTAAAATACAGATTTTTCAAAGGGAGAGGCCAGTATCAGAAAATGACGCTTTTCGCCGCAACAGGAGTCACTCCGTTAAACGAAACTACAAACAATACATTGCACTCCAGCCAGATTTATACCACTAGCTCTGTTAATGGGACAGTAATTGGCAATTCCAGTACCACTCAGTCTTTATCAACCATATCTACTATACGAATTTCAATCTATGCAGTTTCCCTTTTTTTTGGTTTAGCAGGAAACAGTCTGGTTATTATAACAAGCATTCTACAACGCAAACAACTTAGCCGCTCACGGTTTTTGATTGCACATCTCTCCTTCACAGATATCATTTTTACTTTACGTTTACCCCTTCAATTCAAGCTTGAACTTGAAAATAATTGGTGGGACTATGGCACAGCGTGGTGCAAGATTTTTCATGGGGTCAATTCAATGTCAATGTTGGCTTCTATTGGTACAATGACAGTTATTGCGGTGGAGCGCTACCGCGGAATAACTAAACCTTTCTTGGCGAAGAAACGGTCAACTTTGATATACAGTTTGATTATAGTATGGGCAATAGCTGTTCTGACGTATTCTCCTGCCTTTGCTCTCCGTCAGGTGATAAACAACAGGTGTCAAGAGGTGCACCCAAATGTTGCGTTTTCAAAGGTCTACAGCGTACTTCTGGTTGTCATAAAGTATATCCTGCCATTGTCTATCATAGGCTGGTGCTATTCCAAGATCGTACATGCTATAAGAAAGCGCCCAAAAATCGGCGAGCATATTGCCCAACAAAAGAGAAGGAGACAGGATGATAAACGCATAGTTAGATTGCTTGTAGTAATGGTAATTGCCTTTGCGGTCATGACGTTGCCCGCCTCAATCTGGTGGTTATTATATGATTTTGAACTATTCAAGTCAACGGACAGTCCAATGCAAATAACAGAAATACTTGCGACCATGGTTTATCTTCATAGCTGCGTTAATCCAATAGTCTATTTCATTATGGATGGCAAATTCAGGTCTGATGTTTTGGATATTTGTAAGTGTCGTCGCCAGAGCAAGAAAAACGTCACCCCGCACACAACTAACAACAACGAATCGGCTTCTAGGCAGGTCGGCAATTTTAACAAGGCCTTGGTTGCAGAAGAGAAGTCAAATTCAGAAATTTCTAGCACTAAATTCTGAATACTTTCAAGCTTCTTTGACCTGATTGCACCGATGCACGTCAAAGCAAAAACAATTACTGCTGCCACTTGTCGTAAGGACTGGCGATAATTACTTAGCCAAAAATTTAATACTTTAAGGAAAGAATTTTCAAGTTCCTGTTGAAGCATGAAAACAGAGAAATACCGAGTTCTAAGCATCTTTTGGTTCTTCTTATGTTAAAGAAACAACAGACGTTACAAGATGCTTTGGAAGCGAACTTGCAATCCTAGCAGTAACTTTGAAAAAAAACAACCTCGTAGAAAACTTTATACGTTGCCATCATGGAGACACTTTTTCATTATATACGATGAAAATCACAGCAGAAATCTTATGTTGCAATTCTTCTGTACCAAAGGCTTAGTTAACTATGGTATAGATAAAAGATTATTTTTAACTGTGTCGCAAAAAGTCGCAGAATTAGTCACTTGCCAAGAAAATAACGTATTATTTGAATATGTATCTTAAAGATGCACTCGTAGATGCATGCACTTTATAAAGATATCTCAGTTAAGAGATTTGAAAGTATCAGGAGAAGCCAAAATGGACATCAGGTGTAAAAATTAATATATATATATATATGAGTTTGTGACAGGTTTTCTTCTACAGGTTATATTTCTTACTTGAGCTCTTAATGGCATAAAACTGTATAATCATAATTTATTACGTCTTGACAGCAAATTTCATGTTGGACATCCCAGATTGAAAATACGATTCGAAGAGATGCTTATTTGTTCAAGTATACAATACCTAAATTGAAACTTTAATCTGCCTTGTGGAATATGTAGGGGTGAGTGCAGAAATATATGATGAAAAATTCTAAAGAAACATTTCAATTCACAATTATAACTATGTCATCAGCACAGAGATATAATAAATTTTTATTGTTAACCTCAATTCAGTCTCTCTCTAGTATGGCAAAAATGAATGTCAACGGACCCAAGATTACAATTTTTTGAAGAATGTTAAAAGGTAGAAAATACATGAAAGAAAGCATTGAGTCCATAGCATGAAATAATTGAAAAAATGACATGTTAAGCAGATGACGATGGGCAAACTAGGAATTGTTAAGCTTTAATGAAAAATGAGCTAATAATGAGCGTAAAGGATAGCACTGGTATGTTTCACAAAAGCCATTTAAGTTCACAACGAAGACAAATGATTATTTATCGCTTATTGGGTAGACTACTTAGTTATTTAATTTAGCTAGAAAAATAACTACGCTCCTGGCAAAAAATAGCTGAGATATATAATCGAAAAGGGAATTCACGTGCTATATCTACATATAATGTGAGCTGGTGACCTAAACCCCCCTCCCCCCATGGTCAATGTTGTTTAGGATGGTTACAGAATAAGTGGGGATTACAACAATAGTTACCAATCCAATCACAAAATTGATTCGGGGGAAAGGGGGTGGGTGATTTGTAAGTAGCTTCTGTCTCAGCATTTTTTGCCAAGATTGTAGTTAGAAGAGGCTCTAAGATGCCATTGTAAAAGCTGGCTTCAATTAAAATTAGTGCGACTTGGTAAAAGTGCCTTGCGTATGAGAATACGCAAAGTAGCAAGAACAAATCCGCTTCAGCTACATAATGTTTGAAGATCAACACTAACTCCTCACTGGCGTCAGTTGAACACTTTTAATCTCATTTAAACTAAAATTTTTTATATACCCATTTTATCCTTGAATTTACTGCATTGAAGAAATATAATTAATGCCATTTGGTACATATACAAGGAAGCAATAGCTATGGTGCTGACGTTATGTTGTCTTTTGTCTGCCTCATTCATTCCAATTCATGGACTAGTTATTTTTAAGAAGTTGTGGCGAGATGGGAGAAGAGGCGAAAGTAGTAGGGCATCTTCATCATGGATGAAGTATTGGAGTTTTGTGTAACATTATCACAACAATCCAAGTTGCACTTAAAAGCAGTACGTAGCGCCGTTCATTGGTTTATCGAAACAAAGAACAATTTTTGTTTCAGTGAGTTTTCATTTCGTAACAAAGGACGCTTAATGATGCTAACGATGAGTTGTTCTAATTTGTCACACTTCTCTCATTTCGAGAACCCTCGAAATTCAACAAAATGAACAGCGCGACACACTGCATTTAAAGGCAGTAAAGATCTCAAAGTAAGTTCTACTTAAACTTTAGACACGAATGTCACCACCCTTTGCTGATTCGTAACGCTTCCATTTGTCTCAGGATTCTTGAAGCAGGACGAAAAAAGTTCTCGAACTCCTTGCTTGAACTTTTTATCCATTATCCCGTAAATAACAGGATTGATTGCACTGTGCAGATACAGAAAAGCGGCAAAAACCTCGACAAGATCAAGTGCGACGGCACTGTCTGTTCCTCCGAAATCGTACCAAAGCCACCAGATTGATGTTGGTGCCGTTAATATCGCAAATGCGACAACAATTACGACAAGTATTTGAATGATTCGCATATTTTCGCGCTTTCGGTTGACTTCTGTCGCTTTATTTTGGTGCGTTGAAACACGAGTGGGCCGGCGGTGGATTACCAGTCCAACTTTAAAGTAACAATAGGACATTATTCCCAAAGGTATGACGTAACGAAATATGAATATTATCACCGAGTATGCTTGTTGCACGGCGAGAGATGGGTAGCTATCGCTGCAGTAGATGCCGCGTATCTCCAAGTAGTACATGTATGGAGAATACGTTAAAAGGGCGATTCCCCATACGATCAAAATGCTGATGATGATATTCTTATTGGACCATTTAGAAGCGTATGGCTTTGAAATGCCGCGATATCTTTCAATAGCGATCACTGTGACAGTTTCTATCGATGCAAGCAGAGAAGCAGAATTGAACCCATGCATCACCTTGCAATAGAAACGGCCCCATTCCCATACGTAGCCATTCACTTCAAGGCGGATTTGAAACGGTAGCCTTATTGAAAACAGTAGGTTGGTTACGGCCAAATGCGCCATTAGGATTCTACAAGGCGATAAAGATTGGCGATTCAATACGGATACCAGAATGACTAAGGAGTTCCCGATCCAACTTAGGATTATACTTAGAACGTAAATCGCAATCCTGATCTTCTGCTTGTCATTAAGAGCAGTCGCTGCTGTGGTTGCTGCAGTTGTAAGAGGCAGACTTGTAGAATTGAAGCATGAGCCGTTAACGAAAGAAACATTTGAGCAGTTGAGCGCCATATTGTTCCAATGCAAATCTAAACGTCTTAAATGTAGTTTGATTCCACAAGGTTGGTAATAAGGCTAAGGATAATATAGAAAGTTCATTACCTGTGGTACTGATTATCGGATTGCGTATAGCAGCTACAGGCCAATCGAAATGGTTGCAAAGACGAGACAGCAGTGTCCTGTTTATGGCTGGATGCACCCTTGCAATGTATAGCTTCCAAGTACCATGAAAGTTGCAAGCAATAAATCGCAATGAATCAAGAAGAACTTTCAGTCTTCAAACCATTTGCTATTGTAGAGAAAAATTAGGAAACCTTAGATCCCATCGCAACAGCTTTAAAACAAAAACAACACAAACAGCTTGAAAATGCATAAAGGAAAGCAAATGCATTGCTATTCCGTACATCAAACAAAAACAGCATGTGTTATTTCTAAAGAATAAGTATTTTTGCAAAACTTGCTTCAACTTTAGCACCTCCTTTGCAGTTTCATCGGCCGGCCGCTCGCGAAATATCACGCAAGCGAATTCATTGAACTCAAACAACAAATATTTACTATAAACAAACACATTATGCCTACAAGAAGGAAACATAAAAAATAATGCTTTCATAAAAGATTCCAGTCTAATTTTGCATATCCTTTCGAATCTTTTCTTGTAATAAAATTCGATAAAAATTCCTTCTAGTAGGCAAATTTAGCAAACAGAATAGAAAAACAGCTATAAAACGGCAGCTTGAAAAAAATTGGCGGTCATTTGATCCAAAATAATGTAATCGTGATAAACCTTAATCGCAATATAATGTAATCGTAATACACTTTCATCGCAATAAACAGTAATTGCAATATACTTTTGTCGCAATACAATGTAATCGTAATATACTTTGAAAGCAAAAGCCTGTAATGTCAATATTATGTAATCGCAATAGACTTAGGTAATCGCTATAGACTGTGATTGCCATGATCAACTGTGATCACCATGACAATAATCGCAAATGATCTCAGTTACCCAACTGCAAAATAACGAAATTTTCAATTTGTTCGAGCACTGCCTGACATATCATTTTTCTCATTTTACCCTATTACCGATAATTAGAAACAAAAAATGAATGGCTGTCAAATATTTTAAACAATAAAAAAAGAAAAGTCGGCAAAAGCAACGAAATTCACGAAGAAAGATGCAGTATTAGCAAGAATGAGTCCAGGTCTGAGAACATATTCACCAACCCAGAAATGAATTTAGAATGAATATGATAATTATAAGAGATTAAAATGTTCCCTAATAAAACTTATTGCTTTTTTTATAAGAATCAAGAAACATGAATAGATATATCTTTTGTAAAAACCAGCTTCTAATGTGTGCGTTACAAAGTTTTTAAAGTAAATTACTTGTTCACAGAAAGAAACGACGACAGTATATGAATGAGAATGGCTCAAGGAAATGTGATCCTTTTGAAAAGGAAACAAAGAAAGAATAATTTTTATCGTCAAAAACGTTCATCATTAGATGAAAATTTTCTTATTCATTGATGAAAACAGCATTTCAACGCTTTTTGACTGAATTAAAGTAGTGCTTCAAATAAAAATCTCGGACATACCAAAGAATCTTGGACAGGGGTGTCTCTGTAAGACAGTTATCAACACGAATTTGATATAAAATTAACCACTTTTTCATTCTCGTTGACTGAACTTCCAAAATTTTGAGACAAATTGAAAGCAAATGAAGGGTATCATATAGGGTATAATTCAATTTGAATCAGCAAAAAAGTTGTGAAAAAATGAAGACGTGATATAAAAATGGCAGAAGTCGAGAGATAATGCAGTTGGCATAAAAATTGCCAAGTACGAGACAAACCCACACAAAAAATCAGGCTGAATATCATTATAAATGGCAATAGTATTAATTTAGGCAATTTTGAACATCTTTCGTCTCGATGCCTGTTAAAAAGACGAGCGACGTTGACCATGTGCACAAATGGACGTGAATCGTCAAGTAAGACTTAATGTTGATGACCAAAGCATAACCGTTAATATAAAAGATGTAACCAAAGCTTGAACTCTAGAAGCCAAGTTGACATTTCAGCTTGCTAAGCAATTGAAACTCCATGAAAAACAGCTGAACTAGATGCCAAAGAACTTAAAGCGAAAATCAAAATAATTATTCTTTCATACAAGGAGGATATGTAAAAAAGATTAATGTAATTATTGCTGAAATGCAATAGAGAACTTATGAACATACCTCAAATATCTGAGTCTTGTTCACCAGCCTGGCTTACTTTGGCCTAAAGAAGAGAAAAATTGCACCTTACTCTTAAGAAGTAGAAACCTCAAAAGTAAGAGACTTTTAAAAGACTTTAGAAGTAGAGACAGATGACTGTCCAATCTTCTACGACCTGGTATCAAATGATCATTTCTCACACCTATTTAGCAAAGTAAACAGGTCATTAATATTTCACGAAGTCTCTGAAAAGATAAAACTCCACCGGCAAAACAGGAAATTAATCTTGGATGGATTCTACAAACATGATAATCTCTAAATATGAAACAGGCTTGCAGTAATCGCTTACTGCAATGAGAAGGTAAAACCAGTAATTAGATATTTTTTTAAGCTTGGTGTATTGTGAAGAGAAATCAAATTTTGCATATATGTTTTTGTAAATAAAGTAAATTTTTGCAAATCAGCAACACAAACAGAGAAGCCAAAATACAGCAAATCAATAACAAGGGATTTAGAAGTCACTTCAAAACAAATGAATTTGGTAGTTACTGACAAAAACCCAGATTTGAAGCCGTTTGAGTGAGCACCGGTAAAACAGCGCAGAAATGCTTTTATTTATTAAGAATAGCCTTGATAATTTGAATGAATTCAATTAAGATTAAAATGATATTGAATTGAATAAAAATTGAATTGAATCTTGCCATAGTACCAACAGTGTAAACCTTAGAAAGAGTAAGGATCAGGTTGTGGGAATAATGACAAAGATCAAGATATGGAGATGGGGGGGGGGGGGAGTCATATCCGGAGAGTCGCTTATAGTGCAAGAATATAAAATGAGCAGCAAGCACAAGTGCCAGTATTGAAAAATTGGACTCTAGAACCCTAGCATGTTTCATGGCTGACGTTAATGTGAAATGATAATGTAAAAATTTATCACTACACATTTAAATGAATATTGGGCTTTTGGGCGGACCCCCCAAAGAAATTTTCGCTGGCCACGCCCTTTATTTTCTCATCAGGTATACTCAAGACAACAAAATTCTGTGTCATTGTCCATAAAATTTGAAAGTTGTGAAAAATGCATGAAATTTGTCCTTTATGACTATAAACGGTTTTGGCAATCAATAAAACCGTTTTATCCCCACGTATATCACTGCACATCTAACTTAGGTATAAAAGGGCTGTACGGTATTTGCGTTAATAATACCCAAAGGAATGAAACTGTGTTCTAACATATCCTCTGAGGAGCTGTTCGATTAACAGGACTGTATACTCATGGGAAAAATGCTTATTCATAACCCTATCAAAACTGACTTTTTAATTCCCTTACGTTTACGTAAAATTAATTATTTTGGATGAACTAATCTTTTTATCTCAGTTTATTACAATATGCAGAAAGCTCTGCGCTTTGTGAAAAGGGTTATTAGCAAAACTGAGTTTAGGTCGAGATTTCAGAGAAAAATAAACAAACATGTAAAATCTCTTATTAGTTTTCGAGATATCATTGAACAATGATTTGAACTGCAGCTTATGAAAGCGTTTGCATTGCATTGGAAACATCTGCCTTCTTAGATACCAGTTGAATTCTGCTGCATTCATTATCTGATAAGTAGAAGAGATATAGAAATGACAATGCCATCTTTTCATATTGTCTGGGGATTACTTTTCGGAATGCAGAATGAAGATGATGTTGCAGATACGTTCTGATAAACCAGTAGGGATTAATGATAACAGAAAGACAGCTGGCATTATGACAAAGCCTCCTTCGTGTTAAATGGCCTCGTATTTTGCAATGGCATGGCAACATTAGAAAGACTACCAATGTAAAATGACCACATTGAGATAATATGAGATGCACCTTTTTTATAACGAAAGTGGTGCACCATAAAAAACTAAAGAAATTATAGAGACACACGCGGTTGTCAAGGAACACACGGTTGTCAAGGAAATGAAGAAACACACGGTTGTCAAGGAAATAATCATACATAGCATATAATCGCCATTTTGATTATCTCTTAAAGAAATGTTCTTACTTTGAATCGGTCATACATACAGTTAACATCCGAATATTAAAAACTCTATTCTATAAGAAACTGCAGCCTGACTTTTTCACATGATTGTCCTGCAAATCTTTTATCTTATAAGAAACTGTTCGGCCTTTCCTTAAAAATCTATTTCGTTCGTAAGAAGCTTTACAGTCTGATCAGGAAAAAGAGCTTTTTCGAAAGAAGCTATTACTTTAAAGACCCTGGCAAATGTCTAGGAACATTTTTAGTTAACCAAGTTTGAAAACATTAAACGGTAGATTTAGCCCCTCTACATTTAAAAATGTTCGTGCAGCAAAATGCGTTCTTCCTGTATTCAGTTCGCTGGTAGAAATACACTAGGGTATCAAAAGTATTGCACCACCTCGAAGGAGGAGAAATGGCGCATGAATGATCGAAAGCTATTGTTATGCAAATTATTTCTGTTTTTAGAGGGCCAATGGCAATTGATCGAAAGCAAACAACCGCCAATCAAAACTTCAATCTATTTAGAGCATTTATTTTAAAAATAACAGTAGCAAACGTCCTTTAACAGTTTCAAATTTCAATATTTTGATGGGTAGCCGCAAACTTTTGAAACCGCAAAAAGCCTCCTTGAAATGAATCCACATTTTTGGTCAACGTACTCTTGTGGAATTTCGCAATAGGCCTGGAAAATTCTTGCAATTAATGATTCTCTGGCTTTTGGACGACCATTTGGATCACAGTTTGTAACATTTTTCATTTGAAGTCAAACTTTTTTAGCGATGTTAAAGATTGGACTTGATTCTGGCTATGCCAAAACTTTAATTTCTTTTGTATGGAAATAAATTGTGGTGCAATACTTTTGATACCCTAGTGTATTTTATCAACACTGTAACGATGCTCTGAGTTGCTGGCAGGCTGGCAACGGCACAGCAAAAGCAACGCTGCAAGAATTGCTATGGTAACACGAGTAAGTCAGTAGATATTCAGAAATGCTTGTGTTTTGGAAGAATAAGTCAGTGGGGAAACCAAACGATCAATTACGCAGAGACACTTCACTGTTGAAGTTGATGACAAAACAATACTATGTTGTTAAAAAGGGAGATACCAGATTGAAAAAAATGGAATTGAATGCAAGATAATTTGTGTCACTCCGCTTTGCGATCACCAGAACAGCAAAGATAACGAACAAAGAATCAGTCTTCACCTCTGTCAAAAGTTAATGCATTTAACTTGAAATTTACTCTGAAAAGGCAGTTCTGGTAGATATTCCGTCATTATTCTTTCAAAATAGGCCATTAAAGTAATCCGATTCACACGAGGAACTAAAGACGAGGGACTTAAGTTGGAAAGGGCCAAAATGACTTATCGTTAATGCAGCTATGTTTTTGTCTTGACATGATCACGGAGAGTAAAGAAAGGAGAAATCCCATGCATTTCTGCTTACCAACACTAATCAAATCCACAACCACTTTTAGCTTTGTAAGCAAACATTTGTTCGAGCTAGTACTTTGACGATAGACTTAACTTCGGGGCGGGAAAGTTGAATAAATGGGTTCTTATGAATAAAACAGATATTTCAATTCAAAGTAGACTAGTTTGTTATTTCACTTCCTTTAGAAAAGCGTCCCTAGAACTAGCTTGAAAGACATTGAAGGGATTTTTCACGTCAATCTTCTCTAAAAAAGTGCAGGGAGAATGCAGTTGTAGGGGGCTACTTTACTTTGTGTGAAGGTATAACAGAGACATAAAAGTTTGCATTTAAAGATTAGCTTAAGAATTCTTGGAGCCCTTTTTAACGTGTTGAAATGTTGGAAAATGCTTTGCTTAAGTTGTCCTGAAATCAACCACCATGAAGCTGCAATGTCAAATAATTTGCCGATTTTCAGGCCATTTCGTATCCTATAGCATACTTGCTCCATATTGGTTTATGCATGGTACAGCTTCATCACGCCCGTCGCTGTAAGGGGACGTGTGAGCTGACACCCCCTATGAAAAAAATTAATGCAAATTTCCAAACTTGTTGGTAAATAAAGGATGGCTCAATAAATTTTTCAGAAAATGGGACTTGGGGACCCCCCTTGGGCAAAATAGCTAGTGACGAGCCTGAACTTCATACTACAGAAATGTTGGTTCATATTCGTCCTGATACAAAAAACTGCGTTGTATAGCAGCCCAGTGGCCTGTACTGAAGCATATAACGAAGGCAAGCGGAACTAAACTAGAGGCAAAGCAAGGAACGCGAACATCGAGTCGAGATCGTTGCAGATACTTGAAAAAGTCAAAGCAATTTTTACGGAAGAAAATTGAGTTTGTAACTGAAGTAGAAAAAAAGGCAATTCATTGGACTCATTTTTCTAAGAATTTACCTTAAAACCTTAGAGAGAAAAGAAAATCTGTCATCACACTCGCTACCTCAAAAGTTGCATATCTTATCAAGAGGACACTAATAGAGCTCAAACACTTTGAAAACAAACTCGTCATAGAACTTTCTACTTTGGCATACTGCAACCTTTAATCACCATTAAGAAAATGTTCCCTTAACTAAAATGAGATTTCAAGTAAAAAATAATAAAAGGATCATCTTCACAACCATCGAAGAAAACTATATATCTAAATTTGAAGAAACGTCTCTTCATTAATTGATGTTCAAAGATTTAGACATTACCAGGTTGATATGAGTTTACAAGGAAACAGTTACGTAAAAGGTATCAATTTGTGGAATGTCTCTCTTTAAATATGCCACTACACCTGGGAAAGCGTCTTTTATTTCCTCTGCGATTTCTCCAACGAGAAAGCTCGTCCAGGTCATTTACCTCGAGTTATAAATGAAGCTGCATTCTACATATAACACCATAATTTCTCTTAAAACGTCATTTCAGTCATAAAAGGCAAGTATTCAACTGGTTTACAATTTAACTTTCAATATTGGAGACGATGTAATAATACTGCTTAACAAGATGTGCAGTCAATTAAGAGAAATATTGTTTCAAGGAATATGAACTGCACAAACCTCCATATGCTCGTCTGAATGTGCTTGTATGTATCAATGCGGACTGAAAAACGTATCTTTATTATATCCCTCTGTTCTTTTCATCAATCGGTTACCCTCTCTTTATCATACCACAAGACAAGCAGTTCAATCACAAGCGATGACTTTCCTAGAGACCAAAATCAAGATGCTTCAATTGTTATATTTATCAAATAACATATATAAAACAAAACAAATGCTATTTAGCACATAGACCGACAAACAAAACATGATCTGCAATGCCAAACAAAAGGGCAGGTGCCATAAAAGAATCTATCTGCTTCCAAATTAAGCGAATGAGAAGCACCTAAATTAATAAAGTTTTTCAAAGACATGCAAATCAAAAGGGATAGAGGTCATATAAATTTATTGTTCCAACAGTAATTGATTTAATAGCAACGGTTCTACAGTATCATTGTTGCAATTTTGCAATATTCAATAGACTATTGTATAACTCCTCAAGGGGATATTGCAATATCTGAGTTGATTACACTGTGCGTGAGGTCATCAAACTCTATTACTTGTGACACTTGTGTATCATAAACAATAATGGGGGGGGGGAGGGAGGGAGGAGGGGTTGTTGGTCTAAAGTTTGTATTGACCGATATTCTTCGCATAAAAACTTCACAATATAAAAAACACAATGTTTAAAATACAGGCGCACCAAAACCAGGACCGAGAAACCGACAAAGAGCCCCCCTTCTGCAGCACCCCTATTAAGCCATTATACTTTATAATTTCAGTCTAGAAAAACAAAAATTGTGGTGCCTTGAAAGTTGAAAATATGCTTATTTTTCAGGTATACGTGCATTCTCTTCTTTGACAAATTTGGGCGCTTATAACATCTCGAGGTATTAACACCTCACCAGAGCCAGCTCTAAATTTGATGCTTTTTATTTACAGCATGATGACGTCACTCAAATTGCCTTCTACCTAGGTATCAAGTCAGCGCAGTTCCCACCCCTCTGTCCAGGCTCGCTGTCATATTTCTAAGATAGCCATATTCAAATTAAAACAGACAGGGGGACTTTCGGCAATCATTGAAGATTTTCAGATATTATCATTCAATCGTGATTTTGTCGGGAGGTTTTGAGTATATAAATATTATCAAATAAAAATTACAATAGCAAAGAAAGCTTTAATGAAATTCGAGGAACCTCAAAAAGACAGTGGAAATCCTCCGATGTGAAGTTTCTTGCGAATTGTGTAAAATAAAAACTGCTTATAATTAACCGCGGGGAAGGAGCGAGCGCGTGGGGGTGAGGAGCTTCAGAGACATGACTTTTACTATTCTAAAAAGCGAGTGTGCGACGAGAGTATATAACCAGTTCGTTATTGTTTTGTTACCTTGAAAGAAATATATAACTTCTATTTCGAGTTATTTGTGAGTTTATCGCCTTACAACATTCTAAGTTCGCGATACAGTGGCACCACCCAGATGGGAGAAAGTGAGAAGTGAGTGAAATTTCATAATAAGTGAGACTGTGAATTCAAGATGGCCGTCGTGGAAGAGTTTGTCAAGAAAATCGACAAAAAGCTTGGATTTTTATCGTATCTGAACGAAGAAACTGACGAAATTATGCAGAGAAAGGATCAAAAGGAAATCGAGAGACAGTCTAGAGTATACGAAACGAAAGTGGACGAAATTCAGGAGCTGAAAATTCAAATACAAGAATTGAAACTAGAGGAAGGGGAAATCCCCAGTGAAGTAAAGAAATGGAGAATCGGAATCGAGGAAAGACTGAAGGAGTTTCAGCCCATAGCTGCAGGTATGAAAGAAATTATTGAAAGTTTTAAACATGATGTAAAAAAGAAAGAGCAAGAAGTAGATTTAGAGCTAGAAAGACAAAAATTTGAGCAAAGATTACAACTAGAGGCAAAATTAGTTGAATTGAAGGGGAGATCCCTCGTGGGGGAAAAGCCTGTAACCGCAGTGAAGCTTCCAAAGCTAAGTATCACCAAATTTAAAGGAACACATATAGACTGGTTCCGCTTTTGGAATCAGTTCGAGACTGAAGTCGATAAGCAAAACCTAGACCCTGTCACTAAGTTTAATTACTTGAAAGAATTCATAGAGCCAAAAGTACGTATAAACATTGAGAATTTGATCCACAATGGTGAGGGCTACGAGAGGGCTAAACAAATATTGAAGTCTAAATATGGCAGGCCAAGTGAAGTTATAAATGCACATGTACAGTGTATTATTGAGTTACCAGTGATAAGGGGGTCAAACCCACACAAAATCCATGATTTTTTCAACAAGTTGTTGCCAAGTGTACAAGCACTTGAATCATTAGGGAGACTGAAATCAATTTCAGGTTACACAAGGCTCACATTGGATAAGCTAGAAGGGATACGAGCTGACTTGGTGAGATTAGATGACCAATGGCAAGAATGGGGATTCCCGCAGCTAATTGAAGCCTTGAGTAAATGGACTGAAAGGAACCCCCTTACACAGTCTGAGGGGAGGGACAGGATGTTTACCACAAGGAATTCCAATTATCTACCAAGATCATGTGTATACTGCGAGCATGAAAACCACAAATCTTCAGAGTGCAAAAAGGTTGTAAAAGTGAGCGAGAGAAGAGAAATTTTAAGGCAAAAAAGATTGTGTTTTAATTGTACAAGCAGTGGACACAAAGCATCAGTCTGTACAAGCAAAGGAAGTTGCCGAAATTGTAGGGGAAAGCACCACACTTCAGTTTGCGACAAAGTTGAGAAACAGGGAGATGTTCTTCTGGTTACTGGGGAACAAGGTGTGGTGCACCCAGTTGTTATAGTGAAGGTAGAAGGAGTGCTCTGTCGAGCCCTGTTGGATACAGGGGCTGGCAGCTCTTATGTATCATCACAGTTAATTGAGAAAGTCGCCAAGCAGCCAATCAAGAGAGAACAACGCCAGATAGACATGATGATGTCCACCAAGATAGCAAAGATCGAAATCTATAATCTGAGGGTGGAGAGCAAAGACCAGAGTTTCAGTCTAAACTTAGATGTGAGCAAAGTGAACAGGAAGGAGCTTTTGACAGTGCCTAACCCAAACTATGGAGAAATGACTAAGAAATTTTCACACCTTAAAGGTGTGTATATGGAAGAAAGATCAGACAAAGAAGCGTTACCAATACATCTTATCATAGGAGCTAGTGACTATGCAAAGATAAAAACTCCAACAAAGCCTAGAGTAGGGAAGCCAGGGGAGCCAGTGGCAGAGCTTACAGGGTTCGGATGGACTATAATGTCACCTGGATACGAGATAGAATCAAATAACATGTTTTTCGCAAAGTCAGCACTTGCCGATTTTGATAGATTATGTTCACTAGATGTCCTAGGCATACAGGACAAAGCAGAGAAAGACATAGTTATCCAAGATTTCAAAGATCAGTTGGAAAGGAGCCCAGAAGGTTGGTACAGGACCGGTCTTCTTTGGAAATCAGAGATCCCAGACCTGCCAGACAATGAACAAGGAAGCAAGTCAAGATTGAAAAGGCTCGTGCAAAGGTTAGAAAGACAGCCAGAGCTTTATGATAAGTATGAAGAAATACTACTGCAACAGGAGCAAGAAGGAATTATAGAGAAAGTAACCTGTCAGAGCAAAGAAGGAAGAAAGTTTTATTTGCCACACCGAGCCATAGTAAGAGAGTCAGCAGAGTCGACCAAAGTAAGAATTGTATTCGATGCATCTGCAAGAGCAAACGATCAATCACCATCACTCAACGATTGCCTCGAAACAGGCCCCCCATTGCAAAACCTGATCTGGGACATTTTGGCGCGAAACAGATTGCAACCCATCACACTATGCGCAGACATGAAACAAGCTTTCCTACAAATAAGAATTAAAGAGCAGGACAGAGATGTGTTAAGGTTCCATTGGTTGAAAGACAGAGATTTAGAGAAACTTGAAGTCTATCGATTCACTCGAGTAATGTTTGGATGCAGCCAATCGCCATTTTTGCTTTGTGCTACCGTAAAGAAACATCTTGAAGAATGTAGAGCAGAGTTTCCTGAGGAAGTCTCAGAAATTGAAAGAAGCATCTACGTCGATGACCTTCTGCTAGGTGGGTCATCCATCACAGAGGTACAGAAATTGAAAGAGTCAGCCATAGAAATATTCGACAGTGCAAAGTTTACATTGCACAAATTGCACTCAAACAGAAAAGAGTTAGAGACAGATGATGGTGATCAAGAAGAAATAGAAGAGAGTTTTGCCAAACAGCAGCTGGGAACAAAGGCCAAAGAGTCCAAACTATTAGGGCTTACATGGGACAAACAGAAGGATACCATTGCAGTCTCAATAAAGAAAGAGAAAGGAAGAGGATCAACAAAGAGAGAATTATTGCAACATCTGGCTTCAATATATGACCCACTGGGAATTATTTCACCAATTACCCTAGTTGGAAAGATCATTTTCAGAGATGCATGTAAACAAGGTGTCAAATGGGATGAAGGACTACCAAAAGACCTCAATGAAAGATTCGTGCAGTGGAGTAAAAATTTGCCAGAAAGAGTAGCAATACCCAGAAGCATTCCAACGAAAGAGGGGAGAATAACTTCGATTGAGCTACACGTGTTCGGAGATGCGAGTATAGACGGGGTAGCAGCTATAGTTTATGCAGTCATAAGGCAGGAGTCTGAGAAAAGTCAAGGACTTTTGGTAGCAAAGTCTCGCCTTGCAAAGAACAACCTTACAATTCCAAGGCTTGAGTTGGTAGCTGCACACATGGCAGCTAATCTCGTCGACAACGTAGTAAGAGCACTTGAAGGACACCCAATTGAAAATGTCTATGCTTGGCTTGACAGCACTGTTGCCCTTCATTGGGTGAGAGGAGAGAACCGTTATAAACAGTTTGTGAGTAACCGGGTCTCAAAGATTAAGGAGAAAGATTATATAGTTTGGAGACATGTACCATCTGAACTGAACCCAGCTGACATAGCAAGTCGAGGAAGCAATATTAAAAAATTGACACATGATTGGTTCAGAGGACCAGATTGGATTCAATGTCAAGTAGAGTGGCCAAAAGATATAAAGACAACAGCAGACACTGATACAGAGCTAGAGGCAAAGCCAGTGAAGGAAATACTCAAGGTTGGACGAGAGATAAGAGATGTACTAACTGAAAGGATCCTAGAGAAGTACTCATTTCTTAAAGCAATGAAAGTGACAGCTTGGTTGAAAAGGTTTGCAATTAACTCAAGATTAAAGAAAATAGACAGAAGAGTCGGTCCATTGACAACTGCGGAACTGCAAGATGTAATAGCATTTTGGATTAGAAAAGTTCAAGGAGAGTTTGAAGGAAAGCTAGAGTTCAAAGAAACACAAAAGCAATTAGGGTTAGAGAAAGATGAGAGAGAAATCTATGTTTGTAAAGGAAGAATTCAAGGAGAGTACCCAATCTTTCTCCCAACTGATGTTCTATTTAGTGAGAAATTGGTTTCCTATGCGCATTTGAGCACTCATTGTGGAGGGTCAAGTCTTACAATGGCGAAAGTTAGAGAGGACTATTGGATTCCAAGATTGAGAAAGCTAGCAAAAGGAGTCATCAAAAAGTGTAACACCTGCAAAAGATTCAATGCGCGACCAGTTTCCAAGCCAAAACCAGGCTTATTGCCGGAAGACAGAACTGAAGGAACAAGACCTTTCGAAGTAGTCGGTGTTGATTATGCAGGCCCAATTAGTCACAAAACAAGAAAAAGGGGAGAAGGAAAAGCACATATCTTATTGTTTGTTTGCAGTCTAACGAGAGCTGTTTACATGGAAATTGTTCCTGACACAACAGCAAAGATTTTCCTCCAATGCCTGAAAAGGTTTACAGCAAGACGTGGACGGCCTAAAAAGATTTATTCAGACAACGCTCAGACATTTAAATTTGCAGCAAAGTGGTTAAAACAACTAATGAAAGATGAGGAATTCCATGATTTCTTAAGAGAGCAGTCCATCAAGTGGCAATTCAACTTGAGTAAAGCCCCCTGGTGGGGTGGCCAGTATGAACGAATCATAGGTTTAACCAAGCAAGTAATGTACAGAATTTTAGGAAAAGCAAAGCTGAGTTATGATGAGCTACAAGAAATGATGCTTGATGTTGAGATAACGCTTAACAATCGTCCATTAAGCTATATTGAGGACGATGTGCAAATGCCTCTGTTAACCCCAAACATGATGCTGTTGAGCCATCAGAACGCTCTTCTAGAGTCAGAGGTCTGCAGGGTGCAGGACAGGGATTTGCGCAAGAGAGCAAGATATCTGCAGAAATGTCGCGACAACCTCTGGAAGAGATGGAAGTCAGAATACATGAGATCACTCAGGGAAAGACACAACTTAAAGTGCAAGGACGGAGGAGAAAGCATAAAAGAAGGGAAAGTAGTTTTGATAAAAGGCGACGAACGTAACAGAGGCGAATGGAACATAGGCATTGTTGATAAAGTCATTCAAGGCAAAGATGGAGTTGTTCGAGGCGCAAGGCTAAGAACAGGAAAGACAAAGATAGAACGGGCAGTGCAGTTGTTATATCCTCTAGAGATAGATTGCGATTTACCGGAAAAGGAGACAAAGAAGGCCGAGAATTTGAACCCACAAGCCAAAGAGTTTAGACCACAACGACGAGCTGCACAAATTGCCAAGAGTTCAGTAAAAGAAACATTCGCATATGAAGACAAGGAATTAGAAGATGATTAACATTGACGTTTGGTACCTATTCGGTCCAAACGGGGGGAGTGTGTGTAAAATAAAAACTGCTTATAATTAACCGCGGGGAAGGAGCGAGCGCGTGGGGGTGAGGAGCTTCAGAGACATGACTTTTACTATTCTAAAAAGCGAGTGTGCGACGAGAGTATATAACCAGTTCGTTATTGTTTTGTTACCTTGAAAGAAATATATAACTTCTATTTCGAGTTATTTGTGAGTTTATCGCCTTACAACATTCTAAGTTCGCGATACGAATGAATTGGCACACAGAACAGCTTTTCAGCTCAGATATCACTAGGTTAATCTATTTGACCTTATCCGTAGATGAAAAGATGAGTCATGGGCCTTGTAACCTTTTTAAATCATTTTCTTCGAAAATTTTGACATAAAAACTTGGCTAAACATTTTTAATTGGTAATAAAGCTAACCTCGAAATGAGACTGAGGCAATTCAAATGAAAAGGGAGGGGAAAAGTAGACTCCGCCATCCCCTCCATATGACCGCTATCTCCCCTCTCCCTGGGGGGGCTTATTGCTTTTCAGCACTTTAAAGGTGGGCTAATAAGAGAAAGGGGGCTAAATTGAGAGAGGGGGCTTGATAAATATATTGTTACAAACAACCACATTTAATGGTAAAAATAGTTTTTTGTTATTTGCCAAATAAAAAACATCAAATCAGCCTTCTATATCAATAATATTGTCATCGTCATCGTCATCAATTATTCTAAAATATCTTCTTGGGCCATTTAGCCTTCTGAATTTTTTGTCAAGTTTACTTATTTCAGCATCAGTGGGGGGGGAGGCTAAATTGAGAGATGAAGAATTAAATTTTTCCTTCTGAAAATGGGGGGCTGATAAGAGAGGGGCTTAATTGAGAGGGGGGCTAAAAAGAGAATTTATGGTGTATAACATTGCTTGGCAATGAATCCATCTGGTACTTCAAAAATCAAATTTTGAGTTTTTGGTAAACAACACAAGGTAACCTGGTATGAGAGCAACTAAATAGACCATTTGAAAGCAGCTAAATAGATCACAGGTAAACCATTTGAGTCTGCAAGGTTCACAATTAGAGGTGTTGCTGAACCTAGGTTAATATTCGAAGAGCGGTTCTTCTAGAAATCATGCTTTGGTAATAATTGTTGACTTAACAAAAACAAAACGTCTTTAACCTTTTTTGAATTCGAAAATTGTTGGATTTTTTACTAATATGCAACCGAAATTCATTCTAAGCTTTAAGCACAGAGAAAAAGAAACATCGTTTTTAAAATTCCTTGCCCACGTGCAGATTCATCTTAAAGAAATTAGAACAAATTTCCACCATTTAACGTAGGAGAAATTTTAGTGTCTGCAAGAGGATAAAAATGCCAAGTTTTATCAACTATAGCGCAATGAAACAAAAACACTCAATTCAATGTTTGGTTATAGAAAATATATCTTTATATTCATTAATTGGATATAATTATTTCTACTCACTTGGTATCAGTAAGCTTTCTTCTGGTCTTTGGGAAATTTCCTATTTCGCGGAACAAAAATCAGCGCTGTAAAGTTTTCTAAAAAATTTTTTTTCTATATTTCGTGTCTGTACCAAACAATAAACCAGCAGAAAAAATAGCATCTAATTTTGGATTGGATTTGAAATACAAAATGAGCTTTTTACTTTTATCACATAATTATCAAAAAGTACAATGATTAAATGCTTGGAGCTAACTATTACTAACCATCGTCAACCACCGATTACCATCGTTTATCATCTTATCATCGTTAACAAAACTTTTGACAAGTTGCATTGCTATGTATTTATTACTGATGGTAGAAAAACAAATTTTATTGATTATTTGTTCGTTCAACTCCGTAATGTATTGATGTTTCTGCTTCAGGGATGTTGAAATAGACTCGACTCTTGCTAATAAGTTAGCCTTTGTAGCTGAATTCCTAGAAGCTTCACTGGCACTAATTCTCGAAATTATTGACGAAACTTCATTCTCTAGTTTAGTAACAACGGAACGATTTCCTCGTCGAATTTGAATCAGCCTCTTAATTGATCGTCGTTGGTAGACTCGGTCGTCATCTTTCTCGTTTGTTTACTCGAATACTCTGTTCAAACTTCATCTGCAAATATGCCCTCGCGCTTGGGCGCCATGTCTTGTGAGGATTGTAAGACGTGGGCTGCAAAGATGAGCTTGAACTTGGTTTTATCTCATTTTCATAAACATAACAACTATTTACATTATTAAAGCAATAACTCAAAACTCTGTTGTAAACTCCATAACTCGTAAACTCGACTCGACTCAACTCGTGAATTCAACTAACTCAAAACTGTCACACCTATCTCGCGTTAGCACGAAAAAGAGGTTGTGACGTAGGCATTATAACACTGGTTGTCATAAAGTATATCCTGCCATTGTCTATCATAGGCTGGTGCTATTCCAAGATCGTACATGCTATAAGAAAGCGCCCAAAAATCGGCGAGCATATTGCCCAACAAAAGAGAAGGAGATAAGATGATAAACGCATAGTTAGATTGCTTGTAGTAATGGTAATTGCCTTTGCAGTCATGACGTTGCCAGCCTCAATCTGGTGGTTATTATATGATTTTGAACTATTCAAGTCAACGGACAGTCCAATGCAAATAACAGAAATACTTGCGACCATGGTTTATCTTCATAGCTGCGTTAATCCAATAGTCTATTTCATTATGGATGGCAAATTCAGGTCTGATGTTTTGGATATTTGTAAGTTTCGTCGCCAGAGCAGGAAAAACGTCACCCCGCACACAACTAACAACAACGAATCGGCTTCTAGGCATGTCGGCAATTTTAACAAGGCCTTGGTTGCAGAAGGGAAGTCAAATTCAGAATCGTAAGGACTGGCGATAATTACTTAGCCAAAAATTTAATACTTTAAGGAAAGAATTTTCAAGTTCCTGTTGAAGCATGAAAATTGTGCATAACAGAGAAATACCGAGTTCTAAGCATCTTTTGGTTCTTCTTATGTTATAGAAACAACAGACGTTACAAGATGCTTTGGAAGCGAACTTGCAATAACTTTGAAAAAAACAACCTCGTAGAAAACTTTTTTACGTTGCCATCATGGAGACACTTTTTCATTATATACGATGAAAATCACAGCAGAAATCTTCTGTTGCAATTTTTCTGTACCAAAGGCTTAGTTAACTATGGTATAGATAAAAGATTATTTTTAACTGTGTCGCAAAAAGTCGCAGAATTAGTCACTAGCCAAGAAAATAACGTATTATTTGAATATGTATCTTAGAGATGCACTCATAGATGCATGCATTTTATAAAGATATCTCAGTTAAGAGATTTGAAAGTATCAGGAGACGCCAAAATGGACATTAGGTGTAAAAATTAATATATATATATGAGTTTGTGACAGGTTTTCTTCTACAGGTTATATTTCTTACTTAAGCTCTTAATGGCATAAAACTGTATAATCATAATGTATTACGTCTTGACAGCAAATTTCATGTTGGACATCCCAGATTGAAAATACGATTCGAAGAGATGCTTATTTGTTCAAGCATAGTCTATGGTTCAAGTATACAATACCTAAATTGAAACTTTAATCTGCCTTGTGGAATATGTAGGGGTGAGTGCAGAAATATATGATGAAAAATTCTAAAGAAACATTTCAATTCACAATTATAACTATGTCATCAGCACAGAGATATAATAAATTTTTATTGTTAACCTCAATTCAGTCTCTCTCTAGTATGGCAAAAATGAATGTCAACGGACCCAAGATTACAATTTTTTGAAGAATGTTAAAGGGTAGAAAATACATGAAAAAAAGCATTGAGTCCATAGCATGAAATAATTGAAACAATGACATGTTAAGCAGATGACGATGGGCAAACTAGGAATTGTTAAGCTTTAATGAAAAATGAGCTAATAATGAGCGTAAAGGATTGCACTGGTATGCATCACAAAAGCCATTTAAGTTCACAACGAAGACAAATGATTATTTATCGCTTATTGGGTAAACTACTTAGTTTTTCAATTTAGCTAGCAAAATAACTAGTTAGAAGAGGCTCTAAGATGCCAGTGTGAAAGCTGGCTTCAATTAAAATAAGTGCGACTTTGGTAAAAGTGTCTTGCGTATGGTTTAAGTGCATTCGCTCAATCGCGAGGCCAGAGCAAAGCAAGTGGAAACCCGTCTTAACAAAGGGCTTCAGCAACCTGTCAATCAAAAATTGACCAATTAGTGAGCGTGACGCCACTCACATGCATATTGATTGGCTGATACTGACAGCGATTGCCTTCAAGCAACAATTATCTTCATATGAGAATACGCAAAGTAGCAAGAACAAATCCGCTTCAGCTACACAATGTTTGAAGATCAACACTTACTCCTCACTGGCGTCAGTTGAACACTTTTAATCTCATTTAAACTAAAATTATTTATATACCCATTTTATGCTTGAATTTACTGCATTGAAGAAATATAATTAATGCCATAGCTATGGTGCTGACGTTATGTTGTCCTTTGTCTGCCTCATTCATTCCAATTCATGGACTAGTTATTCTTAAGAAGATGTGGCGAGATGGGAGAAGAGGCGAAATTAGTTTTCACTATCTTGTTGGACTAAATTTTGTCATATTTTTCTCTGGATCAGTTCTCCTCGTCCAACTGTTGTAACAGATCTGATTTCTGTACACTTAACTCTAGCTCAATATAGAAGATAACTAACGAAAAAAAGGTACCCTTCTTGAGTCTATTTTAGGAACCCGTCTCTTCGTGTCTGCTTTAATTATCCCAAAATTGTAGGGCATATTCATCATGGACGAAGTATTGGAGTTTTGTGTCACATTATCACAATAATCCAAGTTGCACTCAAAGGCAGTACGTCGCGCCGTTCATTGGTTTATCGAAACAAAGAACAACATTTTTATTTCAGTGAGTTTTCATTTCGTAACAAAGGACGCTTAATGATGCTAACGATGAGTTGTTCTAATTTGTCTCACTTCTCTCATTTTGAGAACCCTCGAAATTCAACAAAATGAACAGCGCGACACACTGCCTTTAAAGGCAGTAAAGATCTCCAAGTAAGTTCTACTTAAACTTTAGACACGAATGTCACCACCCTTTGCTGATTCGTAACGCTTCCATTTGTCTCAGGATTCTTGAAGCAGGACGAAAAAAGTTCTCGAACTCCTTTCTTGAACTTTTTATCCATTATCCCGTAAATAACAGGATTGATTGCACTGTGCAGATACAGAAAAGAAATGACAAAAAACCCGACGAGATCAAGTGCGACGGCACTGTCTGTTCCTCCGAAAACGTACCAAAGCCACCAGATGGATAGTGGTGCCGTTAATATCGCAAATGCGACAACAATTACGACAAGTATTTGAATGATTCGCATATTTTCGCGCTTTCGGTTGACTTCTGTCGCTTTATTTTGGTGCGTTGAAACACGAGTGGGCCGACGGTGGATCACCAGTCCAACTTTAAAGTAGCAATAGGACATTATTCCCAAAGGTATGACGTAACGAAATATGAATATTATCACCGAGTATGCTTGTTCCACGGCGAGAGATGGGTAACTATCGCTGCAGTAGATGCCGCGTATCTCCAAGTAGTACATGTATGGAGAATACGTTAAAAGGGCGATTCCCCATACGATCAAAATGCTGATGATGATATTCTTGTTGGACCATTTAGAAGCGTATGGCTTTGAAATGCCGCGATATCTTTCAATAGCGATCACTGTGACAGTTTCTATCGATGCAAGCAGAGAAGCAGAATTGAACCCGTGCATCACCTTGCAATAGAAACGGCCCCATTCCCATACGTAGCCATTCACTTCAAGGCGGATTTGAAACGGTAGCCTTATTGAAAACAGTAGGTTGGTTACGGCCAAATGCGCCATTAGGATTCTACAAGGCGATAAAGATTGGCGATTCAATACGGACACCAGAATGACTAAGGAGTTCCCGATCCAACTTAGGATTATACTTAGAACGTAAATCGCAATCCTGATCTTCTGCTTGTCATTAAGAGCAGTCGCTGCTGTGGTTGCTGCAGTTGTAAGAGGCAGACTTGTAGAATTGAAGCATGAGCCGTTCACGAAAGGAACATTTGAGCAGTTGAGCGCCATATTGTTCCAATGCAAATCTAAACGTCTTAAATGTAGTTTGATTCCACAAGGTTGGTAATAAGGCTAAGGATAATATAGAAAGTTCATTACCTGTGGTACTGATTATCGGATTGCGTATAGCAGCTACAGGCCAATCGAAATGGTTGCAAAGACGAGACAGCAGTGTCCTGTTTATGGCTGGATGCACCCTTGCAATGTATAGCTTCCAAGTACCATGAAAGTTGCAAGCAATAAATCGCAATGAATCAAGAAGAACTTTCAGTCTTCAAACCATTTGCTATTGTAGAGAAAAATTAGGAAACCTTAGATCCCATCGCAACAGCTTTAAAACAAAAACAACACAAACAGCTTGAAAATGCATAAAGGAAAGCAAATGCATTGCTATTCCGTACATCAAACAAAAACAGCATGTGTTATTTCTAAAGAATAAGTATTTTTGCAAAACTTGCTTCAACTTTAGCACCTCCTTTGCAGTTTCATCGGCCGGCCGCTCGCGAAATATCACGCAAGCGAATTCATTGAACTCAAACAACAAATATTTACTATAAACAAACACATTATGCCTACAAGAAGGAAACATAAAAAATAATGCTTTCATAAAAGATTCCAGTCTAATTTTGCATATCCTTTCGAATCTTTTCTTGTAATAAAATTCGATAAAAATTCCTTCTAGTAGGCAAATTTAGCAAACAGAATAGAAAAACAGCTATAAAACGGCAGCTTGAAAAAAATTGGCGGTCATTTGATCCAAAATAATGTAATCGTGATAAACCTTAATCGCAATATAATGTAATCGTAATATACTTTTATCGCAATACAATGTAATCGTAATATACTTTGAAAGCAAAAGCCTGTAATGTCAATATTATGTAATCGCAATAGACTCAGGTAATCGCTATAGATTGTGATTGCCATGATCAACTGTGATCACCATGACAATAATCGCAAATGATCTCAGTTACCCAACTGCAAAATAACGAAATTTTCAATTTGTTCGAGCACTGCCTGACATATCATTTTTCTCATTTTACCCTATTACCGATAATTAGAAACAAAAAATGAATGGCTGTCAAATATTTTAAACAATAAAAAAAGAAAAGTCGGCAAAAGCAACGAAATTCACGAAGAAAGATGCAGTATTAGCAAGAATGAGTCCAGGTCTGAGAACATATTCACCAACCCAGAAATGAATTTAGAATGAATATGATAATTATAAGAGATTAAAATATTCCCTAATAAAACTTATTGCTTTTTTTATAAGAATCAAGAAACATGAATAGATATATCTTTTGTAAAAACCAGCTTCTAATGTGTGCGTTACAAAGTTTTTAAAGTAAATTACTTGTTCACAGAAAGAAACGACGACAGTATATGAATGAGAATGGCTCAAGGAAATGTGATCCTTTTGAAAAGGAAACAAAGAAAGAATAATTTTTATCGTCAAAAACGTTCATCATTAGATGAAAATTTTCTTATTCATTGATGAAAACAGCATTTCAACGCTTTTTGACTGAATTAAAGTAGTGCTTCAAATAAAAATCTCGGACATACCAAAGAATCTTGGACAGGGGTGTCTCTGTAAGACAGTTATCAACACGAATTTGATATAAAATTAACCACTTTTTCATTCTCTTTTACTGAACTTCCAAAATTTTGAGCCAAATTGAAAGCAAATGAAGGGTATCATATAGGGTATAATTCAATTTGAATCAGCAAAAAAGTTGTGAAAAAATGAAGACGTGATATAAAAATGGCAGAAGTCGAGAGATATTCCTTTTTCGTTGAAAGTAATGCAGTTGGCATAAAAATTGCCAAGTACGAGACAAACCCACACAAAAAATCAGACTGAATATCTTTAAAAATGGCAATAGTATTAATTTAGGCAATTTTGAACATCTTTCGTCTCGATGCCTGTTAAAAAGACGAGCGACGTTGACCATGTGCACAAATGGACGTGAATCGTCAAGTAAGACTAATCGTTAATGTTGATGACCAAAGCATAACCGTTAATATAAAAGAGGTGACCAAAGCTTGAACTCTAGAAGCCAAGTTGACATTTCAGCTTGCTAAGCAATTGAAACTCCATGAAAAACAGCTGAACAAGATGCCAAAGAACTTAAAGCGAAAATCAAAATAATTATTCTTTCATACAAGGAGAATATGTAAAAAAGATTAATGTAATTATTGCTGAAATGCAATAGAGAACTTATGAACATACCTCAAATATCTAAGTCTTGTTCACCAGCCTGGCTTACTTTGGCCTAGAGAAGAGAAAAATTGCACCTTACTCTTAAGAAGTGGAAACCTCAAAAGTAAAAGACTTTTAAAAGACTTCAGAAGTAGAGACAGATGACTGTCCAATCTTCTACGACCTGGTATCAAATGATCATTTCTCACACCTATTTAGCAAAGTAAACAGGTCATTAATATTTCACGAAGTCTCTGAAAAGATAAAACTCCACCGGCAAAACAGGAACTTAATCTTAGATGGATTCTACAAACATGCTAATCTCTAAATATGAAACAGGCTTGCAGTAATCGCTTACTGCAATGAGAAGGTAAAACCAGTAATTAGATATTTTTTTAAGCTTGGTGTATTGTGAAGAGAAATCAAATTTTGCATATATGTTTTTGTAAATAAAGTAAATTCTTGCAAATCAGCAACACAAACAGAGAAGCCAAAATACAGCAAATCAATAACAAGAGATTTAGAAGTCACTTCAAAACAAATGAATTTGGTAGTTACTGACAAAAACCCAGATTTGAAGCCGTTTGAGTGAGCACCGGTAAAACAGCGCAGAAATGCTTTTATTTATTAAGAATAGCCTTGATAATTTGAATGAATTCAATTAAGATTAAAATGATATTGAATTGAATAAAAATTGAATTGAATCTTGCCATAGTACCAATAGTGTAAACCTTAGAAAGAGTGAGGATCAGGTTGTGGGAATGATGACAAAGATCAAGATATGGAGGGGGGGGGGGGAGTCATATCCGGAGAGACGCTTATAGTGCAAGAATATAAAATGAGCCGCAAGCACAAGTGCCAGTATTGAAAAATTGGACTCTAGAACCCTAGCATGTGATGCTTCATGGCTGACGTTAATGTGAAATGAGAAGAGGGCGGACCCCCAAAGAAATTTTCGCTGGCCACGCCCTTTATTTTCTCATCAGGTATACTCAAGACAACAAAATTCTGTGTCATTGTCCATAAAATTTGAAACTTGTGAAAAATGCATGAACATGACTATAAACGGTTTTGGCACTGCATAAAACCGTTTTATCCACACGCAAAGTGTTTATCACTGCACATCTAACTTAGGTATACAAGGGCAGTACGGTATTTGCGTTAATAATACCCAAAGGAATGAAACTGTGTTCTAACATATCCTCTGAGGAGCTGTTCGATTAACAGGACTGTATACTCATGGGAAAAATGCTTATTCATAACCCTATCAAAACTGACTTTTTAATTCCCTTACGTTTACGTAAAATTAATTATTTTGGATGAACTAATCTTTTTATCTCAGTTTATTACAATATGCAGAAAGCTCTGCACTTTGTGAAAAGGGTTATTAGCAAAACTGAGTTTAGGTCGAGATTTCAGAGAAAAATAAACAAACATGTAAAATCTCTTATTAGTTTTCGGGATATCATTGAACAATGATTTGAACTGCAGCTTATGAAAGCGTTTGCATTGCATTGGAAACATCTGCCTTCTTAGATACCAGTTGAATTCTGCTGCATTCATTATCTGATAAGTAGAAGAGATATAGAAATGACAATGCCATCTTTTCATATTGTCTGGGGATTACTTTTCGGAATGCAGAATGAAGATGATGTTGCAGATACGTTCTGATAAACCAGTAGGGATTAATGATAACAGAAAGACAGCTGGCATTATGACAAAGCCTCCTTCGTGTTAAATGGCCTCGTATTTTGCAATGGCATGGCAACATTAGAAAGACTACCAATGTAAAATGACCACATTGAGATAATATGAGATGCACCTTTTTTTATAACGAAAGTGGTGTACCATAAAAAACTAAAGAAATTATAGAGACACACGCGGTTGTCAAGGAACACACGGTTGTCAAGGAAATGAAGAAACACACGGTTGTCAAGGAAATAATCATACATAGCATATAATCGCCATTTTGATGATCTCTTAAAGAAATGTTCTTGCTTTGAATCGGTCATACATACAGTTAACATCCGAATATTAAAAACTCTATTCTATAAGAAACTGCAGCCTGATTTTTTTCAAAGTATTTATTAGCAATAATTACATGTATAAGAAACTGTCAAGCCATAGTTTTATCCAGTTCCATATTATACTGTTTATTGTAAGCAAAACTTGTGAAACAAAATAAATGCAAGAAAAAGTTTTCCGGAAAAAACTAGCCTGGAAATTATTGGATATAGAAGACTTAGTAAAAGCTATTTACTTTCTGTCAAAATGTACAAATTTTTCTCTATTCATGATTGTCCTGCCAATCTTTTATCTTATAAGAAACTGTTCGGCCTTTTCTTAAAAATCTATTTCGTTCGCAAGAAACTTTACGGTCTGATCAGGAAAACCTTAAACTATTACTGTAAAACCCCTGGAAAATGTCTAGAAACATTTTTAGCTAACCAAGTTTGAAAATATTAAACGGTAGATTGAGCCCCTCTACATTTAAAAATGTTCTTGCAGCAAAATGTGTTCTTCCTGTATTCAGTTCGTTGGTAGAAATATTTTATCTATGCTGTAACGATGCCCTGAGTTGCTGGCAGGCTGGCAACGGCACAGCAAAAGAAACGCTGCAAGAATTGCTATGGTAATACGAGTAAGTCAGTAGATATTCAGAAATGCTTGTGTATTGGAAGAATAAGTCAGTGGGGAAACCAAACGATCAATTACGCAGAGACACTTCACCGTTGAAGTTGATAACAAACCAACACTATGTTGTTTAAAGAGGAGATACCAGATTGAAAAAATGGAATTCGATGCAAGATAATATGTGTCACTCCGCTTTGCGATCACCAGAACAGCAAAGATAACGAACAAAGAATCAGTCTTCACCTCTGTCAAAAGTTAATGCATTTAACTTGAAATTTACTCTGAAAAGGCAGTTCTGGTAGATATTCCGTCATTATTCTTTCAAAATAGGCCATTAAAGTAATCCGATTCACACGAGGAACTAAAGACGAGGGACTTAAGTTGGAAAGGGCCAAAATGACTTATCGTTAATGCAGCTATGTTTTTGTCTTGACATGATCACGGAGAGTAAAGAAAGGAGAGATCCCATGCATTTCTGCTTACCAACACTAATCAAATCCACAACCACTTTTAGCTTTGTAAGCAAACATTTGTTCGAGCTAGTACTTTGACGATAGACTTAACTTCGGGGCGGGAAAGTTGAATAAATGGGTTCTTATGAATAAAACAGATATTTCAATTCAAAGTAGACTAGTTTGTTATTTCACCCCCTTTAGAAAAGCGTTTCTAGAACAAGCTTGAAAGACATGGAAGAGGGTTTTCACGTCAATCTTCTCTAAAAAAGTGTAGGGAGAATGCAGTTGTTGGGGGTTACTTGACTTTGTGTGAAGGTATAACAGAGACATAAAAGTTTGCATTTAAAGATTAGCTTAAGAATTCTTGGAGCCTTTTTTAACGTCTTGAAATGTTGGAAAATGCTTTGCTTAAGTTGTCCTGAAATCAACCACCATGAAGCTGCAATGTCAAATCATTTGCCGATTTTCAGGCCATTTCGTATCCTATAGCATACTTGCTCCATATAGGTTTATGCATGGTACAGCTTCATCACGCCCGTCGCTGTAAGGGGACGTGTGAGCTGACACCCCCTATGAAAAAAATTAATGCAAATTTCCAAACTTGTTGGTAAATAAAGGATGGCTCAACAAATTTTTCAGAAAATGGGACTTGGGGACCCCTCTTGGGCAAAATAGCTAGTGACGAGCCTGAACTTCATACTACAGAAATCTTGGTTGATATTCGTCCCGATACAAAAAACTGCGTTGTATAGCAGCCCAGTGGCCTGTACTGAAGCATATAACGAAGGCAAGCGGAACTAAACTAGAGGCAAAGCAAGGAACGCGAACATCGAGTCGAGATCGTTGCAGATACTTGAAAAAGTCAAAGCAATTTTTACGGAAGAAAATTGAGTTTGTAACTGAAGTAGAAAAAAAGGCAATTCATTGGACTCATTTTTCTAAGAATTTACCTTAAAACCTTAGAGAGAAAAAAAAATCTGTCATCACACTCGCTACCTGAAAAGGTGCATATATTATCAAGAGGACACTAATAGAGCTCGAACACTTTGAAAACAAACTCGTCATAGAACTTTCTACTTTGGCACACTGCATTATCTTCACAACCATCAAAGAAAACTACATATTTATATTTGAAGAAACATCTATTCATTAATTGATGTTCAAAGATTTAGACATAACCAGGTTGATATGAGTTTACAAGGAAACAGTTACGTAAAAGGTATCAATTTGTGGAATGTCTCTCTTTAAATATGTCACTCAACCTGGGAAAGAGTCTTTTATTTCCTCTGCAATTTCTTCCAAAGAGAAAGCTCGTCCAGGTCATTTACCTCGAGTTATAAATGAAGCTGCATTCTACATATAACACCATAATTTCTCTTAAAACGTCATTTCAGTCATAAAAGGCAAGTATTCAACTGGTTTACAATTTAACTTTCAATATTGGAGACGATGTAATAATACTGCTTAACAAGATGTGCAGTCAATTAAGAGAAAAATTGTTTCAAGGAATATGAACTGCACAAACCTCCATATGTTCGTCCGAATGTGCTTGTATGTATCAATGCGGACTGAAAACGTATCTTTATTATATCCCTCTGTTCTTTTCATCAATCGGTTACCCTCTCTTTATCATACCACAAGACAAGCAGTTCAATCACAAGCGATGACTTTCCTAGAGACCAAAGTCAAGATGCTTGATTTGTTATATTTATCAAATAACATATATAAAACAAAACAAATGCTATTTAGCACATACACCGACAAACAAAACATGATCCGCAATGCCAAACAAAAAGGGCAGGTGCCATAAAGGAATCTATCTGCTTCCAAATTAAGCGAATGAGAAGCACCTAAATTAATAAAGTTTTTCAAAGACATGCAAATCAAAAGGGATGAAGGTCATATAAATTTATTGTTCCAACAGTAATTGGTTTAATAGCAACGGTTCTACAGTATCATTGTTGCAATTTTGCAATATACAATAGACTATTGCATAATCCCTCAAGGGGATATTGCAATATCTGAGTTGATTACACTATGCGTGAGGTCATCAAACTCTATTAATTGTGACACCTGTGTATCATAAACAATAATGGGGGGAGGGAGGGGGGAGGGGTTGTTGGTCTAAAGTTTGTATTGACCGATATTCTTCGTATAAAAAACTTCACATTCTAAAAAACACAATGTTTAAAATACAGGCGCACCAAAACCAGGACCGAGAAACCGACAAAGAGCCCCCTTCTGCAGCACCCCTATTAAGCCATTATACTTTATAATTTCAGTCTAGAAAAACAAAAATTGTGGTGCCTTGAAAGTTGAAAATATGCTCATTTTTCGGGTGTACGTGCATTCGCTTCTTTGACAAATTTGGGCGCTTATAACATCTCGAGGTATTAACACCTCACCAAATCCAGCTTCAAATTTGATGCTTTTTATTTACAGCATGATTACGTCACTCAAATTGCTTTCTATCTGTGTATCAAATCAGCGCAGTTCCCACCCCTCTGTCCAGGCTAGCTGTCATATTTCTAAGATAGCCATATTCAAATTAAAACAGACAGGGGGACTTTCGGCAATCATTGAAGATTTTCAGATATTATCATTCAATCGTGATTTTGTCGGGAAGTTTTGAGTATATAAATATTATCAAATAAAAATTACAATAGCAAAGAAAGCTTTAATGAAATTCGAGGAACCTCAAAAAGACAGTGGAAATCCTCCGATGTGAAGTTTCTTGCGAATGAATTGGCACACAGAACAGCTTTTCAGCTCAGATATCACTAGGTTAATCTATTTGACCTTATCCAGATGAAAGGATGAGTCATGGGCTTTGTAACCTTTTTAAATCATTTTCTTCGAAAATTTTGACATAAAAACTTGGCTAAACATTTTTAATTTGTAATAAAGCTAACCTCGAAATGAGACTGAGGCAATTCAAATGAAAAGGGAGGGGAAAAGTAGACTCCGCCATCCCCTCCATATGACCCCTATCTCCCCCCTCCAGATGACTGTAGCTGTATCTACCGCAAATTTTTTTTAGCCCCCTGGGGGGCTTATTGCTTTTCAGCACTTTAAAGGTGGGCTTATAAGAGAAAGGGGGCTAAATTGAGAGAGGGGGCTTGATAAATATATTGTTACAAACAACCACATTTAATGGTAAAACTAGTTTTTTGTTATTTGCCAAATAAAAAACATCGAATCAGCCTTCTATATCAATAATATTGTCATCGTCATCGTCATCAATTATTCTAAAATATCTTCTTGGGCCATTTCGCCTTCTGAATTTTTTGTCAAGTTTACTTATTTCAGCATCAGTGGGGGGGGGGGGGGGCTAAATTGAGAGATGAAGAATTAAATTTTTCCTTCTGAAAATGGGGGGCTGATAAGAGAGGGGCTTAATTGAGAGGGGGGGCTAAAATGAGAATTTACGGTGTATAACATTGCTTGGCAATGAATCCATTTGGTACTTCAAAAATCAAATTTTGAGTTTTTGGTAAACAACACAAGGTATGAGAGCAACTAAATAGACCATTTGAGAGCAGCTAAATAGATCACAGGTAAACCATTTGAGTCTGCAAGGCTCACAATTAGAGGTGTTGCTGAACCTAGGTTAATATTCGAAGAGCGGTTCTTCTAGGAATCATGCTTTGGGAATAATTGTTGACTTAACAAAAACAAAACGTCTTTAACCTTTTTTGAATTCGAAAATTGTTGGATTTTTTACCAATATGCAACCGAAATTCATTCTAAGCTTTAAGCACAGAGAAAAAGAAACATCGTTTTTAAAATTCCTTGCCCACGTGCAGATTCATCTTAAAGAAATTAGAACAAATTTCTACCATTTAACGTAGGAGAAATTTTAGTGTCTGCAAGAGGATACAAATGCCAAGTTTTATCAACTATAGCGCAATAAAACAAAAACACTCAATTCAATGTTTGGTTATAGAAAATATATCTTTTCATTGATTAATTGGATATAATTATTTCTACTCACTTGGTATCAGTAAGCTTTCTTCTGGTCTTTGGGAAATTTCCTATTTCGCGGAACAAAAATCAGCGCTGTAAAGTTTTCTAAAAATTTTTTTTTCTATATTTCGTGTCTGTACCAAACAATAAACCAGCAAAAAAAATAGTATCTAATATTGGATTGGATTTGAAATACAAAATGAGCTTTTTACTTTTATCACATAATTATCAAAAAATAAAATGATTAAATGCTTGGAGCTAACTATTACTAACCATCGTTAACCACCGATTACCATCGTTTACCATCGTTAACCATCGTTAACAAAACTTTTGAAAAGTTACATTGCTATGTATTTATTACTGATGGTAGAAAAACAAATTTTATTTGGTCTGATTCCAAGATGCAATTGCATAGTTTCAGGTTTGCTTATGTAAAAAATGGAGAAAGATATCGAAAGTTGTATCTCAGAAGTATCTCGAAGAAGTACCTGCTAGTTGAAAAAGGCGACGGGGCTCTGCCAATTATCTGAAACATATGCATTATGGTTTGTGCTTAAAACCGACATGTTCTAGATAATTGACCTTTACATTATATTTCTTGCAGAAAAACCTTTTCCTGATTTCGGTTTCCAGTCAGTTAATCGGTTTACTGGGGACATTTATCTAAAGATTTAGCGAGCATTATATATTGAACAAGAATGCATATAAACACAAAGAATAATACACATAAACATGAAACAACACAAAGATTGGGATTTGATGTTTGTATCTGGCCTTAGAGTTAACTTGGAGTATGATACTTTGGTACTGTTTGCACCAAGTAAGCAGTTTTTTTTCCAAACCCTAGACTGCTAAAAAGAATTTCGCAAAAATCTGGATCTATGTTAAGAGCATATTTAATAAAAATAAACTTGTTTCCAATACCTGCCCTCACATACTTTCTAATCTCTAATAAACGTTTTAATCAAAGTATTCTATTTTGCTTGTCTAGACAAGTCTTGAAGTTGATCTTTTCTTTTACAAATATAATATTGACATTGGTATAAGATTAAACTAGCATCGATTCTCTATCTAAAAATTGCAAGTATTTTTCATGAAAGCTCAAAGGGCATTTGTCATTTGATTTTATCAAATTTGATAAACTATGATATAAATCATAAGTAATAATTAATCTATAGTACAGTTCTTGTAAGCAGGTGATTGAGCTGCACAATCCCCTTTGTTCAATCTGTCAAATTATCACAGATATTACTTGCAAAAACGTTTTTAACTAATGAAAGTAACATAGCAATATTAATAGACTATCATCAAAGCATAAAACAATTAACATCTGCACTGCAAACTTTTCTAAAAATGGAGGCAACTTGGAAATGGGCATGTTGTATTCGATGCACGAAAAACAAAGAAGCCTTATTTATCATCATCATCATCAGGTACCATCTTCTATGAGAAGGTTGGCTACCATGACCCTCCATCTATCCCAAAATCTGAGTTTTGGTTTGTTGTCATGGTCATAGATAGAACTATTATTATCTCATTTATTATACGGTCATTAAATAGCCCTGTTTATATTTTTTCATACCCCTTTCCATATAGAAATCCTCAATATATGCAGCCTCAAAAATAAATCCTCAAAAATAAAGAACAGTGGTTGCTTGGTGTTTTGAAGAAGTTGTTAGAATCTACTAGTTGATCAAGGGAGTTGAAGTTTAGGTCTCTGCAAACAGGCTCGCTCTGCTTCAATACCATTCCGAAATGGTGTAGTTTTGCCGTGGGAATGAATGTAGCTTCAGTTAACAATAACATGGAAGGACTTATTTAGCTGATGTCATTATTAGTGAGGGTATAAAAAATACTAATGATTTTAACAAATATACTTATTATCTAAGTCATAGCTTTATCAAACTTAGCTGCTAGCTGGAATAAGATTTTAATTTTCCTAAAAAATAAACATCTAAGTAGGCTTATCTTTATTGTGATTTTTAAACACAATTGTATCTAGCTTAACAGTAGCCATTAATTCACGACTCCCAGGTTTATAAACGGGAAATATCACAGTAGTAAAACAGTCCCATTTATGGCAAAGCGATGATAGAAAGCAGTAGCAGGAAAGTTTCGTTTTGGGAATTCTCTAAAATTTCAATTTATCGACAATTCGAAAGCGTGAACTTTCAGTATTAAGATTTCTCGCTATTTCGTAATTTGGCAGATTCGAAGTTTTCGGTTCTTGAAGGCTCGATTAAAAGCAGGTTGACGGATAGAAAGTAAGGAGTATGGTAGCGATTAATGTTTAAAAAGCGCAGTTTGTATAGGCTACTGTAAAAGCAACCCGGGAGTCGTAGCTACGATATTATCTATAGTTGCCAAATGTCTTCTATTTGATAATTTCTACCTGGGTTCTTCGTCGAAATTTTGATGATGAATGTGTTCTCTCAAAATTGCCAACACGTGGTCCAAGTCTTGGTTGTACACCTGCAACAACATTTTTTTAACTTAGATTAAAAAGTTGAAAAGTGTTTTAAGTTATGGATAAAAAATGGTTAAAGAAATATGTACCAGCATAATATACATAAATAGTAAATCAGAACTAGGATACAATAGTAGCAAATTAACACAAGTTATTAGAAGTGTATAGCTGCACATATATTGGAGAACATGGAAATGTTGACAAATGAATGGAAAGAAATAACTCCTCTTACCAAAGTGTGACCATAATTATATGTGCTGATGTAATATGTAGACAAACCAGCCTGTGCTAATGGCTCTGCTACCCTTGCGACAACACCGTACGTTTCTGTAACAGATGCAAGTTAACATTACATATTTTTGTGCCAGAAGGTAGAGACGTGGAATGAGGCTTTTTGTTGGATGTGTCATTTGGATGGGGATGTGCCATTTTATTTAAAACATTTTGACCCATAATTCCGCACATGTCTGAAAAAATGTGACCCATAATTCTGCATGATTCTTCAAATAGTACCCATAGGCCCGCACATACTTCAAAAACAGATACCCATAATTCCTCACTTTTAATAAAAAAGGTCCCTTAAATAATGATACATCCCCATACCTTTGACCATGTTAAGCCCCCCTCCCCCTCCAAGCATAACATACATAATATTTTTCTAGAAAAAGCTTCTTTGCTCGAACATGAATATTGGTTGTGGAAAAAGATGCATTTGTTTAAAGATTATTTTACATGTCATTGAGAAAATTTATTCTATAGTATAAGAATTCAACAAGAAAACTGGATACAAAGCCTTTTGCCAAATCTGTTAGTAAAAGAATTAGCAAGATTTTTCAAGGTATGGCTTTCTCAAAATTATGTTGGAACAGCAGAAGTTGGTTGCAAAAGTAAATCCCTTGCTAATTTTTTTCTCGTAAGACAAGAAAAGAAGACTAGTGAAATTGCAAAATACTCACCAAAATCAAAAGGGGCATCCCCAATTTTGATCATCCGCCAGCAGTCTGTATCGGATGATGTGTGAAGGGCATTCATTGGAAACCTGAAATAAACGATTTGGGTTTTTCATTCAGGTATGTTTGCATAAACTTGATAACAGGCAATTTTTTTCCCCGGTACCTAGCCCATCCTGGCCCTTATCTGAATTCAATTAATCTTTCAATACCACGAGATTTGAGATGTGGGCTCAAGTCAGTGGGCAGAACGTTACATTTTGCCAACTGTGGCCAGATGCAAAAGTTTTGTCCACTAGACCAGTTGAGGAGTTTCTGTTAGGAGAGTAGAAAACCTCCTTTACAAAACATATAAAAGAGTTTGATACATATCCGGGCTGAATGCAGCATGTTTGTATTAGATTTAGATAGAATGGTTGCTAATATTGCATATCATAGTAAACCCTTATATGCGATATTTGATAATGCTACACTGGCAATTACCTGCAACTTATTCAATTACTGACTTGTTTGCTTTTTCGAGACTGACAAAAACGAACCTTATCCCCTTAATTTCTCAAAAAATCATATGATCAAAAAGCTAACACAAATTAAAACCACAAAATCTACCTTGAAATAGCGTTGTTGTCAAGCACCAAGGAAATGTCCCCCTCAATCATAGATAGGTGGAAGAAGTGTTCTGACTTTGCTTTGCTGAGAAAATAAGAGCTTATAGTTGAGATGAAGAGAAAAATAACTGGTAAATTATTATGCATGTAAATGCCTAATTTACTCCTAGTGGCTATGGTTCAAAACTGAGGTTGAGCACAGTTCTGGTGTTCAAAGGTAAACAAGCATGGTAAGAAAATTACCTTGTAAAAAACATCATTTCAAGCAGGACTTGAACTACACTTGGAAAGAAGGCAGAATCTAGGCCAGTTATTTGATAAGTGTCAGGGCTGACAAATGATGTTACCTCAGGTCGCTTCTTTGCTACAAAACAAGCAAAATTGGAAATGGTTTGTGAAAAAAGTGCTACAATTATTTGCTAAAGTATTTCACTTTAAGTTAACTTAGGTAGCCAATAAAATATGAACTCAAAGAGAAAATTTCATAAAATTGTCAACCAAAAAATGCAGAAATTAACACAAGTAAGCATCAGCAAAGCTGAAAAATTTCAAAATTTTATGATTGAAAAATTTAGGTATAAAAGCAAGATGTACTTTTTTATTGTAAAATTCATTTGACAGGTAACTAGGGAATGTACACATAAATAAATAATATGAATATTGGAAATGCTTTACCACATTCTTGGCCACGTGTTTTGCTTATTGTAGGCTTATTTATTGAGGTCGAGATATGTTCATCATATTCATTATAAACATTGAAGTGGGTGGCTAAGCATTCAACTGCATCCTTTAAAAATGGTTGCTGCACCTGTAAAAAAATTGGTGTAGGGTTTTAAAACTTTTTATCTGTTAGAGAACAAAGATACTTCCAGTAGAATGGATTTTTGTTACTAGATATTTATAGGATCTTTTAATATATCTTGAATCAATTACTCATTACCCAACTTCTTTAGATAGCAGAAGGAAAGTTGAGATCATGCTAAACCTATTTGAGAATCAAGATTCTTGCAGTTGGATGGAAGTTTATTGATTGAAATTCCTGGGACCTATTAATTTATTTTAATTAGTTATCAATCATCTAACAAATTAAACTAGCAGCAGAAAAGTTGATTAGATAAATTAACATGAAGCAGAAAGTGCAAAAAACTCTCCTGCAATGTAAGAAAGATATTAAAATAACTTCTTGGTTAAAATGATAAAAATGCTGCCATTTCACTATAAAATTGGACGTAGAAAAATCTTCTGGAGGACCTTAGATATCATCATAACATTTAGTTCAGCTCAGAGACACTTTCAGCTTCATCTGTAGGAAAGTTACAAAGCAGCCAGCAAAAATTATCAAATTAAAAGAAGAAATTTGAGAGCTTAAGAAGGCAAATTATTCACAACATGTTTAACATGAAAACTAACATCATTAAAGAATGCGAAGTGAATCATACAAGATTTAAACCTAGTATTCTGTTTTTCATAAGTATCAAGGTTTTAAATTGTCAGCATAATCTCTTTTGAACATTGGGCATTGATTGATTTACAGATCCCCCAAAAGAATACAACAAAAAGATGGACTTTCTTACCAATATATAGTCAGACTGGTATGTTGACAATACCAGAACAGGGATTTCTTGGTCTGCAAGAGGACAAATGACAGCCTGTGCAATTTTGCTAATGCCAGCAAGCTCTGTGGCTCCCATTTCTCCAACTGAAACTGTCAAAGCTCTCCAAGGATCTGGTGATTTTCGCAGTTTTTCACATTTTGGTAGTTCTAGAAAGCAAATAGAAAATATTATAGAAACTCTAAACTGGATTTTTAAAAACAAATGGAACAGTCTAACAATCAGATATGTTCTCTGTGTAGTTTAGGTCAAGATAAGAGACTGGAGATTGATTAAGAAGGTAATATATTGCATCATAGTCTGATGAACAAAAGACAATACTGGAGCCTTTTAAGGGATAGGCAAATTGTGGGAGATTCTATTTTTTGAAAAGCAAATTAATACAGGAATAATTTTGTAGAATAAACGTTACAAATGCTGGCTAAATCAAAAGAGAAACTGTAAGTAACATGCAATTACCTTCAAAATGTTCTCTTGTTACAATTATGGTATAGTCCTCTGATGTCTCTGTGAAGCTGAAGAATTCTGGACTGTGAACATGGAATAAAACAAAATCAATGGGAGCAAGAAAACAAGCAGATAAAACAAAATTAAAACAAAGGAAGATTAACCACACTTCTTGACAGTATTACAGATTAAAGTCTTAACAGAAGATAAGGAAGTTTTTCTGTGGTCAATAAGAGGCTTGAGAATTTGTGCCAAGAGAGCTAACTTTAGCACCTAAAGCAGAATTCAGTTTTCACATTGACCACAAAAAGATCATTATTATTATCTGCCATTGATCAAGACAACCAATGGTTCATTCAACACTTTATTTACATTTTTCTCAAAATTTTTCATACTGGATTGCACAATATATTGGCCACAACAGATTATCAAGCTCTTTCTAAACATAAAGGGAAATAAAATTAAGATCTTCTCATATATTTCCTCCTCTTTAACATAATCTTATTCAGGTTACATTGCCAGGAAACATTGCATTCTGCATAATTTTAGCTTTGAGTATTTCATGAAAACAAAACAACTAGAAATTTGAGATGCATGACTGATCAGATTTCAAATGAAGGAGAAAATGACACATCAACAAAATGCTCGCCTTAGAAGAAAATACTTCGTGAAAAGGTCAAGGTCATGACGATTGAACATATCTACACCAAAGACATTTGAGCAAACACATATGCTTGAGATGATAATATGAATGGTTTGCATACAGAACTTTGATAAGTACTGAACAAAAACTATTGCCTCAAACTTACCTTGAATCAGGAAGAAATGCAATTTTTATCAATGAATGGGTTAGTTCTTTAATGGCATGCTTAGAGATGGTGCAAACATCAAGAAGGTGCTCCAATATATGAACTTCAATTGGAGATTTTGATGAGATGTTTTCTACTGAACAACATCCCCAGTTTGCACCTTGATCTTCTATCAAGAATGGTTCATTCATATCTCTTCCTCTCTCCTTTCCAACCAGAAGAATGACTATAGACAGCTACTTTTAGCTCACAGTCTGAAAAACCAAAGATAAATTGCAAACAGACTATTCAGAGTATAGTCAACAATTTGGTAATCCCTTGTCAGTCAACATATATTTTCAAGCATTCTAAGAACTAAAACATAGAAACTTCAAAGTTTAATTTAAGACCTAAAAACTTTAAAAGTGCACCTCTAATGAAGTTTCTGTAATTAAAATGAATTTTTTAATGAAAGGTTCCCTTAACTTGCAGAGAGTGTGCCCACATTAGTCTCTCAAAATTCTTGGAAAGGGTTTGTTAACATGTTTTTTTGGAAAGAAGATGAATGGCAAAGAGGTTTTTTGCATAAATACATATGTACATGTCAGGAACTAATGAATTGATAACATGTTTTTTGGTGGAACATCTCTGCAGACCTGTATCACAAATACAACAAGCCCTGTGATTGTAACACAGACAATAAATGCACATCTGAGAACCTCCTTGCATGCGTGGTACATTGAGAGATAGGCATCTTTTCCACTGCGGTCTGCACAAATATGTACGTCAGTGCCCCACTACTTGTAAGTACTTTTTGCTTTTGTAATTGAACTCAGAATATTTTAAAACATGAGATTTTACGTTCGTTTTACAAAATTTGAATGCAAATCATTTGGGCATTCTCCAGTTAACCACGACACGTGTGCCCCTTCGTCAGAACTGCTCCATAAGTGCCCAACTGCATGTTTTCAAATTCAGCATCATAAAATCTTGCTCGATCAAGTAAATATTTTTGGTATTTCTAAACATATTTGTATGGAAGTATCCGGCTACCAACCAATTACAGAATTATTTTTTTTAGTTTTGCTTAACCTTTGTACAATTATCGTGTCCTTTTGGCCTTTCTTTTGTAATTAATTCATTAGCACAACAATAAGTTCAACGCGACACTGAATAATAATGCATCATTTGTATTTATGTTTCAATGATAGACTTACTAAGTTTGTAAAAAATAAATAAGAATTACCTTTCAGTTGATCATTGGGTGAAAATGTGACCACATCGTAAGAAAGTCACAAAATATCTATTAAAGCCCCTACTTACGTGTCGGGTTGATGGTTGGTTGCCAGGTAATGAGAAGAGAAAACGTGACGATGTGTCGCATTAACTTAAACTGTAGTCATAATTTAATAAAAAATAATGCGAAATGCTTACCGAATATGTATAATAGAAGGAACTTGAGTCTTTGGGGTCACTGCAAAGAACAATACTAATACCGTTGTAGCATTTATATTTAGGTCGGAAACTTCTTTTCCTGTTCAGCTTTCTTCATCTGAGCCAGTAGCGTAATATGTCTTCATTCAGGTCCATCCTTTACGCCAAATTGATATGCTCTAACTGTGAGAGACTTACACAAATGAAGCAGTTAACCCCAGTTAAATTTTCTACAAAAGTTCAGCTCTGTCTGAAACGTCTGATCTTTGCTGTGCAAACTTTCAGAATAAAATTTCCTGCGCAATGGCCCTTTTCATGCTGCACAATTTTGCAATGGGGAATGACAGAGAACAAAGGGGTGCGGATGTCTTGATCAGGTGATCTCAAGCAATGGGGACTTCCCCGTTTAGGACAATGAAAGGATGCAAAACAATGTAGCTTTTTATGGGGGGATGGCCTTTGACAGTAAGCTTTTGACTGGACCATACCATGCATCAACTATCCTAGGTATAGAATATAAACTTGCTATTTACAATTTTAATTATCAAGTTGTAGAATAATCAATGTTGAAATATAGATAATACCACCGTTGAAAAGGATTGGAATTACTGGGCTATATTATTGAAACTATTTTCCATTTAGCCTGGTTTCCACTGGGCGATTATTGCGATAAAGCCTGGTTTCCACTGGGCGATTATCGCGATTATCACGATAAAAGTGAAAATTCTGTTAAAGTTGTCGCCTTTATCGCGATAATCGCCCAGTGGAAACCAGACTTTTCAATTTACTAACGCAGTAGTACACCGTGATAACACCAGAATCTAAAAATCTGACGCAGTGGAATCATAAATAAAGAGAATGAGAGGATACAAAATTGGTTAATTTACACATCTATTAATAGACAACCAATCATGAAAATATTCTCATTTATCACGAGACATTCCATACAATTATGCCCTTGGATATAGCTCAATGCCAATTCAAATAAAATAGAATTATAAATTATTTTTAAGAACGCTGGGATGCCCTGTACGTCCGTTGATGCCCTGTGATCTTAAAATTCAATGTTAAGGTATAAAAGAATTCCATTAGAATTATATAAGAAAGTCAAATTTCTAAGCAAATGTTTCCTTAATATCCAACACTTTTTTGAAATTCCGTTTTGGCAAAGGGGAATTCATTTTCGGAACACAGTTTACACATTCAAAGAAACAAATCTATTTTTAAAAAAGCTCTTACATCATATTTAAGCTTGGTTTCCACTATGGGTTAACGTGAGATAATTCTGAGCTAAATTGAAAATTAACTCATGGTCTAAATTCAAGTTAACTTGAGATAGTGTGAAATAGCGTGAGATAACGCGAGCTATCTCAAAATTAACCCATGTACCGATTCGGTTTCCACTTGAGATAGAATTATGAGAAGTATGGAAATTTCAGAAATCACATTTTATTTGAGTCTTGCAGCTATGGCGGGCGTCTTACAAGAACAACTTATTTTACTTCTGCTTTTGAGAATACTTAGAAGGAAAATATTTTTTGCTAGAAGTGCCGTTCGCGATCTGCGCCAAGGTTTTCTGTACGGAGAGTCTACCAAAAAAAGATATGCGTTTGGTGAATACGACCACTTGCAACAGGATCTTAGAAATGAGAAAATGTTTCTCTTATTTCACAATCAATTTTTTTTAGTAAAGAAAACTGTTTTCAACATCTAAAGTAATACTCAGTGCAAGTGCGTTGCGTAAGAACCTCAGTGCAAATTATAGCACATTCCCCTCCCACGCATCGGCTTCTTTTGATAAGATGTTATCTCAAGTTAAATTTTGTTTCCAAGCTCATGAGATAACGTGAGTTAGCGTGAGTTAATTTTCATGAAATAATTTTTCATGAGCGTTTCCACTATGAGATAATTTTTAAACCAACTCGGATCACAAAATTATCTCAAATTAACTCAGGTTAACTCATAGTGGAAACCAAGCTTTAAGATGGCTTTACTCACATCTCATATCGACCTAAATTAGACAAACTTTAAGCGATAAGTGTTAAAAAGCTCCTATCTCCGTTACTCTCCAAAATATCTCGGTAACATTTACACAAGTATCACATTTTCTCAGAAATAGTTGAGGCTATTTAGTTATGGTTCCAAAAAGAAAAGTTTCTTTATAAAACTGAGTCATTTTTCACCATTCGATTTAGTAAAAGACTTTGAAGCTAAATCTTTAAAAAAGTGGTTATTCCACGAAACCAAACGGAAGCCAAGTCGCCACACGTGAAATGTTTATACGTGTGTTTGCAAGGAAAAAGTTGGAATTTGGACATCAAGAAAACGTCATTTCTTTCACTTTCAGTTTTGTTATTCTTGCACTGAACAAGCAAAAACTTTGGCTAACCACTTAGACTCAAGTTTAAAGATATAAAAAACGGTTTTGAGAACATCTAGGTTAATGAAACAACTGTTTTGTTCTAAGAAAATGCCAATGAAGATCGACGTAAAACTCTTAGCACTACAACACCCAAGTAAAAGTTCTGTTTTTCACTATGTTCGTTGCAACACGTCTTTTTCTGGTGAAACCAATTGTTCACATAACCTTATAACCTAATATAGGACGTAAAAACAATATGCAAACACTGCATATCAATATTTAATATTGTTTAATGAAGTCATTTAAATCTGTAAGGAATCGCTTTGTCATGTATGACGAAAATTGGTCACAAAGGTCACATGGGAACACTCAATGCTACTTGTATATCTTTCGCCAAGCTAGAGAAATTCTTCAAAAAGAAAATGCTGCAAAATCCACTCATGCTGCTGTTATATTTAGATTGTATTGTAATGATTCTGTTGGTTAGTATGCCAATATATAGTAAAATAAGTCTCAAATTGTTCAGAATCCTGCAGCCAGGAGTTTCACTCCATTGTGTACAGGTATCAAGATTTAGATGCTAAATGAAAAATGCATACCGTATTTCCTCTAATGAACGCTGCCCTCTGATAAACGCCGCCCTCTGTTGAACGCCGCATCCAAAATTTGGAGTTCGTAATAAACGCCGCGGCGTTCTTTAGAGGAAATACGGTACATAATTTAACCCACAGTCACTTGCTGAATTAGACACTCTTTACAAGGCAATACGACTGGAAAGAGTGGCAGAGGAACATAAAGTCGGGTTACTACTCGCAATCGACCGTCTTCAAAGATAGCCATGCACATTGCGGGCAACAAATTTCTAGGCATTTTTTAATACAATTCAAAACCTGTTTTACTTTGATTTTACGTAGAGATAAATGGCACAATATAACTGTATTTTGAGATCATGATTTGTCACTATTTTACTCTGTAGTTTTTGCGGATTGAAGTCTTTGCGGGATGGCTAACATCGACCATGAGGTTTGCAGAGCTGCGCCTACAAACGAGCTGCGCCATCAAGCAAGCATATGCGGAAACATTTCCCATGATGCATTACCGTCACATCTATTAGATGACTCCAACATATACATAAAAATTCCAAGGTTTTTGTTTTTGTGTGACAAAAATTAACGAGATACTAAAGAATCAAGACCACGCTAGGTGATATATCTAATAAAGTTAAATACGGTGTTCATTTAACGTGGTTAATTAAAACAACAATTCAGCACAACAGAAACAATTATCCCTTTCTGCCTTTTTTTGTTTCTGTATTCACAAAACAGAGATTTGGCTACCACTTGAAGTTATTTCTGCAAAGACAATTATGTTCTAAGACGCAAGCAGGGAATTATTTTTATCCTCAGTCACTCAATCGGAAATGGTTTAAACCTGTTTTCGTTGTTTATCTGCAGAGTCTCCAATTTTCACGCACCAGCTTCGCAAAATCATACAATATAATGTTATTCTGAACCCTTTACTCACTGAAAATGGTTTGTAGGATTCAGAAAACAGATAACTTGGCCATCGTTCATAACAGTGTAAACAGGGTTATCACTACTAATATTCTATTATTATTGATACCATCAGCATGCAGTGACGTAACCAAGTTAAAGGAAAATAAGTTTGACAACTAAGAGTCCCGAACATAAGGGACCCGAAAAGTTCTTGAAACAGATTCTTTCGAGGCTGCTTTAAAATCCAACCTCGATTATCAAACACAGGAAATCATGGACGAAGAGCCTTGATCCACTTTGAAAGTTCTTGGCGAAACTGTGCCCAGTCACCTATGCCAGATTCAGCGACATTGTATGCTGGCAGTGCAGGGTCCCTTACCAATGGCAGGTTCTTGAAATTCATTTCATACTTTTTCGGGTCATAGAACTCATCCCATTCCAATCTGCAAAATTTACGAAAGAAGTTTTCTTAGACATAAACTAAACTTAAATCTTTTTGAGACAATAAACAATACGATAACAGCATAAACAAGTCGTATATTGCGCGTCGTTGTTACGAAGGAAACTCTTTTAAAGCGCTTGCAAAATACTATCTTTTCTACTTTAATCAAACACGTACATAAAACAGACTTTGATGTAACAACCTTTTGTCTTGGTTCTTGTTTTTCTAAGTTCATCTTAATTTCCTTAGTCAGGAGTTATCTAATCCAATTTTGTACAATCCAAAATGCTTTGATCTGCTTATACGATTTTGACTGTGCAACAAAGTGTTGAATGGACAGACACATTTCACCAAAAACCAAAAGTAATGCACCCACGTCAAAAGTAAATCTTATTTAAAAATCATTTATATTTACTTTTATCATGAAAGGTACCACAATCAGTTGACTTGTCATTAGGAGAATAAAGGCAACAAGCAATATGTACTCAAGAAGACAAGTACCTAGCTGCAGAGTGACGTATATAATGACAACTACTGTTTACTGGTCTGTCATAAAGTGCTCAATTTACGTATATACACACGTTTACATACCTACGTACATACATACGTATGAACGTAATGAAAATTACTGTTTACCTGTCTGTGGTAAAGCGCTCGATACCGTACAGGCAGAGCTGTACGCCCTATTTGGTGTATAAGACCGAGGGGCAATTCACTCCTGCAAATAGCGATTTTCCCAAAAACAAAAGGATTTCTGGGGATTTTCAGCTAGAACAATAGGATTTTCACAAAAGCTGTACGAGACTTTTGTAGAGTGATTTGCCCCTCTTATAAGACAGGACGGTTCTAAGCTGCTACCCCAAGTTTCATGCTTAATGAGATCAACAGTTGCAATAACAGTTCTGGAGAAATTGCATGATAATCGCAATCAGCGTTAAACTTGGAGTAGCAATTTAGAACCGTTCTATCTTATACAGCAAATAGGAGCTATAAACGTAAGTATTACCTAGGACTATCGAAAAATTTGACACATCAAGCCTTTGGTTGAGTTAAACTTTAAGCAAAATTGGAACTAATTTGTGTGCCAAGATAACAAAAAACAAAGCTAAATCAACTGCAAAGCAAAAATAAATTCATCTATATGATCATCTATATGATCAAAATAAATTCATCAATAATTACATTCCAATAGAGATTAATTGTATACTTACATAAGATCATTTTCGTTGCTTAAAATTCCAATTTCATGTATAACTTCTTTGAAGAAAGATGGTGTTTTGGAAATGCTTGTCCTAGGAAAAACCTTATGTCAGCATTTGCATATGTACAGACAGACGAGAAGGGTTAAAGAAATGTAAACAAATGAAGGTAAAACGTATCGATTGTTTTTCTTCATGTTTTGTCTTGTCGGATGAAGTGCATATCATCGAAATATTCAGATAGAAATTCAAAAGGATTATATGTAACATTCAACGATTGAGGTTAAAAAGCCTTTTTTCCCGTGTTCTGAATTGAATTAGACAATTTATTTATCCCTTATTTCTGTATCAATACCCTTAACTTCCGATTGATTACCCAAGACAGGGAAGATAATAACAGGTTACGCTCGAAACGCATTTATTTCAAATTTGCTTATTTTCCTCTTACAATTTCAAGTTATTTCAAAGTTATATTGTTAGACTATATTTACAAGCCAGTATATTCAGGGAAGATAAAGCTAAGAAAACTGAAGTCTATATCGGGCAAAATATACAACCATGTGTCAAGATCTAGTTTTACGCCGTTTTCTAATTTTCTTGAGCGTAGTATCCAGTTTATGTATAAAGTATTCAATGATGTAAAACCCTCTTAAAGGAGCACTATGCTTTTCGGTTGTCTTATAGCCAAAGAAAATTATTCGAATAAGATGGGGAACTCAGTTTATGCCAAATTTAAAACCTATAGAGCTAGAAGCAAACAAAATTTCTTATTTTAGATAATATGAAGATTTTTCTGCCACTATGGAAAGTCATAACTGGAAAGGGATCAAATAAAGCCTGGTAAGTATGTGATGGTTTTTAATCCAATGTCTACTGAAATTTCAATAGAAGCTTTTTTTCAAAACGGGATAATTTACAAATCTTACTTTAGTTACAGTCTGTAATTTGCAACGCTACTGTCTTGTAAAGAGTCAAATGTGGGCTATTTCAATAGGGGATCTTTGATTGCTTTTGTTGTTACGATACCATTCAGAGGAAGGGAACAACCGAAGTTGCCAATCAGAAACATGGGCCAAGAATAGGTGCTTGCTGCGACAACGGAGCGTCTAAATGACAGTAGTGTTGCCGCTCCCTTCCCCTTAATCAACTTTCACCATCGTCAACTTAACAATTTCAAAGACAAAAAAAGCAAGGCTTGATATCTGGCGACGTGGTAGGTTCTCCACAAATGACACTTAAATCTGACCCCATAGGGATCCTTATTAAAGTATTTGGTCATGTCTGAGAGCACGATTTTGGGTGTCTGATTTTAGTTGTGACAGTGCTTCTGTTCTAAAAACGTGCTTCAATATTAGTATTGACCTATTAATATGACAAAAACCCTTATGCAAGAAGAAGATGCAAGCAAAGGACTACAAAATGACTTTCTACTTCTTACAGCATTGCAGAATACAGTCATGATCTGAGGTCTTTCGTATGTAACTAAGATACAAATTAAGAAATAAACAAACGAGCAAACACGCACCTTTGAAGCGTGGTGTATGCTTGGACTGTTAGTAAAGACAAGAGGTATGAGGAGGGTCGTTTCTGTGGTGTTTTCCACTTGATTTTGTCTCTCCACGACTTTACAGCGCGTATCAGGTCTCGACACTGCAATGGAGGCAATAAAAACAGGGACAACTTTATAATTCGTTTGAAGATGCTACTGATAGAGCTATAGAGTTCTTAAATGATGACGCCACAAATGTCTATCTTTAGAATTTTCGCCTTTGAATCTCCTATCTTGAAAGAGCATCATGAAATACTTTTAAATACTAAACTTTTAAAATCAGTTAAATGTATTACGAATGTGACCATATGGGCATAGGTTCTTTCCCCATCAAACCTTTGTTATTGGGAAAACTTTCATATATTTATGAACAGAGCAAAATAAAAGTAATCCGTTTGCAAAATTCAAATCTTTAATTGACTATATTTCACCCGATTTTTGACGCACTTGACTGCTTTCGCGTATTTAGAAGTATTTCGTTGTATTCTTTTAGGTTATATGGTCAAAATTCAAAAGTTATAAAAACATTAATTTAAAAATTCTAAGAACATGATGAATATCATAATAGTTATTAAGTATTTAATTATTGAAACAAAAATTTTACATAAAGTTTGCATTACAGGGTTGGCTTGAAGAGAATGAACACATAATAGAATTCTCAAAATAGAATAACCTCTGAAAAACTCATAAAATTCCACAGAAAAATCATGACGTCAAGCTTTCTTTGTTAAACATGGATTATAGATAAACAGAAACTGAAAACAAAAGAGTTAGTGTGAAACTACAACATTTATATTTGAGATCGATTTCAAATTATTGAGTAGATTTAAAATATCACAAGCTTTTAACCTGATTGTAAAAATCTTACCTGTTCATCTTGATTTCGTATAAAAGAAGATCTTATTTTTGAAGTTGCAGTTACGAAACTACGAAAGAAGACGTTTAATTATTGACTTATTAAAACCGTTCAAATGAAACTTTATATATCTTACTTTTAAATGCATTTATTCCAGAAAGGAAATGCAGTGGCTCTACATTTTTTCCATTTTTCAACGCATATTTCCAAAAAACAAGGTTAATTACCAAATCTTCATTTCAGAGCAGATATTGTTATGGTTAGACCCAACTACATTGGTGAAGGAACACAGGTAGTTTTGTAATCTTGAGTCTATAAATTTTTCACATAAACATATTCTGTATGATACTCAAAACTTTTTTGTCATGTTTGTAAAAATTGGAAAATTGTCCTTTTCAAAGTAAGAGCATGCCCACAGGTGCTCGACACATTCCTCACGTTCCCCACACCTTCTACAGAAAGCATTTTCATTTTTTCTCTAAAGTTTGCCTTTAAATGTTCCATATTGCATTATTCCAAAAGAGCAAATCTTCGTCAATAATAAGACGAATTGAAGCGAATTCTAGAACTGATTTATTCAGACAAGTAATCTTATTAGAATTGTTTTTGGAATAAAGTTTGAACATGTAGAAAAGCCTTGGCAGTGCATTCAGTATACAGAATAAGAGTTACTACTGCATAGTTTGCTGAAATTGGGAGCTGGGACTCTTGAAAAAACTGGACTATGAATCTAACCTACTGACGATTGCCGAAGTTCAAAATTCTACAAAACCATTTATCATCTCACAGTTGCTTTGGAAATCTGTATGGGCAAATGCACGATGAGTTATTAGCTTGGGTATCATGTTATATTTCTTTACAATTTTACAAGACAGTTTTAAATGACAGTCTATTCAAGGATTATTTAAATAGCAGGACTCTTATCAGTTGACATTAATAGAAATCGCTGTCTGGGGTCCGCTGAAAATTGTGTCTGATATCAGATATACAATAGCATAAAGTCTAAGGGATATAAAAAGACCAGCCATTCAGTATCATACGATATCCATCTTAGGTTTAAGCCAATCAGAAGCATCTTGTTGTATTTAGAAACGAGGACGTGCAAAAGTACAGTATCTAAGAAGAGCTTTGCGTATGACTTTTGACTTTTGCTGTCTGTAACCCCAAATAAAGGCTAGAAACAAATTTCCTGGACATACCATCCTAAAGATTCCTTTGTTAGGCCGATAGATGCTTCGTAGATTGCACTATAAGAGTCGAGTCCCCAGTTTTTTGTAGGGTAAATAACAATGCTGACATCAGAGTATCTACATTTCAGAGATATTGGTGTATGCATGAATGAAGTAAACTGCTTTTCTGTGCCTTGATTGTTGCCAGTATTGTTGTTATTGCTGTCTTCTTTGCTACTCGTATGATTTCCACCGTTAGTGACGCTTGTCGGCTCCTGCAAGCGTTTTTGGATGAACTCTAGGCAAGGGTTCAGATCACCATTGTTCAATGAATCCTCCAGTTCACCTTGACAAAAAAGTTATATCAAGATAATATATTGGTATTAGTGTTAGAACTGTCTTGATTTCGTCACTACAGCCCTCAATGACAGTAACAACACTCTTATACAGTAATAGCCCACTTATATAAAAAATAGCGTACAAGAACCTGAATGCTGACTAATTTAAAGTTGGATACGAAGAAACTGTTGAGCCTGAATTATGTTTTTTTGCCAGTAGTTATTTCGAACGTAAAATAAATTAAAAAATGAGATAAAGTTTTCCAATCACTAGCTTTCAACTTTTTGAATTCAAAACACTGTCTTGTAAAAACACATTACTTTCTGCCAAATTGTTTAACTGTCCTTACTTTCCAGACTTACTTTCCTATTTTTTTCATCGCAAAAGGAATTAATTTCTTCAAAGAAACTCATCAGCGTTTATAAACATTTATTTATTTAACAAGAAACTTTACGGTCTGATAAAAAAATGAGCTTCTTATGTGCAGGTTTATACTGCAACTGAAACAGTCAATTCAGACCTTTCCAGTGTTGCCTGTTCTTCCCAGTGGTTCGGAAGCAAAGTTCAAAATATGAGCACAGGTTTGGCCAAACAGATAAAGAAACAGTCTTTGTTGCAGTCTATTGACGTCTCTGTATTTTGAAATGGAGGAATAGTATGCTTGCTAGAACTCTTCTTATCATTTTAACATGTTTATGAGAAGAACCTTTAGATTCAATTGAATAAACTCCCAGGTATTTTTAAGATTTGCATTCTTGCACTTCCCTTTCACTTAAGAACCATTTGTAATTGTTTGATGTTTTCTATTGTTTTTTCTGAAACACGATTATTTAAAGCTAATAATAATGACATTCATATTTTTTGTATCATTTAGTTTATCAAGCTGAATTTGGAGATATTCCGAAGTTTCAGCTAAAAGTACTGAATCATAGTTTCAGCTAAAAGCCTGTAACAGCGTGTACGAAATCCGCTTCAAGACTGGTTCATTTCGCTTTTGAACTGATGGCTACATTTAAAACGTTTAGTAATAATGAAAAACCAAATGAAATCTTATATATATAAAATGTGCCCATCAGCGCACGAACCTTTTAAAAATACAACGATATAAAGTTCCATCTTATGTCTAGTCACTGTTCCTTCACCATATGCACCAACTGGGATCACAGAAGCGACATTTTTGGAGTTCTGGAGAAGAAAATTCTAAATTAATTTTTACCATGATCACTTATAGAAGAGATCAAGAGCATATGTACTATAAGACTTGAAAATAAAAGCAAAAAATGGAACGAAAAATATATAAAAAAAACACGTAGATGATGAGGGCAGAGAAAATTAATCAGCAGATTGGAACTAGGTGAGGGCATGACTTGGCAGAAATAATTGAAGGAAGAAATCTCATAAAATGTCTCTCTAGTGAATATCTATCCACACATCTTTAGTAAATTTATCAGAAAAATGCCTATAAAAAATGTAGAGGAAAGTGTATAGATTTGTACACAAAGATATATCAACCTCCACCCTACCCTTCGCGAAAGGTTTTGTTCATATATCTATGCAATGGACTATTATATTGGAATGAAATAGAATTCTGATTTGTAATCCTGCTTAACATTTATAAGACGGCAGATATCATGGTAATTCATTTGAGTGTCAAGGCCAGGGGCGTAGCAAGCGGAGAGCTGTAGGTGTTGGGACACCCCCAATTCTTCATAATTTGTCGATAAACCTTCAGTTGGTCCAAAAACTGTCGTTAAAATCGTCTATCAGTAGGTGAAATAGTACCTAAATTTCTCCTTGTCTATGTCTTTACATTTTACTATTGATGACCCTCTAACCCCTCGTCTGGAAGGTCATACTAAGCCACTGACCTAGACCTAGGCGGAGCAAAATACTTCATCACCAAGAATTCAATTATCATCTTTATGCAGATAAATCATTTTGATTGAAATTCCTCTAGATCTATTGACTGACAGTGGCTGGAAAATCAAAGGCAGGCCAGGGTATAGCCTACCGTAAGAAACGGGTATTGAGACAAGTTTAACGATTAGTTGGGTTCTAACAAAGTACTGATTACAGAGAGGAGAAAATCTAACGAGGAAGAAATGTGTGAAGGGAAAATTGAGCGAACCGAGATTTCAATTGCTTACCTTTAGAGTTTCTTTAACCCAATTGAAAATATCGTTCATTTCACTAATCTTTCTCGCATCGGGCTTGGATTTTTCAATGAGCTTTGCTATACTTGTTTTGTTGAACTTGGCAATATCCTTTAGAAAAAAATAGCTACGTGAATTTTGATATTTGTCAAAATCAGTCCTACAAACAACAATAATACTGGTATAGCGTTTTTTAAAAAGCTTGATAACAGAAAACAAGGTTTAAATAAATACAGCATTAATGAAATGGCATGCAAAGCCCCTTAACTGATGAAGTGTTATGCACGAAACGTTTTATCATAATATACAAAGCAATACATTATCCATTGTTATCGTCTTAGTATAAAGTCAAGGCTGTCCGTACGATGGGGCGTGTGATTTGTCACATCAAATCCCGCCGGTTGATGTGACAAATTTGCAGACTTGTTGGCGAATAAAGGATGGCTAACCCACTTTGTCGTCAAGTGGGACCTGAACACCCTATCTTGAGCTCAAAAGCTAGCGACGGTCTATCTTGAGCTCTTGTGTATAGTTATAGCCCCACGTACAATTAACTTATATATATCCAGTACTTTTAAAAATCTTCCGTGAGTATTGGCAGCTATCCCTAAGAATTATTAAGGGAAGATCCCTGATTTCATTAAGCCAGCAAAAACAGTGTTTAAGTCATCGATGAATGCTTAGACATCGATGTTCAGCTTCCCATCACTAAGCTTTCTACAATCAACTAAGCATTGCAAATATGGGATTCCAGCAGGAGGAATGGTCTCAAAAATCTCCACCCGTTGTTATGTAAACCCTACTAAGTGCTTACTATCATACACTGATTTTGTATTAAACTTTATCATAGCTGTGTGTGCTACATTGGAAAACAATATCACCAAACACAAGGTATGTGTCAAGTAATAACGAAACGACCGCTTAGTGAGATCTCTTAAAAACACCATAACCAAAATATTAATAGAAGCACCTAAAAGCAATTCGCAAAACCAAAATGCGATGAGGTTAATTCACTTTGCAGCTGGTACAAGAATTAATTATAAAGTAGCATAGACAAGACAATGTCTTTTAAATCTTTAGTATTTCTTCATTTCGGTTCTTACCGAAAACCTTTCCTTGGCCAAATTTCTTTTCTCTATTTGCAAAATGTTTTGAAAATCAATGTTTTTTTATTTCGTTCTCACAAAGCATTGCAACGGTGGGTAGTGCAGGCATGTTTATATAGAAATTTGATTAACTGCGATTGGAATAGTTGGTTGTGTTTTGCCCTTTTCATTGCCGATCCTGTGTACCCTTAAGACTGCCAAAAGGGACAAAAAGCAGTGTTATTCCAGGATTATCGAACAGTTCAAAACCTCTTGAACTTTGTGATAGCTTTTCTAACCCCAACTACTATGTTACTATGTTACCCCCCCCCCCCCTCACTACTATGTTAAGGAAGGACGTGAACATTGCTTTATAGGATATCTATTTACTTGTTTCACATTTTATGAACATCAGTACGGGTTATAAGAGCCTCTCCAGCCAAATTTTGCACTTGTATTTTATTGGCTAATCTAAAGGAGTTGAACCTGCTGATCACGAATTCGTTATTTGTTTTTCGATATTTGTGATTTTACAGTTTGTGAGATATAAGCTCTTGCATTTCGATAAGTGAATTGAATTAACCGACAAAAAGTTTTCAGTTTGGTGACACTGTGACGCAATTTTGACGTCTTTGTGCATTTCGTTAGTCTCGCCTTATACCGAATCGAACGACGGCGATTCGCAAATTGAGCACTGCAAGTGATGGTAATCTCAGTTCTGTTCCACCGGCTTCGATTAATTATACGCGAGGGAAGAGCTGGAACAGGAAGCCGTAGCTTTGTGGGCCTACACAGGTGATCAAAACAAAGTCGTGACACAGCATGGACACATTCCGACCCGCAAACTTAGAATGATTGCAAACATTTAATATTTTTCGATCCAAAAAAGCTCCTGCTGTAGATTTAGATGCAGTTATCAATGGCTAACGAGAGCCGCACACTGTGACGTCAGAATGTCATCAAACTGATTCGGCTTTTGTCGTTTTTTTCTCGGAAAGGTGCATCTTTAAAGCCTTATGACTTCTAAACTAGTTTGAATTTTGCAAAAACAACGACTTTGCCATAATACACGCACAAGATGCTAACTTTCTAGTCAATAAAATTTTTTTTTGGCTGGAGAGGCCCTTTAAACATAAACCTTCTATTGATAAACACAATTGAAACTCGTTAGGTATAATCATATTCACGTCATGCTTAAGCAAACCCAAACTAAATGAACTTTCACATTGAAAATCAGCCTTTCTCAACAAACATCGAAGACATCAATATGTAAATAAGGCACAAAATAGCTGGAAGATTCAATTATTAATTCGTTTTCTTTACTCGTGCAAGAATTGCTTCAATAACTTCAGCAAAACAAAAAACCTCAATTACAGGGTTTATTTCAGCAGTAACCATAAATTATTGATGCTACTTAAGCAGCTTGCATACTATTATGTACAAAATCTTTTCATTTTCTAATCATAAGTATAAAGTCTGCATCTCTCTCATTGTCTGATAAAGACCTCCTCTTTGCTTTGAATTTTCAAATCACTCGAGAAATTATTACAAAACTATTACGGAAGGTTAAGTCGTACCACGAAGACTTTGCTATTCTTAAAAAATCCTTTTGCCCATTTCGGGCAGTCTTCAAGGAGCCACAGTCATACAAAGACAGTGATCTGTTAATTCCCTAAAGATCTGAAACCTTTCAAAAACTATGCAAAAGGCGAGGTTATATATACAGGGGTATTTCAGTCTCGTTTGCATACATCGGTGATCGTCGCCACTACAGTCAAAGTTGGCAGTAAAAGCCAGAATATCGAAAACCATCGGCCACCATACACTCTTTTTTTTATAAGAACAATTTCATAAGAACACGAGCCTCAAAACTGGTCAAAAGTTAAGAACAAATTAAGAACATGCTGAGGCTGAATTTCTGCCAAATGCAATATTGAATAACGTTTTTTCTCAAAATCGAGGATGATTAGCGATGTGTGGGTGCTTTTTCGGCGAATATTCAAATTTGTCAGCAAATTAAAGCTGTCTCACTCACTTTGTTGGCAAATGAGGCTTGAACACCTCCTAAGAGCGAAAAAGCTAGCAATAGCACTGCTTACACCCTCTTAATTTAAGAACAAATTAAGAACAATCCAGCAACTCAGATTTTCGAAAAATTCAGAACAGTCAGCCTGAACTTAAATTTACTGGTTCTTATAAAAAAAAGAGTGTACCTGGTTATCGCAAAGAGGTAAATTTTTACTTTACCGACGTTTCCCGAGGATCAAAAGCAAAATAAATGTTCTTCAACTAATCGGAGAAACCTGTTTCAAGGGACCGAATTAGCGTATTGGGGTTGTATCCAACAAGAAAAGTGCTTGATAAGTTTTGAACAAGGCTACAAAACGTTAACTATGTGGGAAATTGAAGGATGCCAAAATATGTTTTCCAAAGAGCACCGGACTGCCAGTTGTGCCACTGTCCTCAAGGATATCCTTGACCGGACATATTCACTTGACCGGACATGGTTCAACAGCAACAAACCTTTCTGCGAATAAAAATAAAAAATTTTCAATCAATTGTTATAGCATTACCTCGAGAGAATTACTCTCCAGACTGTGAACATATCCTTCAACAACCGTCAGCTTTTCTTGCAGAGAGCTGATCATCACGTCTTTGTCTTTCAGTGCAGTTTCTTGTTGATCTAATGCTTCTCTGCTGTTGTTTAAAATCTCCTCTTTTTCCTCTTCCAGGTTTGATAAACTCATTTTCCTGTCAAAAAGACAATTTTTCTGCAAAATTCAAATTTTGACAGTTCACCATAAAAAGAAAAACCTTATAGAATAATCCAAATAGTTTTATGTTTATGCAAGCTTGTACAAACAGAACCGAAACTTGTTGACTTTTAACCACTATTAACTGAAAAAAATAACGTTGCCTAAAAAATACCAAATCTCGAGATATAGTACACTGCAAAGCTATGACGCCTAAATTTTTCTTTTTTAGTCTAATGCCAAACAGAATTTGTACAACAAACTCGGTAAACTTTTGTTAAATAACAACGAAGATATCACCAAAAATTGGTTTGGCTATTGCGTCTTGAGATTTACTATTTTGTTTTGAAATATTATTTCGTCTTGGTTAAAGCAGATAAATATCAGTGTCCTAAAACTCTCAAGCATTAGAGAGTATTTACCAAATTTAACGATATATATATATGTCAACAGTTATTTCTCTTCCCTAGTGTGCTGTTTCATAGCTCTAAATTTTTCCTCAGAAAAATTATGTCAAAAAACATAATGCATTGTAACTCGTTTAGAAAATGAAAATTAGGTTTTCGTTATCCCAATTTATGGTAGCAGAAAACTGGCACATATTCAGCCATGTTACAGTAACTGTGCTACTAAATATTTTGAAAATAAGGGACCTACCAAATCTGCTCTCTAATTTCGTAATCCCTTTTTGTCTCGTTTGAAATATTGTTATGATAAAAAGCAATGGCTGCTACGTCATCAACAGTCATGGAAACTTCACTTGCACCACAAATGTAGTTTGAATTAACGATACTGATTTGGATACACGACTGGCCATCGTCATCAACATACGGGCTCTTTTCGCCATTGACCTTAAAACAAGACATTGTTTAAACGCTTTGTGAAAAAGACACTCATTTTTATATAAGAAACTCACTTTAAGAAATGAGTATTGGGCAATCGGAAAAAATTAAGAATTTTCAGGACACGAACAAACAAATTAAGAAACTATGAAATTAAAAAGGAACTAAATAATTTCTTGAAAAACCAACAATATGAGTGGCTGGTTGGAATGACAATTTAGACACAGAGAATAAAAAGATCCTTCCCCTTGTTAAGTAGAACATTCTCAGTACCCTCCCCAACAAGTTTCTGTAGGAAAGTTTCCTAGCATGAAAATTAAATATAGGCTCCTCCAGTTCCTTGCATACAAATTTAAACATCAGTCCCGAGCATACATTTAGCATTGATTACCGGTCATTTATTTAGGGTTAAAATGATATGGCAAATTAGGCAAATGCTTTGGTTATCTTTCACCAAGGCCATGCCATTATAAACCAAAATACCCCTTCTCTGATGCAAATTCAAATATTTTGTAAGTAATCACCAATCAATATAAATGGAACAAATTGTTGAATGTTTCCAATAAAAATCTTGATAGCAAACGATGATGAAAAGGTACCTGATTTCTTCTAATTGGTAACTGCATGGAGTGAATTTCCCCAGCATGCTTGTAAACACTACTGTCTGCACCGTTTCCATCCTTCTCAGACCAAACTTCTACACTCATCTCTGCATTCTGAAAATTGATAACTCGCAAGAACCAAATCGTTTTAAGCTGTTTGTTTCTCAACTCTAGCGCCTTGATCTGCTTGCATTGAGACCGCGGATCGATCTGAAGATCACAGAACAACTGTTCTTCTTCATCGTTATTTTCTTCAGAGTAAACTCTGACTAACCAAGGAAAGTCTCGTTGATCTTTGAGGTTTATGCCTGCAAAATCAGGATCTTGAAAATCATAGCCAAAATTGAAATACGGTTGCACCTCCACGAACGTAACACCAACTCTAATAACACCATTGGATCCTAAAGCTTGAAGCTCCTTCGCAGACATAAGGTAGCCAGTTCCAAATACCTGTGACTGTCTTTCGTGGAAGTTCTGTTCAATCTGAAAACTAGGCCCACCTTCAACAAAAAGTAGAAATCTAACATGATGACGCAGCTGAGAGTTGTCGTTGACAACCGAATCCCGTGATAGATACAACGTAGCCTTTTCAGTTTCTTTGGTTCTACTTTTCCCTTCCTCATTGTTCTCATCTTCAAAATCATCGTCTTCAACTTCCCCTTTCGGAAAGAGTATTAAAGACCATTCAGCACCATGGAACGAGAAATTGAGACCCCTGACAAATATCCTGCCTGGTCTCGAAGTTACTTGAATTTTGTCCAGAAAAGTCGTAGTTTTTACCTTCAGTTTAACCTGTACCACTAATGTATCGCTTATTAAGTATCCAGGGATGTTATCTAAATATCGCAATTGTATGACTTCTCCATAGCCTATCCCCGACCCAGGCCGTTCGTAGATATCATCCTCCAGAATGCTTCCCTCCTGCACTGTTTTTGAGCCGTCAAATTGATTGATAACATAAAATTCAAGCCCAGTTTTGCACTGGCACTTGATTGGCGATTTTTGTCCCATTTTTGTTCCATACCACCTAACAAACAATCCCAAATGTTCACTTTTCTTACGAATTTGTAGCTTCCAAATGTGACCAGCATATCTAAATGCCCTGGATAATTTGTTTTCGCCAACTTTGCTAAAACTCGAAATGGTAAATTTGTAAAATGAAATATGATCCACTTCATTAAACGTGCCGAAATCTGTAAGACGAAGACTCATCTTGTTTGGCTTGCCATCAATTCATGTCAATACCTACGAGAACCAAGAAAAAATGAATTGAACTACAAAATTGAAATAGCAGCAGATAATTTTGAAGTAGCTCTTCGATGATTGAGAGAATTACCACAAAATGTCATTGCCATATCTTGAATTGAGAAAACAAAATATTCCTAAAAAGCAGCCATACAAATAAAATAACTAAAAATATCAAATTTGTTTAAATGTATTTAATATATTAAAATATATGGTTATGTGTTCAAATTGGACTTCTTTCTAAGAAATCTCGACATGTGTTTTCTCCTGCACCAAGCTTATGCGTTACTTCAGATTTGTTCAGAAGATTCAAAGAACATTGGCAGAAGAGTTATAAGCTTAAAAAAACGGGGAATGACTACATTGTTGAAAAAACACGTGCTTTTGAACACAGCATTCAATTTAAACAATTTATACCAATTTTCTTCTTGATTCATTTTTTCCACGCATCACCTTTTAATAGAAAAAATTCACTAAAGCCTGAAACATCGTATTTTAATTGGAAATATTAAACAAAAGAATTATCACAGTTTAATATTTTTGCGTTGCAGCCTATTCGAAAGTTGTTCGTCCTCCATTTTCGTATGACGCAAAAGAACGTTGTTTTGACGTGTAAATTTTGTTTAGGGCATTTAAATGACGCACTTTATATCACTGTTTGAAAACCATTGACAAAGCATTTTATACGTGAATGCTCAATTCACAGTCAGATAAAATATAATGAAATAACTAGTTACAACGAAAAATCTCTCATATAAAAGAATAACTTAAAATACTATCCTTTGATAGTTTGACGCAGAACTTGATATTAGCAACAATCAATAAATGTTGAAAGTGTTACTGAAAACTAAAAATTGATATAAATGAAAAATTCAACACCAAACAATTATACTGCATACAAATATACCTGTATATAACAAAACAACACAATCCTATGGTATCTGATAAAATTTACATCTGTACTTAGCTAGATATGACGGCTATCAATTTGATTGCAAATATTATAGAAAATATTATACGAAGTTGTTTGGTACTATTCAATATTGCTGTCATTGAATATTGTATTATGTTGTATATTGCATATCATTATTACAGTATAATCCTTCAGCAATATCATTGTCATATTCTTGCTAGTTTTACATCTTAGATAATATAAGCGAATATAAGCTCTTAAGATTATTACAATATATACCATCAAACAGCTAGTCTAATATTTACATAAGAGCCCCAGGGACTGTAGTCAGTATATTGTCCATGTCTATATGAGTTTTAAAAACATAATTCATTACTTCCCTTTTCAGCTTAGGAATTCAGCTTATATTATATAGAAAAGTGTATAAAGTACTGAAAATTGTAATAGAATTGAAAATATAGATGTAAAATGGTCCTTACTTGCTTGTCATGCGAAGATTTCATTGCCAAACACTTTTCTGTGAATACAGAGTCACTGATCTTTGTCACATCTCCAGTTACAGCCCTATTGCTGACCTGAGTCAGCCAGTTGGTTATCACAGCCCTACTTCACTGAGTTGAACGGAAAAATGCAGAAACCTACAAACCTTTACCAGGGTTCTCCTGTGAAAGCCGCATCCTGCGAGCGAAATTACTGCAGCAAAGCGTAAAATATGAGTGAATGCCCGGTCTTGTATCTCCAAATGCTGAACCAAATCGATATTGTCGGAAACGAGCTCATTTATGAGCACTGAATACAAGCGCTGTTTTGTGAATTAAAATTTCATGATCACATCGCTAGGGTGATCTATTCGCGCTTCTTTCTTGAATAAAAGAAACATAAACATCAAATCATTACCAGTTGTGTTTTCCAAGGCGAACAGGTAACATAGCATGGCCATTCGAAGGTTATCCACTTCGCATTTGAAAGCACTTGCAATGGCAGACGTGTTCTGTAGCGTAAAAGGCAAAATAAAACAAAAATTCTAAAATAGAATTACGTAAGTAGACAAGAAAAACATCGCTGCTTTTTCAACTTGGATAATAAATGGGTTAACAGCTGTTTTGGTGGCGTTGCTTCAAAAGAGTCTGTTCAATAAAACTAGAGGGACTATTGAAACCCAAGTGTAGTTGATTTGTCTCATCTAAACTAGCAAAGTATTAATAAGCATAAATCATAGGAACATGGTACAAAAAAGTTGAAAAGTCTCTAGATAGCAGCTAGGGTCATATCGAGTTGTATCAAGCCCTGAACAGAGATAGGCAAGTAGCTTTCTGATACAGATTGGAATGCCGAAGAAACGTCAATGCATAGAAATAACAAAAAAAAAGAAATTGCTTGTTGTTACTCAAGATTAAGTAACGCAATGAGGTGAAAGATATAGAAATAAATTGACACATATTGCAAACAACTTAAGAATGCTGCAAAGAAGGTAAATTTCTCATGAAAAAGATCGTTAAAAATAAACGAACACTGAAGACAAAACTTTTGGAGAGAAAATAGATCAACCAGCGAATGTTAGGAAAAGGTGGGTATACACTTATCCTGAGGTAATGAAACAACCTTGCATGGATAGTAATCGATTCACAGCGATAAGTATAAATCTTAACAGTAAGTGTTTAAGGGAGATGATTTGTCGTAAATAAGAGAGATCATTGGCCGATAAGCGATAATTATGGGAACAACTTATCATCACAGCGAAGCGTGGTTTTATTGAAATTTTATTAAGATATTGTGACAGAAGAAGCAAACAGAAGATTTATCTATGAAGGAGTTGCTGGAAATCCAGTAAAAAAGACCTGTTAATCTCATTACATTGGATTCTCGTCGTCGTATTGCTTTGTTCCTGAAGATCTTTTTTATACTGCTAATCGGTCTGTTGTTTTGTGGTTGGTGACGTATAGACAGAATTTTGCACAGTTTGATGTGTAGATAGAACTGGGTGGATCTCTGTTGCTGTTTCGGGTTACAGGCTAAAAGCTACGATAACAGAACATTTTCAAGCAACTAGGTGTCTATAAGTAACACCTGAAAAAAGATAGTTACTTGATGACAATGTAAACATGTTTACATATTAAAGCGAAGATTATCATCATACTATTCTTAATTTTTGACCAGGGCATAACGAATCCTAATAAAATGAGTTCATGGTTGCAAAAGCAAGAAAAGCGCTATCTTTACCAAACCAAGGTGCAACTTAAAGACTCATTGCTAACAATGAGCCATTGCGCTGTGTAGGCATTCCCAAAATGCATTGCAGACTATCTTAAATCAATTTTGGTTGATTTGCAGAGGTTTACTAGACTAACACCACAAGCCTCTGTTGTGGCGTCCGTCATGTGAGGCAGAAGCGAAGCAGAGGCTCATTGAGTAAGTCTAGAGGAATAGAGGTTTACCGCCATTGTTCGTATCGTCGCCTAGACGATTTGCCACGCGCGCAAAGGCTCCTTGTAAGGAACGGGGAAAGCTAAAAACACTTGATTGTATTATTTTGAAACTCACTCGGCCACCAGGTGGTGTCCATTTTGACAATGACAGTTTCTTAATAAAAAGTGCGCTGTTTTTGTCCAAAGGAGCGAATATCAAAACAAGTTATTTAAGCGAAAATAACAATTCTTTCAACAAAATTGATGATGAAGATCTTTGGCATCCAAGCTTTCGCAAAAGTCATTGCTGCTAACATTATGTCCTTCAAATGCTATATAGCGCCCAAAGAATGTCAAAAAACCTGGGGAGAAGGGAGAGAAGAAGAGAGCCTCGCCTAAGCCTGTTAAGTAAAACTGGCAAATTTGCCAGAAGCTGCTTATCTTATTTTTGAAAAACAAATCTCTCCTGCTTCAACAAGAAATGGCATTTGCCTTGAGAATATATTTCTGCTAAAATATTTAGTTACTGTAAAAAAGCTATTAACGAATGGGGGTTTAGACGACAAAAAACGGAAAGGACACATGTCGAGGAAAAAAGTCGTATGAATAAGAGCAAATGCCTCAAACAAGATAACATGTGCATACACAGTAAAACTAAAATATTGTGCTGTCAGAATCTCTTACCGTATACTGTTTTATAATAAAGGAGGTACAGGCGATAGGATAGAAACAATAATAGTTTTTGGAAGATTCTTTTTTCAGAGAATATTTTCCCCAAGGAATTTCAGCTGCAGCACAGGAAAAATCCAGAATCCCCCTGAGGCGAAATTACCAGTTTATGGTAACATTGGATAATGCGCCAGAACGGGGGGAGGTTGGCAGCTATTTTATGACACTGGGTTGGGAAGTTGGTTGTGTACTGGGAGTTAAAGAGGGGAAAAGGGGTGCTAGAATTGCGGGTCCCATTTACTAGAAGGCTTAAAGAGATATGATAAAAGCACACATTAATCCTTTATGAATTTCAAAACATAAATACTAAATTTACAAGCACGGCACGGCCAGCAGTAAATTAATAACGCTTACGATGATTTTTTCTTATCAGTAAGGGGAAAAGTTGTGGATAAACAAATATATTAGAGATATTGACATCTGAATTTCCATTGCGTGAAGTGCTCATGCTGGAGAAAGTCGCAGAGAAAAATTTCTAAATATACAGCATAAACTGTAAAAAAATGGAAAAAAAAGTCTGAATAAGTTTAAAGTAGAATCAAGTAAAATGTAATGCAATTACTGCAGTTTGAAAACTGGTTCAATGGAAATGAGATTCTTATTCTTATTATCTTATAACATTTGACTCTTATTTCATATGAATATTTGTGAAACATGGTTGGATTTTTTCATTTAAGATAGGAAAATTTTTACAATCATTAAAAAAACATACAAATTGCTGATGATATAGCTAATCTATATTGTTACTTATTTATATTGTTAATTACTATAGGCATTTGCAGTTGATTACAATTTACTCGTTTATCACGTTCTTTCTTGCTTGAGCTTTTGTTGAGAGGGTCTTTTGTTTGTTTGCTCCCTATTCATTCGCTGTCCTGAGATGCCCGCTTTGTCTTTGTTGGAGGGACCGTTTCTGACACATTTTACGTTTCCTTTGGGGGCTTATATTGTGTATATATGGCGTAAAGTGCGTGTATTATCATAGTCATAAGAAGAGAGACTATGGTATGACTATGGTATTATCTAACCATATGATCTAACATAAAAGCTGTTTATTATCTATACAGAGCAATGTGGCGTGCTTGGGAACGTTGGGAACAAACAATTGGTAAGTGTTAGTTGTTAGAACCTATTTAGTTAGTTCTGTTAGTTATTTTAAGCTTAAAGTTATTTATTTGTTATAAGGAGCTATATGATATGTAAATCTGTTAGTGTGTGTTTATTTCTAGCCGTTTTCTGCCGACGTTCTCTGAAGCTACATGTATCAATACTTTATTTACCAGTTACGTGCATCAAAAAACAAATATGAAAATTATCAACATTTTTATAATATCTGTAAAATAACTACATTTTCAATATTAAAGTATTAATTTTACTTACGTATCATTTTTCTGATGCTATCATTAATCTTTCTCCACACAGATCTCATAAGATGCATTTCTAGACAAAAAATGAATTTTCGTTGGATATCAGAATGTCAGATTGTCAGAATGATCGAGAGATTCCTAATGAAATTATTTTACAATGGTTTGTCTCTTAAATGCTGGATATTTGTAAACTGCAGCAAGTACAAAGGATTTCAAGGAATTTTCATCTTAACATTTGGACAAAGACAACTCTTACATGAGAATCCAGAATCACCAAAAATGAAATAAAGCACAAAACATGGAAATTCGACTCTTAAAATTACTATCTTTTACGGACAATACTGCTTAATTGCCCGAGTAATTGCTAAACTAAAGAGTAGTATCACATTATTATACAATATTATTTTCAAACATTACTAACTTCTCCATCAAATACCACAATAATCAGAGTTTTCTCTTAAACTCTAGCAAGCGAAGATATCATTTAATATCTTATAAATTGAATATTTGCGTCTCTTTAAAATAATAAACAATAATGTTGTTTATTTACCTGTGTATCTGAAAGGTAGCAGTTCAATGAATCTCGAGAAAATAGCTTGCGTCACCTAAAAATACCTACATATTAGGAAAAGGAGGTATATTTTCAAAGTGAATTAGCATCGGTAAATTGGCGTCTTGCACTTTATTTTACTTTTGAATTAAGATACGTTACAAGCGTCTAGGTAGCAAGTTAACGAATTCTAGAATTCCTGAATTCGGCAAAGAGATTTGAAAGGGTGAACACTGCAAGAGTATATCGTATTTCGTATATGTCTCAGGGAATCATATCTTTGATTTCCTGGGAGCACTGTCCATGGTTGAATTTGTCTAAAATTTAGAGATTTTTACAACACATAAAACAGAGCATGAAGAGACTTGAACTAAATATTGGCAAAATGTTCAACATTGAGGGTTTGTGCAAGAATAAAAGCCTTGATAAGGTGATACTGCAACAAAAAACAATGCCTCAACAGCTAATTATTTTCAGATTGCCTATCTTACCTTTGCACAATACTTTAATTTCAATTTCCACTTTCAAAATTCAAATTTCAAAATTAGCCAAAATCCACATCCTATTCAAACAACTGGTGATTTTATGATCAAGCACTTATAATACTAGCCTTATTTCATGCGCAAGAGGTGTTGACACCTATTCAGAATATTTTTATGGTCAAAGATGGTTCCAATCCCAAAGTGGAATTTAGTTTATAATGTACAGTCTTAAGTTATACTTGAAAACCTAAAGTGATTTCTTATACTTGAAAACCAGTGGCTTTAGTTTTGCAGATAAATAATGCAGAAAACTGGATTGTTTTCAATCTGTGTGGTCTAGGTGAAAGAGCATACACGGGGGATGTTGTTAAAGGGGAACAACTCAAAAAGAAGTTGTATCCATGAACAATCATTTTGCATTGCCAATTTTGATAAGCTGTGGGTTTTGCAAAAAATGATAGTCTGTAAAAATGACAAAACAACAGCAATTCACACCAACATATTCATCACTAAAAACCTCCTCATGGAAAACTATTTGACAGAGCTTAAACTTTACAAATTTTTATAACCACCTTCAAAGCAAAATTAATGCTACAAACACTCATTCAAATGAAAGTCAAATAGATTTGTCTGAAGTTTCGTAATGCATAACATCAGAAATGTAAAAATATGTTTGTTTATTACCAAAACCGTGTTATGGTTAGAGATACTTTAATACAGTACTTTGAATATACTTGCTTTGAAGAAAATTGTCACTGATCCATTAGGATCCTTAATGGATTCATGCATAGATAGAATGTTACATTTCACATCAATTCTAGCTCGCAAGCTTATAGCCTTCCTGCATGGGAACAGGTTTCAAAATTTCTAAAATATTTCTTAGCAGGCCAATTAAAACACTCTAAAATACACTGCAACTGATGGATCAGCTTTTGAAGAAGTAAGAAAATTTGAAAGTTTTTAACATAATATAGAAATATGTACTAGTTACTCTAGTATACAATTATTATTGTTGTTGTTGCATTCTTTGGATCATCTGTTCATCTTGCACTGACATTGAAGTCAATTTTTTACCAACTCTTTCATGAATTTCAAGATACTTAGCTACACATCTGTCAAGGCAAACTGATTCTCCTTTAGTTAGTTCTGCTTCTTTGTACTTTGTTGGAATACATTTCTTCTGACAAGCATTTGTTAACCTGCAAGGAGCAGTTGCAACAGATAAAATTTCCAATGAAATATTATTTAGTCCTTTATTAAAAAGCCATGAAATAAGGCCCTTATCATTTGAAATGATTCTATTTAAATTTGGAATAATTTAGATAATTTGAATGAAACTATTCAAGGCTCGTCTAATAAGAGATTTAGTGATGAACAAACAAATATACATTGCAAAACCAAATACTCTGCTTATGAGCTATATTGTAGAGACTTGATAAAGAAGGTATCCACTATGCACAAGATCTTACACTAATTCAAAATAACAAGGATATAAAGATAATGTGTTAGGCATACTCAAAGTTGAGTAAGAAAACTGCTGCAAAAAGACCATTCCCAATTGCTCAAAGTGATGCGTCATGAAAGAGTGGCTCCTTCAGAATAAATAATAGATAGCCCTTCCATGTCATCCATATCTTTAGATTCAAAATTCAATTCAACCAAAATTTCAATATTTTGGTTTAGCTTATACACACCTATTGTACATATCTGTCATCATTTCTACTTCTAACTCAGCTAGCATTTGCATATTTGCTCCATCTACTGCCATCTTGTAAGTTTGTGTTATAAAGCTGAGGTACTTTTTCCTGGTAGTTCTCTGAGGCAAAATATGAAAGTATTGTTATCACTGGCACCACACAGTTATGAACAAGACAAAGTTAGAATACATATGCATGAAATAAAGAAAATCATTTGTAAGATAGAAACTAAGAGCAGTAATAATGCCAGAAGCTGCCCCTGCAAGTGACATTTCTTCCATTGCAAGTAGCATTGCTAGAGGCAGGCACCCAGAAGGTTTGCAAAGTGGGTCATTGTTGCTGCACACCAATATGAAATTTGAAAAAGACTTTAAAAAAAGCAAACGTTTTACCACATACTGAAAACTTTTTTGGCTGACACCTCCAGAGTATAAAACACCAGAATAACGTTCTCGAAGAAAAAGTTGTGGATCAAAATAGGGCCATTAAAAAAGAGCAAGCACGCGACCAATATAGTTGCTGAATTAGTACCATATGCCTATAGGAAAATCACAACTAGAGTCTAAGAGAAAAACAAACTCCTTCTGTGTACACAATAGCCTCTTTTTCATGTGTATCAATTCCAAAACTTTTGATGTTCTATTTTGACGTTTTATACTCTGAAGAGTGTCAGAGGAAAATGCTTTCAGTATGCTGCAAGATGTTTGCTTCTCTTAAAGCTATTTTCAAATTCTTTACTGCCAAAATAGGATTCACAATATGAAACTGCACAACCAAATTAACAAAAGTATGTTTGTTGGAAACTCGTGCACTGCAATGGAAATGTGCCTGGCATGGTTGTGCACAAGTTAGATTAACAACTGCTGTAATCTTAAGTCTAGCTGTTAGTGTTGGAAGTAATGCAAGAACAGTACTGATTGCAGCATTGCATAATTTTGTGCTGTGAATAAACATCAGAACCTTCAAACTTATGATGCAAATTTATCAACTGGAACTCTGCCTTAATGTATGTCAGATGGGTGATCTAGAATTATTGAGGCATTGTATTATTTGATCTGAGGCATTTTCTTATTTTTTGTTAGCTGAACAGAGAGGCGATCTGACCATGTGGTTAGTTTACTTTGCTGGATAGATGTCACACAGCTCTTCATATTTGTTGATACACTCATTGCAAATGCTGGCTTTATCCTTGCAAAAGACCCTTTTGAGGATCCAAATATGCATCACAATCACAAATCTCTATTTCATCTAACAGCAATACCTTTAAAGCTCTAGACTTCCATCCAGTGTTTACGCACCAAAATTTACTGTGTAACGGAATTCCCCCCACCAAAATCACAGATTACAAACCGAGAACCAAGGAAAAGTGGCGTTATTGCAGTTTTGCACATCTCAGTAACCATACATCATATATATCAATACCATATACCAATCAATAGCTCTTAATAAGACCATTAATATGGTATATATATATAGTTTGATATAATTTACCTTCACGGGAGGGGGGGTTAGGGGGGTTGCTGCATTCAATTAAAAATTTTCTTATGTTTCTCAGTTCAGCAGTTCCTTGTCACCGAGACAACAACAGCACCATCCTCAGCAATATGACACAATAATGAGTGGTGTTTTCAACCTTTCTTCCGAATGCGGCATTCCAGGTCATTGCATCAAAAATATGATGGGGCCAGAGGCAGAAGGGCCAGGGGGCCCTCCCAAAATTATTACAATCCTTCTTAATTCTGCTTTTAATTTGCAAGTCGTATTGTTGGGTAGGGGCTATCTTTTGTTGCCATTACACCGAGACTTTCTCAAGATTAATGAATACAGCAATCAGAATGAATAAAAATGTCACTAAAAGAGAATTTTCTTAAATTTTAGGGCCCATGTAACCATGTAAGCTCACTGTCCCTCACATGATACGATACTTATAAGACGATACTTACTCCAAAATCTGAAAAATTTTCTCTTTGGGCCCTCAGTTTAACTGTTTTAATTTTATCACACAGGTTAAGTTGGCAAGGACATAACAGTTTTTGTGACTCAATATAACTTGTAACAGGTGGGTTTCTCAAAAACACCCTGTGCCCCTTACCTCGGTATGACCCTTGTATATATTTTGTGCAAAAATCATTTAGGGTTAGCATGAGATCTTGAGAAAGTGTTTTCAATTGTTGTTAAGCATATCAAAGTTAGTAAGAAGGAAGAGATGGTATGTTACTGGGTGATTCTTGTTCTCTTCATAGCAGTTTATCATGGAGGCGCCTCTGGTGAAAATTCATTTTTGCGCCCCTGGGCCTGATATTTGATCGGCAGGGGGGATTGCTAACACGCCACTGGCAGTTATTCTTAACAACAGACTCTTTTCATGAAAAGTTTTCGCATTGCTAAGTATTAGATTTATAAGCATAATTAGGTATTGTTAGATATATTTTCTTATTGAACGACACTATGACATAGATTGTGCTTCAGAGTGTGCATTTTCCAGCAAAGTGGAATCACTCATATGTGAAAATTTTATCGCCCTTCTGCCCGAGTAAATCGAGACGCTTTGTTATGACCAAGGAAATGATTCATTGTAATAAATGTATTTGTTCTACTCATAAATTGATCTGTTGTAGGTCCAGAGGCTTTCAATTAACTTTCAATAAATCATGAAATTTATTTTATCTTGGCTCCTACAAATAAAATGTTCGGACTTTTACATTTTTTGATACAGAGGGCCTGACTTTGCTTGGCTCCAGGGACCCTAATAATGTTAGTGTGGTCCTTTTTCAGAAAGGTATCAATCACTTTTCTAATTTTTCTAAGATGAGATGAGATGCTGATATATAATTTGCAATGTGCATTTTTTGGAAAAACGTTTATTCGTGAAGAACGCAGAACAAACATTTTCAGTTTACTGTCTAACAATGACAAAAATTTGGGGCATGCCCAAACAAGCAAAAGCCAATAAAATTACTAAAACAAGAATATATACACACAATGCTCAATATTTCAAAATTGTGAGATTATTGCAAAATTCAGAGCAGGATGTATACACTCATTTATTAGAAAATGGCTATAAGAAGCACATCTCTTGACATGATAAAAAATCTCACAAACATTTCATAACATAGCATTATTTCATAACAGTAGAAGCATTGACAAGTCTAATTTCTTGTGAAAACCCCTCCATTTTCTGTAATACTTCCTAACATTAACTAAAATTTCTTTCTAGCATGAAAAATTAATATAAGGAACCCAAATATAAAATTCTTGACGTCATAATTAAGAAAATCTTCAGAAACAATGAGTATTAAAATTTCCAGAACATTAAGAAACTGGAGTACTCAACATCGACCTTTGTTTCTTCTAAAAAAATGAGTGCATACATATATATTCAGTGCCTAAATTTATAGCATATTCAGGGCAGAATTCATACGGCGGAATTCAGACAATTACTGTCAGTACTTTCTAATTCAAAGGTAGGGGCACGGGTTTTCCTATTTAAAAATATTGTACAATGAAAGGAATGCGGTCTGCAAGAGACCACGCAATACTTTATGCATAATCAGAATGCTTTTTACCATGGTAGGGTTAGGCATATTTATTAATTGTTTCGGAAGTAAAATAGGTATTATATAGTTTTAAGTAAACTAGGATGATGCATTTTGGAATTTTGAAATTTTTTTATTATCGTAAAGGATATCAATCTGTGGCTACTTGTTACCAAAAATTGAAAAAAGAATTGTCACTAAATCTCTGGCTCCACATGAATTCAGAAAGATAGTCTTCCACCATTTCCCAGTTTGTTAGACCGGACATTGCCTTGAACTTCGCCTTGGCCACATTGGCCCCACTCAGTTAGTTGTTACCCCTGTTAAGGGGGAAACAAAATTCAAGGTGTGGTTAACCGTGCCGTGGGCAAACCCAAGCTGTGCCAGGTTCTGATATGCTGCCTACATATCTGTCCATATCGTTGTGTTGGGTTCCACCCATGGCTGGATGATTGGCAGCAATGTAGCTTGGTCCCTTGCAGGGACTGGTACCAAGAACCCTTTCTTCGTCTCTGCCTCGTACCGGCCCAGCATCCACTGCTCTCTCACAAGGTGGCCACGCTTGTACTTGTGTTGCACAAACAAATATTCATCGATTTCAACATGTCCATTTCCCCCTAGACGCTCTGGGTGGTTCACAAAATGCTTGACAGCCACGTCTCGGTAAAACTGATTCCAGCCAACAATGGTGTGCTCTCTGTTAATTTTCAGCTCCCTCATTGTCTGCAACACACACAGACAGCCCCCATGGGCAGCCTGCACTTGTAGCCCACCAATATGTCAAGGCGATAACATGCCACAGCTTTATATAAGAGTCTCAAAAAAGCTACCTTTTCGGACGTTTATCGTTTTTCTACAATTTGGACATCTCCAAATGATGCCATCAATGCTGCATCTGTAAAGACATTCTCTACAAGGTACCTAGCATACATCGCAGTCTTGTTCTGTCGAAAGCAGCCAATGTTGCCTGCACCATGCAATTGTAACCTTGTTGTTGTCTTCAAATCAACGCATAATTGCCATCAAGTTGAAGGACTCAAATTCTTGCATTTTTGGTAGTCATGGAATCTGAGCTTCAGCCATTGTGATGTAAAAGCATTGAAGTATACTTGCAACGCACTTTATATAGTTGGGTGTCTCTATGCCAGACTGGAAACTTTGTTTCTTTCAGGGGCAAGTTCATGCGTACCTGACTGCGCGACTGCGCACCTGAAATCACACACTTTTAAGAAATTTGAATTGTTAATAATGTGAAATGTATTCAAAAAGAGACTTTGCACAGCCAATATGCAAATGTGCGCGGATGGAAAATTTGAGTGTGCGGGCAATATATCGTGGGCGCGTGACAAAGTTTCCAGTCTGGTCTCTATGGGGGGTTCTCAATATAATATATGAGGGGTCCTCAATCTATGAGGGGTCCTCGGTCTAGCACCAAAATCTGTATTTACACCAGATTGGAATTTTTCATAGATGCGTAGGGGATCTGTTTCAGGTCCATGATAATTGCGCATTTGCAAATAGCATAGCACAGATAAAGATTTGTCCCCCGCGCAAATATTCCAATCTGGTATTAGTAATATTACACTACACTATCATTCTACTCAGTGGCGATGCCAAAGGTCGTGCCGTCGTGCCCGGCACGACCATAAACTTCCAAAAGTAAGGTTTTCACATATTGGCAAAAATTTATTTTGCTCTGCAAAAAGTTTTCAAATATAGAAAAAAATTAGTCGTATAATCGACAGATCGATCAAGCTTATCCCGCAGACATAAGTGAATTCTACTCGAATCGCCCAGGGCCCCTGGAATTATTTCAGGAGCAGAGTAGAAATCCACAGGGTTTCATATTGGTCGTGCCCAAAATCTGGTACCTTGTGATTTGGTCGTGCCCAACAATGGAAGCTTCAATTGGACAGCCTATGTTTGGTCGTGCCCAACAATAGAGAAAAACAATGCTAGTCGTGCCCTCAGAAATGAGCACGACCTCGTCATAATAATAATAATAGTTGAGGTACGATTTCCAGCATTTGATTGGCTGAAGCTGGAGGAAATCAATCACGAGGTCGTGCCCGTTTCTGAAGGCAAGACTATCTGCACCCTGTATCATTGGGGCCTACTTGTCAATACTGCAGGCATTTGTGGATGTTGGTGTGATATCAGGGTGATTTGAATGGTGCATGAAAATTTTCCAGTCCAATAAACCGTTGTAATTTATCAGGAAACTGTTTAACGACTGTGGAGGGATTGTTTCATAGTTATTTTGACTCAGCCTATACGGAATCAATCCAATGGATCTCTTTGGTAGGCGAACAAGTTTTCATTCACCTAAACAGAATCAAGATCTTCAAATGTGCAAGATGCTATCTTATCTAGAAAATGGACAATAATTTGAATATCATCTGGATGTTTTTAACGTGATCAGAATGGAAAATATGGCAGTTTTTCGCTCGGATTTGTATCAGAGAGACGCACACTTAACAGGATAAACTGAATCAATCAATCAATAAAATAATCAATATTTATTTTGACAACAGTATACTTAGGTGTTCAAGACGAAAGTATTATGAACATTTGGGGCAAAATGTACATAAATATATATTCATTTTACATTAGTTATGAGGTGTTTGATGTATTTTTGGACTGGAATCTTCCCAGTAGAAAGTTCTGAATTTTGAAAGTATTTATAGTAGAAAACCTCTTTGCAAATTAGCTCTACTGGAGTTTTACCCTCCTTAAAACACGTGAAAGGGAAAAATGAAATAGCATTGATCAACCTGTTGATGATTTTGTTTGTGTTTCTGATGATATGTTTTCAAACTCAGCCTAGTGATTTTCTGATTTTTTCCCTTGCTTTCCATGTAATTTGGTTGTGTGCAGTTTCCTTGGGTGTGCATATATTTTCCTTAATATAGGTAAATTTCTCCATGAATTAGTCAGTTTGTCTTAAATAAGCAGGGTGAAATAATCTTTAAGCTATTACACATACCTCCCTTAATTTTTTGCTCAAGAAACACTGTGTCTGCAAATAACTCTCAGGCTCATGATTATTCTGTATTAAATTTGTGTCCCCCGTCATCTGATCTCAGTATTTCCACCTAGCTGGACACTGAAGAAATTTATTGAACATTCTTCATTTGTGTATGCTGCCCTGTTTATTCATAAATTGTCATGATCTGTTTTTCAATGATTAATTTAATGCTGCTTTTCAATTGGAATCTAATTCAAACATTATAATGGTTATTTCATCTTATGCAACTTTCAAATATTGTCATACATGGTGTAGTTTATCATTATCTCATAAGGCATAACCTTAAATTAGGTATCTAATTGATTGGTGAATCTCTGTGAGTGGTTTTGTTCAGCTTAACAAAGTGGCTACCTACAAATCTTTATGCAACAAACCTGATGAAAAACAGGTCTCAAGGATTTTAAAGAAAGATTGCCTTCATTCTGTCACTCACTATTTAGTGCTTTTTAACTGTGGCTAGATCAATAATGCTGCATGACAGTACTGTGCTCAGCAGATATTCTAATATTTCTGTTTAATCTGTTTCATTTGTCATCTAATTCTTGATACATGTCTTGCACTTCACAGTCAAGTTTTGCCAAACTTTTGCCTCTTTTTTGAATGAAATTCTAAATTTAATGTGTGCAAAACAAAAAGTGCTTGCAATTATTATACATTTGAAATCTGAGTCCACAGGTGTATATTTTGGTCCCATTGTTGCAATAATTTGATAAAATTTTAGAAAAAGTTTGTTGTTCAAGCTTGATTATCCTGTGAACTGATATTTGGGTAAATAATACCAAAAATAAAAAAGTTGCCAGGAAGAAAATGAATTTTGAGTATCAGCCAGAGGCAGGGGAGACACAAAAGCAGCTTTTATACTTTTAATTTTAGTTTGTTTCTATCTTGTCAGAAAAGTAATGCAGTGCCATGCGATTGCTATATGAGCTCCTTAGATCACTGCAATATTTTTTTATAATATTGCGGAGGCGCATTTCTGTTGCAGAGTGGCCAATGGGCACGACCACCCATGGGAGTCCAGCTTCGCCACTGATTCTACTCAAAACCTGTATTTGCAAGGCAACTTATAGAAAACTTTAGGTTTCACAGCTTTAAATCTGGTTTTAAATTTGCTGTTCAAGTTAGAATTGTTAAGTGGTCGAGCATCAACAAACTGGATTCTTGCATGCATTGCTGAGTACTTGCGGAACCACGTGGTTGATGGTACGGTGACTTCGATGATGAAGATTGTGCACAAAATGTACATTCCTTACATAGAAACAATGCTGAAGACAATGAAAAAATATAATTAGAGCTAAAGTAATGAAATACACAAACCTTTGAAGGTGAACGAGTATTCTAGCAGCTCATTTGCAAGCCCCTGCAAATAATTAGGCCCATCCAAGGAGCAAACCTCGATTGTGTTTTAACAGCAACCTCAAGTTCGATTTAGGCATCTCTGCATCTCTGCATTGCAAATATCAATAACCATTGTTTCTTTGAATTTTTTTGATCGAGGGGGGAGGGGAGCAGGGTGGTTGTTTAAACGAGCGTCTGATTTTCAGCTGTTCAAAATTCATAACTGTTCAAAAAAATCCAAATACGTCAATAGGGCTGAATCTATAGAAATTAATCAATATAAGCATTAGTAGCAAGTGAAAAATTATATTGCACAACAGAATTAAGAAACAGATAGTAAGAAATGAAGGGAAATGCTAGAAAAATAGCTAAAGTGTTACATAGAAGATACCTAGGAGGTATCGTTGAGGTACCTAGGACCTTATGTATGGACTAAATTAAAATACAAATACATTAAATCAAAAAGAAAGGACCAGTTCAAGTATTGATAATTTCCGCAACAGTATTAGACAAAAGGACCTTGAGGCCTTACTCAAAGACAACTCATGCAATGAGCCTTGAGGCCTTACTTAAAGGAAATTCTGTAACTTTTCTTGAAATTTTCACCTTAACATTTTACTTTTCATAGATTACGTTTTTTAATAAATTGTATGTAAATAGTGTCCCCAATTAGCAGAAATGCTAAATCAATTTGACACTAAAATAAAGTTATCACTATCCGTACTTAGCTATCCGTACTACCTATTACATTTTCTGCCACAGAAATAAATCTTGGAATAATCCTGAACTTCTTCAATTCTAACGATCTCTGCTACTGACAGCTTCTAAAACAAACAATGACGAACACACTTTTTTTGTTAATTTCTTTTGTTTGTGCTTGTAATAGTCTTTTTCTTTGTAAACCCAGGCTAGCCAATTGCAAATTTTCTTGTAATAGTGAAATTTGTAATTGTAGTTTTGATTGAATTGAAAATGAAAAGTTTCCATTATTATTATTATTATCATAAAAAATATTTTCGAGATTCAGTAAGAATAGCACTTGACTAGTAATTCCAAATTTTTGTCAATCAAAAGACACAAAAAAGAAGCCCCAAAAAACTCAGAACTTTTAAATCTCTTGGCAAGCAAAGAATAATGACAAAAATAGTGAACTCACATTTTCTAAGCATTTTACTCAAGAATAAACTGTTAATTTGTCGAACTTATATTTTAGGAATAATACTAAAAATCGAAAAAACTACCGAGGCGATAAACGAAGAAAATATGTAAGGTTTTGCATCATTATTTAATATCAGTGAAACAACTGGTCACATCTTTGCCAGCACAAAATAGAATATAAGGTTATCAAGGTAATATACACTGCTATGATGTATCACTATTCACAGTGAGAGTCTAAAAATATTTATAAGATAAGATAGGAAATTTTTCAATAACTAAATAACATCTCATTATTTTTGCAAAATTTTTATTCAATACATTTGGCCGGGCTGCTCTTGAAGATAAATAAACTTTCCATAAATTTTGGCTACAGAAATCCAGAAGGATTTATTGACATATCAAGGAAGGAAAGTGACCCGAAATTTCTTGAATCTTTAGCTTATTGTGAGGTTAAAGTGTCTAACGAACTTGAAATGTTTAACAGCCGCTCCTCGGGTACACTTACTAACTTCAAATATTGAAATCAAATATTGATATCACGTTAAATTGGTCAATTTACAGCAAAAAACACGCCCCGCTGACGTCATGTCAATAACAAACATCTAATTATAGCGTTAGGGATATCTTTTGCTAATTTTTCCTAAAAACAAATAGATCCATTATGATTGATCCACCCTGAAACTCTTCTATTTCTAATTTGATAAATGAAAAATGAGCATTACCGATCGAAAAATGATCGTTTAATAAGGGTAAAAATTTTCTTAAGTGTCTTGATGTCAAAAGATGTTTGAAGCCTAGTACTCTATGTAGATATAATACATGCAATGATCAACATTACTAGACTGAATACAGAATTCAGTTCCTTATAACTTGCCGCATTGTTTATCTTGCCGCCTAGAATAGAAGAATCCAGGAATTTTAAGGATTTGACAGTAAGATTGGTCAAGAGGAAAGTTCATGACAAATAAATCAAAAATTAAATGTCAGCACATTATATAAAAATGTCTTGTTGATACCTTACATAGTCATTTTCATGAGTCAGGGACAGAAATGAAAATATATTTTGGGAGTGTGACCTCAAGAAGGACCCTGTCTAGATTAGAAAACCCAACTGTTTCAAATCAATTCTAGATAGGAGAGAAGATTCTACCATTAGCGTGAATCGGGACCGACTTTCTTTCACTAACAGAAATCGGAACCGACTGTCCTGCATTATTATTTCTTTTGAGTCCGACTGTTTCAGGCCCAGTTCACATTACTCCGTTTCCATTTTGATCCGTTCTTTTGGATATCTAGCAGCCGCTCAAACCGCTCCGATTATATAAGAAAAAATCAGAACAAAATCGAATTATTTTCCATCAATACAGCTCACATTATTTTCCGTCAACACAGCTCATAAATCTGTTTTCGCCTATTCAAAAACCCATCATTTTTGCGCCTCCGCATTGATAAACTGTGTTTTCGTTCTATCAGTTATTGAATATATCAATTTTGTGGAGCATTTTTCATATCATAAGTTTTTATGCTATTTTATTCAGTGTTCTTTGTACCACCTGTCAACAAAAGTTGATATATTTCTCTTAAGGTAGGGGTATCCCAAAGATTTAGCGAATTTTGACAATTATATTGAAAATTGTATTTTTCCATTATATATGACAGAATTTCATAGAGAATTTAACTGTGACATTGGTTTTGCAATATGGTAAAGAGAAGATAATAAAAAACCCTATTTTCCATGCCCACCCATTTGTTTTATTCTCTTAGCAACAAATTTTGCCCTTAGTTACCAGAATTTTGCCCCAAAACCCCACGTTTTTCTGACTTGGAAAGAACATGATTCCCACCTTAATATTAAAACCACCTTAGGAATGTTTCAAAACGAGGACAGGCACTGTCCAAAGTCCAAAGCGTGTCTTCTTGTCTTCAATCGTTGACTGTGTTTGAAAGTTGCAAATATTTATCGTTGATTTGGGATTACGTTGCGTCTGGAAGTCACACACATTCATCGTTTTTGAGTTTTTTTGTACAAGAATTACCAGCTTCGAATAATGGGTGATGGAAATAAAAGCAGGAGTCGAGGTAGAAAGAGAAAAAGGAGAGTCAGAGCAAATCAATTTTTAGGCCATAAATCTCCCAACAAAGAATCCGGGACGCCTGCTGAATCCTTTACCCAGGATAATGTTGATACTTCGACATCTCACAAAAAGATATACTCTGGGTCAATGTTAGAGCAGCCAAGCACTACCAATGAACCAGTCAAAGAAGGGTTCATTTTGATAGACTTATCAATTTTGTGCCAGTTTTTTGAGTTAAACGTCCCTTGCCAAGAATGCAAACAACACGCATTATCATGTAGACTTGCCGTTGAAAAAAAGTCTGGATTCTCTCACATTTTACAGTTGAACTGTGAAGCATGTGAATTTCAAAGCACCCTTGAAACATCAAAAAAGGTTGAAGGGACAGGGTCTGGAAGGGCATCAAATGAAGTCAACCTTCGAATGGTTTCATTTGCAAGATCTATTGGAAGAGGATATAGTGTTCTGGAAAACTTTTCTGCCTGCTTGAATTCTCCTCAGCCTATGACAAAAAAAAATTACAAGAAAGCCTTTTCCAAAGTATTAGCTGCAAACAAAGAAGTAGCTAAAGAAAGTATGAAAGCAGCAGCAATAGAAATAAAAGCAAATGGGGTTTCAAAGTGTGCTGTTTCCCTAGATGGCAGCTGGCAAAGGCGCGGTCACTCAAGCCATCATGGTATTGTAAGCTGCATAAGTGTAGAGACTGGAAAATGTATAGACATTGAAGTCCTGTCAAATTTTTGTGAAGGATGTGCTTATTGGGAAGGTAAACCCAAAGACACAAGGAAATACATTGAATGGCAGGAAAAGCATAAATGTAAAAAAGATCATGATGGCAGTGCAGGGGCTATGGAGCCAATTGGGGCTGCACGTATTTTTCTGAGATCGGAAGCCAATCATGGGCTTCAATATCACAAATATCTTGGTGATGGAGATTCTGCATCATTCAAGAAAGTCAGCCAGTTGAAGCCATATGGTGAAGAATGTGGTATTGAGAAGATAGAGTGTGTGGGACATGTCCAAAAGAGATGCGGAGGACGATTGAGGCGTCTCAAGAAAGAATATAAAGGGGTAAAGTTATCTGATGGGAAAGGAATTTCTGGTGTTGGTAGATTAACAGATAAAACCATTGACACCTTGCAGAATTATTATGGGTTTGCCATCAGACAAAATGTTGGTAATTTAGAGGCAATGCAAAAGTCTGTTTCTGCAATTTTGCCACATGTTGCATCGACTGCCCGTAACAAAATGCACTATAATTGTCCAGATGGTCCAGATTCTTGGTGTGGGTACAAAAGAGACCCTGATTCTTTTAAGCATAAAACAGGTCTCCCAATGCCAATTTATAATCTAATCAAGCCAATTTTTGATGACCTAGCATCTCCAAACTTGTTGAAGAAGTGTCTTCATGGCAAAACTCAAAACAACAACGAATGTCTCAACAAGTTGGTTTGGGATAGGTGCTCAAAAGAGTATTTTGTTGAGAAGGATGTCATCCAAGATGCTTCTTACAGTGCTGTGACACATTTTAATGATGGGAAAAAATCTGTTTTGAGAATGTTTCTAAAAATGAATATAACTCCTGGAAAATTCACAGAACAGATATGCAGGACACTTGATTCAAGGCGATTGGTTAAAGCTGGGGAAAAGACAAGTGCAAAGTTAAAATCAAGGAGAAAATTATTAAGAGCTAAAAGAAAAGGGTTTGCAGACAAGAAAATGATAGAGGAAGGAAACCTGTATGAACCTGGTGGACATTAAAGTCTAATTTAACATTACATGCATCATAAACTTTTGTTTTAACTTTAAACACATTTTTCTCACGTTTATGAATTTCTGAAAATGGTCGGGTTTTGTTGCAGAATATTTTGAAAACCACTTGAGATATTTTGATGAAATTTTAAAACTGGATAGTAAATGTATGGTACATGGTATTGACAAAATTAGAATCTCAGTTTCAAATTTCCTGTTTTTGAAAATTTCAATTTATATAATGGATAACACAGCGATAACGATGAGTTTAGTAAAATAATTTTAAAAATTTTCCTGTATGTAAAAATAAAAAAGTGTTTCTTTGAATACTGAGCATTTATGATTGTGAGTAAAAAATGCAAAGTTTGAACATGATCAGTCTTGCCATTCCAGAAATATGTTGTCATGATTATTTGCAATTTTTTGGCAATCGGCAGCCATTTTGAAAAGCTAATTAGCATAATTAATTTGAAATTTTTTAAAAATTGCACTAAAAGTATTGATTAATCATGGGAATCAAGATTGAACCTCCCCTGTATAAGTTTCTATGTTTTTTTTCTTTTGGGACCCCCCTACCTAAGGTGCAGGACCCTCTGGGGGGCCAGGGGGGCGACCGCCCCCAATACTTTAGAGGACAATGGTTTTTTGTTCCAAAACAATGGGAAATGTGACGTCATCTTATTAAAACAGTAGGCTTGCCCTCCAATATTTGATCAAGTGTCCGCCCCTGGTATAACAGCTGCTCGCAGAATTTAATATTAAATTAATATGAGAAGGACCCACATGAATCTTGCTTACTTGATCAACCGATACCACGATTATTAAAACAAAAATAGGGGTGCGACTACAATTGCAAAACAAAACTATTTGAGAAGTACACTCACAAATTTGTTTATTAATTTTTGATTATCTCAATTCGAATAAAGATGTGCCATTTCAAATCTATTGATTTTATCAGCTGAACTGCTGGAGGTCCTCAAGAGTTCTAAACAAAATGTCAAATATTACTTAATCTGAATAAAGTTGAAATGAGGAATTGTATAGCTTACCAGAGTCCGAAGAAACCGTGTACCTCGTTTCCATTCCACCTTCTAAGTGATCATGCACGTGACAGTGAAGTAACCACGTGCCTGGGTTTGTAGGTGTCATTTCTAACGTTTCAAAGACGCCGGGAAAAACATCATAAACATCGTCCAAGTGAGTGCTGCTTGTCCTCTGCGAAAAAACAACTTAACCCTTTTAATGAATTAATGGTGATGCATTTCAATCACAAGTATTTTAAAAGCTGTCCAGAATGATGACGTCATTAGCCAGATTTTCGTAACTCAACGATACATTTATTAGTTAATTTATTACTAAGTGTGGAATTTTTTCGATACTGCTGACTTATGTAAAATTCATTATGTTTGTCAAAATAACCATCTTTAGTTACAATGTCATCAAACCCGAAATTCATCAGGAATTTCTTGAAATCACCACTTCCCTGGTATGCTCTTGTTTGCATTGGTATTTGTTCTCCCTAGCATTTTAAAGTAGTTGTAGGGTACTGAGAAGCTATGCTTATCAGGCAGTGTCCTGGTCGTTTCTCTTGATGTGACCACACCTTGAAATTCCTTCACTTGGAATTGCAAGGAGCTTGGAACTCCCTAACTTTCAGTGAAAGTTTGGTCATGTCAGGGACTTAATCCCCTGACCCTTGGATCTGTAGTCCGCCACCATCGCACTGAAACAGCTTATGAAATGCGAACTCTGGTCATCATTAGGCTTCTTGTTATTGCAGAAACCTTGTTCGTTTAGGCTGGGAGATATGGTTCAAACAAAACCATAATGAAGATGCGACAAAATGTTTTATGCAAGAGAACTTTAATTGGATGTTAAAAAAAACTAAAAGTATTTCCTTAAAGAGTATAAATGTGGAAAAAGTTCTTACGTGTACAAAGTTGTTTGCATGGAAATGCACCGTGTGAACATCGACTTCATTTCCAACACCCATCAGGTACCAAGCAACTTTTTCGCCTTTCTTCATGACCAGAAAGTTTCCATTGTTTGGACCATTGCCGTAAATAAAACCGTTTACTACATGCATTTTATTACTTTCTTTGAAACCATCGTCACTCTTAACAACTTTTGCTTTGTTTGCATACTTGTTTATATTTTCATCAAGAAACCAACTCTCGTTTTCATCAAGAACTGTGAAAAGGAGGGCAAATTCTTTGTTGACATCCTTTCGTCTTCCATTGCTGTCAAGTGTTCCCTTTTGAATAATTATAAAGAGAAAAGTCATAACAACTCTTCTGCAATAAGCTTTAAGGTGGATTTGTAGGGAAAAGGTGGCAGAGACGACAGTGCTTCTTCTTCCTGTGATTAGCTAGATTTTAATCTGGTAAATGAGTGGAACTAGAAACTAAACTGCACGTAAATGAATCAATTAAAAATTACGATATGGAGTTTCATAATTAACGTTAAGAAAGTGCTGTGAAAGTATTTGCGATTGACATCTGATCAAAAATTTGTGAGCAGTTATTCCAAATCCTTTAGTCTATTTGATGAGTATTACATGAAAACAAAAACAAATTCACAAACCTTTCTACATATAATCAGAGGGCCAACCAAACCAGAATTCGTGTCTTTCACGGCGTCAACTGAAGAGAAATAGGACCACGTGATGCAGGCACTATCTTTAATACCGGGGGAAGATCTCTTCGGAACAAACCAATTGTAAATAAACGTTTTGCCGGGGGCCACTGCTTTGCCATGCTGCTTTGTAGTGTTATCCAGATAGACAGCACCCTCAAATTCTTTGCTAAAAGGAATACACAGAGGATGAGGTATGATTCAATTCTGTTTAACAGGAGTTAACAACAAAGCAAACATTTTCTTCAGACGATCAAGGCAAATTAATGCGAAAAGCGTGCTTAGTGCGCCCTCTGATTTTTAAGATAATTTCATACAGGCTTTACTTGCGCTTTCTAACTGAAATGAAAAAACTCTCTTTAAAAGCATTCCTCCCTTGACATTTTTGCTGCCTCAATGACAAAATTTACGGTGTAAAATCGATGCAATTTTCATGTTTTCTCACCTGTATGATACTCCGTGGGGCTGTATTGAATAATTCCTCGTTCCCATGTTTTTCAAGACAATGTCGATCTGGTCACCTTCTTCGGCTCTGATATATGGGCCTAAAATTCCAAGATGCTGATCCTTCACATCTCTTTGCTTTTCCTCCGTGAAAGTGTTATCCGTATATTCTTTGTACATTGCCTTCTTGTAGATTTTTCCTATCCTGGTATCACCTCGTAATGTAAATACTTTTGCACTAAAAAATGAGCAAAATGCTTTGATAACTGTACCGGATTCACAGTCAACATTGATTTTAAGTAGTAGGCAGGGCCGTCGGAAACGGGGGACTGAAGTCTGGACCTCCCCCCAATAATTGTCAAAATGTAGTATTTTTCCTTCTTACAGTCTACTGAATGACAAGGAATACAATGGGCAGAACCCCCAACCCCCCCCCCCCCTAATATGAATTTCATTCCGATGGCAAAGTTAGGGAAATAACCAGCCTCTTGCAGCAATTTTGTCTATGCTAGAAGTCCCACCAAATTTCTTGAATGATTAAAATTAATATTGATGATCTATTCACGAAAAAATCTCAAGTATAGCTAAGAAGGTTACGATATTTAAAATTTTCAGAATTTTTCTAGAGGTCTGTAAACGATGGAGAACTGTTTAAATTGTAATTTTGAGCGCTTTTATGTGAATAATCATAGCTATATTAATCAGACACCACTGATCAGCGGTGCTGTAGACAGTGCTATAATATAGTTATGAACGGCCCAAATTTACCCGCTTGAAAGAATACTTTTCATTTGAATAACTAAGCCATATTTAAAGAAAAAGCAGATTATTGTCAACACTACATGCAAAGCATGCATTACATTTTATTTCAATTCATGCATTAAAATATTCAGGAAAAAAGTAGCAAAAATGAATTTGCCATACCGAGAATTAACTGGAAAAAATATGAAGTTGCTCTTCAAGAAAGGCTTGAAGAGCAACTTCATATTTTACAGTGTTATCACTAGATAGAATAATTTATACATCTGTTTTGAAGGACCTATAAATGGTTAAAGTTTCCTCTTTTAAAGAATTAAGCAGCCCTTTTAAAAAGATAAATAACTCACTGTTCGTCCTTATCTAGTTCTTTCCCGCTGAGAAAACTTTTATTGCTCGTAGCATAGTCCCATTCCTTCTCGACAATCCCAATGAAAAACGTTCTTATCGTTCCTGAAGTTTTTTCGCTTTTGGTCGACCCACACTTCTTTACAGTATACGTCACTTTCATGCCAGCATTAAAATGATCATTCACCCTGCATACGAGGCCCCAAGTTCCCTCGTTCAGTGGATGCATACTAAAGGTGGTTCCTTCCCCTGCAATAAAACGTTAGTTACGTTCTCCAACATGTTTTGAATATAAGACTGTATAAAGAGACAGCACACCCAAGATAATTTTATCTCAAAAAATAGATACATAGATTTTCTCCCAATAAATTTTTATCGTCGCCAAAGTCTTTTATTACCCTCTTTTACTATCGTCGCGAGTCACGTAAAGACCACAGCGGCCGACTTTCACTTTCCAAATGAAGACTCACAGTAGGATAAACTTTTCTTACATAAAAAGGGTCATGTTATTTTCAAAGTTTAAATTTGCCATTTCGAATTCTTGGTAGGAAATGTCGTCTACTAACCTATGTCGGCCATTTTCTCGAAATCCCTCAAAATAAACTTATACGTCTATGCATGAATCTTAGAGTCAGCCCCCCTCCTCAAAACTCTAGTCTCTGCATATTTTCCGCATTTCCTCACCAAAATACAGCTTTCACTGACAACTCAGTAGCCATAAGGTATTCAACAAAACTTAGGATGTACCTGGAAAAAGGGGAAGCGAGTCTTTGTGGATTTCCATATCACTGCTGAATGAATTTCCATGGAAATAAATGCCATGCATGTCGACTTCTGTTCCTATGACGTTGGCATGCCAGAGCACCTTTGAGTCTTTGCAAACGTCGAGCCCTTGGAGATTTCCGTACATGAACCCATTGATTTGATGCATTTTATTGCTTTCCATGAAATCCTCGTCTTCTAAATTTTGTAATAAGAAACATTTGTAATAAAGCAGACTTGGGAACGGTATTTGTTTCTTATAAATCGACTAAGTGAATTCAGAAGTACGTTTTTTATTGTAACTTGTATAATACAAGCCTTTATCATACCTGAATTATATCTTATAAGAGTAATATAAGAACAGACCCCTGCCGTAATTTACACTCTGTTGCAACCTTATTATACGCAAATCTGGCAAATAAAGCTCTGTTGCATATCTGTTGCTTATTGTACTGTGCCGAAGCTTTCCGAACGAACTGGAAAGGCACAGTCTTGTGTTGACAATATGTTTTATACGCGGTAATCATCGTCTCCTATAAGGTTTCTTGCCCCACTCGCCTAATTAGGCCACCAATATCACTTAGCTTTTTTTATAGTTCAGATTTCAAATGTAGACCGTTTTAATTGCAATTTTTAACTTTTCTGTAATTCCAGGACGTAAGTAATAGTATATTTGATGTACTCTGTGATATCTTCTTTGCTATGTTGCTAGTTTTTCATATATAGCGTTACCAACTGGTATGTATTGTCAATTTCCATTGAATGCAAAAAATATTTGGTTAAGAGCCTCGCCCAACACTGTTCGTTCTTCCGTAATTGTTCAAAACAATAACTGCGTAAAGTATTAATATTTAGGCAACGAGATAAGTGATGTAAAAATAAAAAAGGCCCTTTGCTTTAGGTTCAGAGCAAATTTTGGTTGGCATTGTAAGGCATCATGCTGCTTTCCATATCAGCAGAAGAAAACTAAATCAGATTAGAAAAGATGAATCAGATTCTTCCTTAAGGTAAGGTATCTTTCTCTTAGCAGTACACGTTTCTAGGCTTTTTCTTTTGTTAATTTGTTAATTTATAAGCTCTAAATATCTCAAAAATAATACAAAAAAACATAAATCATTAATTATAAATTTACCTTTGCTGACACCACCACATTTTGGGGTTGTGCAATATTTTGCCATATTTTGGTCCAAATACCACGATTTATTTTCATCCATTACAGCCATCAAAATGAATTTCTCAGCTGCATAGCCCTTTGGGAGACCTTTCTCCAACATGCCATCCTTGCATATCACCATTGGTCCAAGCAGTCCTACAAGCAGTGAACTCTGATCAAGCATTTGCAGAAAAATGTTATTTGCGTCTGAAAACCAGGGGCAAAGTAAGAAAGAGGTTTAGGTAAGTAAATGAGATTTAAAATACACTTGACGATGCTATTCAAAATTGGATTCAAAATTAAGTATCTAAAATCTAGCTGCTAGCTTTTTGAATAAAAATAAACAGACGAAGCACCATTAAAAAACAAGTAGCTTAAACAATATAATAAAATGATTTTGTGGTGGTACAAAATTTCAAATTCCAACATAAAAACAAAACGTAAAGAACTATTTACGAAACTCGGATCAAACTTTTTTCGTCATTTCCAAAAACGTCACTTGTATTTGACAACCAGGGGCAAAGCAAGAAAGAGGTTCAAGTAAGCAAATGAGATTTAAAAGATATCTAAATAATCTTGGATTACAAAATTAATACCTAAAAGCTAACTGCTAGCGTTTTAGACAAAAATACGATAAACACACAAAGCATCTTTTAAAACAAGCAACCTAAAAAGAAATGAAAATATAGTAAAATTATTTTGTGGTTGAACCAGACTTACAATTCAAACATAAAAACAAAACTTAGCTCCTATTTACTATTTACCTACTTTGAACTAGGGGTTTATAATAAGTCCGTAGACAAATTTTCTAAATTGTTTACCTGAATACGTATCTTTAATTGAGTCAACGCCAGAAGTGTAAAGCCATGAGATACAGGGCCAGTCATTGGAGGTTGGTGCTACTGATGCAGGCACAAACCATTCGTAAATGTACGTAGCATTAGGGGAGACCTGGTCATCTGAGTTCAGGGTTGTGTTGTCATTGTACAGCGATCCCTCGTTCTTCTTGTCGTACATAACACCACGTGGATGAATTGAATAGTTTCGACTGGCCTACAAGGAATAAGCAAGTTTAACAGCTTGATGTTATCATCTGGTGTCTAAACATCGAAATAAGAATTCGCAAAAGAATATCTTATACATGGAGCTTTAGATGGATAATAGTAAGGTAAGGAAAAACATGTAACAAATGTTGATTAGTCAATCTTAGTCTTGAAAGGGGACATCAAGGCCTAAGTTCTTAGTCTTCAATTGATGTGTGGAAGGTTTGTCTAACTTGAGAAATTCCTATGTGACTCTCCGAGCATAACTATTTCATCCAAAATTAGAAATGTTTTGGATAAGAAATCAAATTTGTATTGAGAAGAAAAGGTCATGGGCATATTGCCATTTGATTCAGTATCTGAAAGAGAAGAGGACTTGTTTAAAAACTCCAAGCTGATTTTCCTCTCCTGACAAGCTGCTGGGAATAAGATAATTAAATAAATTATACAAAACGTACACATAAATAATTATCGGTGTCTGATTTTCTTTTGTTTATTTTAAGTCAAATCGTTTTTAAATTTTCCAAGTGAAATGCAAAACATAATTAAGTGACTTGTACGACCTTAAAAAATGGTCGGTGTTGGGAAACCCAAATTTGGGCACTAAAATCTTACATAAAGAGCTTTTCAGTAACTTCCAACGAAGGTATGTTAAACGCAAAAAAGGCTCAGCTCACCATATTCTTAAAAATGACTCGTATCTTATCTCCGACCTCTGCTCTGATAACAGGCCCTAAGATTCCGAGGTCCTTGTCCTTTGCCTTTTTCGTAGTGAATGTTGCATCAGTATACCCGAAGAACAAAGCTTTCATGTATTTGCCACCGATTCTGTTTGTGCCTCTTGTGAAAAATGTTGCTGACGGGCTGGTTTAAAAAAAACATTGTTTAATATTATATATCTCTATAAGTATTTCAGTATATATATTTCAATGAAATCTTTATTTTTTTCATGTAATACTGGAATAAGGAAAAATGTCACTTGCTTAACATGAATATACATGGCAGTCTTTGCGTAATGGCTATTCTTTTCAGGTTTTCTTTTGCACCACCTGATGTTTAGGTCCTTAATTTTGGTTAAGCTGTTAAGTGATAGCAGTTTAAAAATTGAGCTTGTGGCACTTGTTTTAGCTGTTAAAATTCAAATAATATATTAAGAAAAAAGTTAATTTTTGGCCTTTAATGTTCATCAACTAAAAACACAATGTTTTAGTATAACTATCAGTTTTGAATAGCATCACCAAATAAACATCTTAATGACCAGAAAAACCTAAATGCCAGCAAAAAATCAGGTCAGCTAAGCATCGGGAAGCGTTTCTGTATGAAAAACAATGTTTTCACAAAGCCTTCAAAATTGAAGTTTCGTGTGCCTCGCTTCTAACACCACTAGCACCGCCTGGCTTTTGCTGACTTAATTTTTAACATAGCACAAAAATTACAAAGGGCTTGCATTTATCAAGTTTGTATCTGATTCACGGCAAAACATTGAAAGTGGCTAGCATGCTGCTCTTTTCTAGACTAAACTGAACAGGGAGGTCAAGTTCTTAGAGCTAAAGATGAAGATATGCAAAAACTGCATTTAATTTTGCAACACCGCTGTTTTAAATCTAATACAATCTTATACATGCTCTAGACATGTCACGACATAAGAATTGATAATTTCAATAGCATACCTCTCGGCTTTGTTGAGAGCCCCTCCATCATAACGGTTCATTCCTGAAGGCCCATAATCCCATTCAACCTCCTCCGCAGTAATGAAGTATTCTCTTGTTGTTCCAGTGACTGTTGGAGTGACAGGCTTACTGCTGCACTGTTTTGCATTATAAAAGGCAAACATTCCACCAGAGAGATGATCAGCAATTTGGCATGAAAGTAACCAATGACCTGGATTTTTCACGTCCATCACCGCCGTTGCAGTTTGTGCGGGGAACAGTGAGGCGCTATCAGTGCGATGTCGATCGAACAAGATCATGTTGCCAGAGTATGTCACTGAAAGAGCAAACGAGAAAACCTTTGCCTAAATCAGTAATTAAAACCTGCATTAGGGGGTTTGATGCATTTTAGGAAGAAAAAGTTAGGGATATCGAATACCTGTTATCATGAAAACATGTCTAAGTAACTGATATAGGGGCAACAGAATATGTATGGAAAAGACCGTCCTTCGGAGCTTTGTCGTGCGTTCTTTTAATCGTCCACACGTTTTTTATTTATAAGAAACTGGTTTATAATAAACCAGTACTAGGATGGCCAAAAACATAAGAAACTTTAGTAAGGCTCAAGAATAAATTAGAAAGTGTTAAATTTCCATTTTAAAAAAAGAATCCAAAAGTCTATATTTTGTTTTTTTTCTTTGGAAAAGATAGCATCATTTGGATTTTGATCTGCATGGGTTATTTTCATGCCAATATATGTTTATATTCTTCCAAACATGCTCAACTTCAAAACAATAAGGCAACTTAAGGTCTAGGAATTAGAAACCAACTAAGAAACTTTTAGTACTAAAACGCCAAAATTTGGTTGCAAAATTAAGAAACTTTTAGTACTAAGTGCTGATCTAAGTTTCTTATAAAATAAAAAAAGTGAATTAAGAAAAGTACATACTAGTGTGCATGTCCACTTCATTTCCCAACACAGCCATGTGCAAAGCCACTTTATCAGCAAGGCAAAACTCCAAACCCATCAAATTGCCGTAGAACAGTCCATTTATGGTATGCAACAGGTTGCTCTCCTTGAACCCATCGTCCTCCTTGTTGACGCTTTTCGGGCTGCTTGTTCTTTTTTGAATATTCTCGTCAAGAAACCAGCTTTTATTTTCGTCAAAGACATTGAACAACAGGAATATTTCCTTTTCCACGTCTTTTCTTTTGTCACTAGCGTCCAAAGAACCTTTTTTGCATGTGAGAAGCATTCCTACAAGCAAGATAAAATAAGGTTCTTTTCAAAAAAGGTAAGCTACAAGTAAGAATGGCCAAAATTGAAACCATTTGGGTTGGCAAAAACCAAGGTATGTGTCATTTAGGGGCAAAGTATCAGATAAAACATCAACAATTTTAGTCATTTTATGGGGGGAAATGGTTAGGGGTAAGCGTTCATAAAAAGGGCATATTATATGTCGTGGTAAAGAAATTGGGATACAAAGAGATTGAATACAACTGACAGATAGTAGTGAGAGTCTTGAAAGAAAAACAAATAAACCAATAAAACAAAAACTACTATAGGAGTCAATAATAGAATTTCACAAAGTAAAGGTAAAGAAACATCTATTTGATCTTGTCAGAGGTAAGCAACTCATGGCTAGTTCAATACACAATTAGAACAAGCAACGCCAACACACAATGGACGTAGTTTGTAGACTCAGAAAATATTTACTGACGAATCTTGAGATTGTTTCTAGACAAACGTACACAGTCAAGGAAAAGACTGATCTCCATTTTAAACTCTGTTTTGCCTCGATTCAGTGAAAATAAAAGTCTTAGAAAGACTAGCGATTGCTAGCTACGGGACTGGAGAGCAAAGAGATTGAGGGCTCAACAAACATAGATATACCTGAAACTTAGAAACTTAAAAATCTGAGGGGACAAGAAAATTACCATTACCCATTACCGATATCTTAAAGTTGAATGTGTAAGATACATATTGTTTTTATCATAAACTCAAATATCATTTAATCTGGGTTACTTAATTTCTTGTTTCTTGTACTTTCTTTCTACTTCTGTTCTTTCTACTTTTATTGCTTTGTTTTATTCATAAAAATGCAAAAAACAATTCAACTACATAAACTCAAATATCATTTAATCTGGGTTACTTAATTTCTTGTTTCTTGTACTTTCTTTCTACTTCTGTTCTTTCTACTTTTATTGCTTTGTTTTATTCATAAAAATGCAAAAAACAATTCAACTACATAAGAGGGTGAATTCATCTTGCGACGAAGCGATGAAGGAGCGAAGCCTAGGTAATCTTAATCCAGGAAATTTTATACTTGTTGTTAGTGTAATTTGCCACTGACATTAGGAGCAGCAATGTAAGATAAAAGATGATCAACTTTGCGTTACACGTTACGAGCAGTGGATTCTTTTGACGGTGTTAAGAGTAGACTGAAAACGCATCTTTTTCAAGAATATTTTAATTAGATTTTTTTTATTTTTACGAAAACTTTACGAACATTGTTAGCATTTTTTGTAATACTATATATTATATCACTATTGCGCCTTTGAGCAGTGTGGATATATGGCACAATATAAATGCCTTTATTATTATATTATTATCAATTTTGGTTGTTTATACAAAATTAATTTAATAATAACACGAGCCTTAAAATTGGTAGCCTGATAACCAGCCACATACTTATTCCTTTAGAATGATGGGCTGGTTATCAGGCTTCAAAATTGGTCACAAGTTAAGAAAATGAGAAGAAGCTGAGGTTGAGGTTCTATAAATGTTATTTTGAACAAAGTTGTGAAACCCCCTTAACAAACTCAAAACATTATAACAACAATTTTATTTATAGCAACAAAAAACCCTAAAACCCCCTTTTATTTAAAACAACTAAACTCTCTTGAACGAAGTTGTAAATCCCTTTTAAAAAACTGATAACAAGGTATTTATTTATAACAACAAAACGGTAAGAGATATGAAAAAATAATAGCAGATTCATCTTCAAGAGGCCTGATTACATCGTGTTATGAAATAAGAATTTTGGGCTGAAGTGGCCCTTTAAGGCAACCAGCCTAGCCTAAATTTCAAGGTACTGGTTCTTTTAAAAGAAGAGTGCATGTGATGAAAACAGATGAAGTTCTTTTGTGAAATTTGATTTACTTTTGTGAAATTCGGGCTGTCTATTAGCATAAAACTTTTGTTATTCATCAAAGTAACCCCATTGCTAAGGAAGCAGAATTTTGAAACCGAAGATCTGAGCAAATTGTTTCGACTGGTAAGGTTATTTTAATCAAGAAGAACCTCTGCTCTAAGATTCAACTGGAAGTAGGAAGCTAATTCATATCAAATTAGTCATACAAAAAACTTCCGGAGATATAAAACCCAAAAACTGATGACATTCTATAAAAAGAATGATCCACAAAGGGTCGTGCTATTAGAATTTACGTAATGTACTGCATGAAGTTTATGTAATAATGAACTTCAATACCTGAGACTGATGATGTCGGCTAATGAGCAACAAAAGGGACATACTGTACCTACCTACAAGACCTGTGTTAATATCACTAGTTGGCGTTTCATGTGAGTGATAAGGCCATGCAATGCAAGGCTCGTCGCCCTCCTTGGGGGAATCTTCTTCCCTAACAAGCCATTTGTATGTGTGAGTTTTACCGGGGGGAACACCATCGTCTTTTTTGTCATCTCCACTAGTATTGTCCAAATACTTGGCCCCTTCTGAAGACTTTTCATAGAACACCCCGTGAGGATGCATTGTATAGGGCCTGTTACCCATGTTCTAAGAGAGAAACGCGAAAGAATTTAATTTTCTCTTTTTATGTAGAGAATGGAAAGCAGTATAGGCTGTGTTGTTTATAGCAAACAATAATCAGGGAAATTGAAAGCTTTTCAATTTGTGGGGTACAGGAAGGAAAGGGCTCTGTGTTTCAGGAAAAGATGTGCTTTTCTAGAAGTCGTAAGAGGGCCTTTCTAAGCAAGTTTCACTTTCCCCAAAAGTGAGACAGATGTTCCTGCAGTCCCCAATTCTGACGTCCCTGCTGTTAGTTCAGTGAACTTTCACCAGTAAACGTTTGGCACGAACGCTAAAACACTTCCACCCTTCCCTTTGACTGATAGTTCCACTGGTTAGCTTGAGGGCAGGAATTCTGTTGCTTAACTTGAATCAAAGTGGATGCAGGTATGACAACTTTTCGTTATTATTAAATTTTCGCACCATTTTATAAATTCCTGGAAACGCCAATTGATTTGAACCAAAAATTATTACACAATTTCCACAGAAACCAAATGCTTAGTTTCAATTATGGCAAAGCTTTAGAATAACAACATCTTGTTCGTTGGATCGGTTAACTCTTAGAGCTATCATGTCATTGGGTATTGCTTGCAAACTGATTCTAGCAGCTCTGCTGAACTGAACTTCCATCCATACGATAAAGAAGATAGGGGACGCTCTGCTCCGTAACAATGTCTCCAAATGTAACATTGGTAATTTGCTCTTTGACAAAGTTGTGCCATCGCATATGAATCCGAATACAGTGCCTTCAGACTGAGACTCAGAAACAGATGGTGCAACTGATGTTTTTGATGATTAAACATGGGTTGACTAGATGACAAGATGTTTAACAACATGTTTCTTCACATCACGGATTAATCTGATACAGTTAAAAACATTTGTGATAATGTTTTTTAGTTATTTCTATTAAGGCAGTGACTTGAACACATAACAAGTTTTGGATCTCAGTTATATCAGAGCAGTATGGTCAATATATTGTTTTTGAGTTCAAACAGTGACGTCATAACATAATTTGCTGATATCTTCAAATTGTGATTTAATGTACATCAATCGGAAGCTTTTCTCACGATGAGTCAAATGGTTTATTACTTCGATCCAGCTTTATTCCTTAACCTGTTCCAAAACGTGTTTCAAAACGGGTACGGAAAGCTACTCCAAAATGGCCACTCCGTACCGGTTTTGGTGCCGATTGATTAGGACCCAATCCCCTGTAAACATCACTGGGACTAAGTCTTACTGTGCTAACGATTTTAATATCTGTAAAAGGAAAATACAGAAACCAGATTCACTTTTTGTAAATCAATTGCGGAAACTTTTGGGCGAAGACATTAAACTGTAAGCTTGAGTTGACTGTATGGCGTAAAAAGATAGCAAGGGTCCCTGTCTTTCAACTTCTGTTTGAAAATGCGATTTCACGATCCAAGCTTATGGAGCTGCTAGCTGTCCAAATTTCTATATCTATAGACCTGCAGATTACAATTAATGCATTGAACCGAAGTTTACTTAATGCATTAGGCCCATTCGGCCAATTTTATCTCAATGAAGCAATAATATTCGGGCAAGACAAATAAACAGCCCCTCTAAACGCTTAGCCTCCGCTACCCCCAAGCTTTAAGGCTGAAATCGCTAATCGCAAAACTCAAGCTTACGTCGTTGTTCTTAATGATGAGGAAATGTATGCCATTTTTAATGGTTCGACAAAGAGGAGTTTCTTAAATCCAAAGAGCCTTTCAAACTACTTCATTTGCGTAGAATTGCTCAGTGGATTTGATAACAAAAATCTTTCATCTACCTTGAAGTGGATAATGATTGCATCACCGACTTCTCCCCTTAGAATGGGACCAAGAATTCCAAGGTCTTTTCTGTGGGGCTTTTGGGTAACATATTTGTCATCGGTAAACTCACGATAAACTGTTTTTTTGTAAACTCGGCCAATTCTGTTTGTTCCATTCTTGGTGAAAACCGAAGCATCCCTGCAAAAAATGGAAAATAAGAACTTAAGTGAATATACGCACTTTTGTCTTTTAACGAAATACTTTACAAGGAACCTACATGTGGAGACAGGACCCAAAAGTCTAGAGTTAATTTTCCTTAAAAAATTTCCAATTTTCCAAAGTTTTCTTTATAACTGCAAACAGTCGAAAATAAGAAAGCTGGTTCCATTCATTTTTATCCAACTTCCTTCTTTATGTTGCTGGACTTGCTTTCTAGCCACAATTAGCAAAATTCAAAGTTCAATGTTTTTGCGAACTTTTGGTACTACAATGTGATCAAACGGGGTCCAAAAATAAGGAACTTTAAGAACCAGGTCTTGGACTAGGTTTCTTTTAATCAAGACCTAAACATGACTTCGCTTGGACTGGGCCTCTTCGTGATCAGAATGAACCATACGAGGGAGAGTCGCACATCCTATTTCTGTTCTTTCGTTACCAAATTACCCATGAGTTCTTTATTTTGACAAAGTTGTTGACTGGAACAAAGTTGAAAGTTTCCAAGTGAAGAGTAAGGTACAGTAGGAGAACATAAAGAAGGTTTTCAGTAGATGGAATTCACAGTTTTGTTTCTAAGCTTTATTGGTTATATTTGCTGTTACATGCATCAGACACAGTAAAGGGCGATGGGTTTATGTCTGTAAAAGTCGGTCTTTTCTGGACTCAAAAGATAAATTTGCACCTTGAGTGCGCGAGGTGAATCAATAACATTTTTGTGGGGTGAAATAGGGCTACAAATCCAGTGGGTCTCTGTTCTAAATCTCTAAATCAGTGCAACATTTCTGCAAAGAAACTTTCTAATCTGAAGGATAAGTAACCATATTTTCGCGTGTGATATTATTATCATTCACCGAAACAATCAAAGTCAATATTGTTTTCTTCTGTTTACTGACTCAAATGATTGCATATATTCAAACAATAATAAGTAATAAAGATTTCTGTTAGCCAGTCTGTTTTCAAGTCTTCAATGCGCTATAGGCAGTGCTAGTTTCACGCTTGATGCAATCATCGGGCAACTGTTCCGGACAATTATATGAACTGTACTTCAAATGCCTGTTGAAGAAAGTTTTTTCCTATCGAAAAACATTCCTCTCGTGATTCAATTTTTTTAGGCCCTCTTTTTATTACATTTTGTCTTAATTTGTCATCGTACGCTGTACAGTGGCCTTGTATAACATCAAACAAGAAAATTATAAGAATTCATAACAATTGGAGCATAGCTACATCATATTAAGCCCGATGCTAGGAGGAAATTTCTGATTGGAAGGAGGGGTGGGGGGAGGCGGATGTAAACCACAAACTGTAACGTAATATAAATATATACATAATCAACAATAGCAATTTCTCCATCATGGGGAAATAGAAAAGTTTCGATAAAGGAAAGAGGACATTTTGGGCCACATTCTTTTTTAGCAATGCTGATAATCATTTTGACCTGGTTAGCTATTTATAAAACAAAGAGCCACGTTTCTCATAAATTGAATCTCTATTAAAATTTACTGAAAATGCAATTTACAAATTTACAAAAAAACTTAATTTTAAGCATGAAAATGCAACCGTAAAATATAAAGCAAGGTTCAGCTCAAGAGAGGACATGTGATATTAGCGTCTTTGTTGGCAACTTGCTATTGACGAAAGCTGTTTATCAGTATGAGAGAAGTTTATATGATTTGCGCCAGATCAACTACAAGTATTTTTTTAGAAACTAAGGTCCGGTGCTGGTACGCAGTTTCTCAAATTTCCTGGCCATTTTGCTATCAAACGTTTCTTACATGTTTCTTAAATTTCTTAGGTAATGAATTTTTTAAACGTAAAGTAAAAAGTTCACTCGCATTCAGAGATAAACTAATAAAGTGACTTAGGAGTTTTTTTTCTAGAATGACTAGCCCTGTTGAGATTTGTAAACATTTAAGCTTCGTTTAACTTCATAAATGTTAAGTTGAAGTCAAAACAAATTTTTAAATGGAAACTTCTTGAGTGTGCAATTTACTGAAAATGCAAACTGCATGTCAATGGTAGTGTTGCAATATAAAGTGACGTCAAGACTGTTTCGAGTGTCAACTCGGAAAATTAAAACGACAAATTATGAAAGTTTCGTAGCTTTCGAAAACACAGAAATTCTGTGACGAAAGCCATGCCCTTTTCTTTCATTACGACTCAATGCATCACTTTCACTTTCCACCTTTGTCTTTGTTTTGTTGAAAATACTAACATTTGACCAGTTAAAACACTTTATACGAAAACCTCATTTATCTCCTCGTCGAATCGATAGCTTGAATGTTATATTGAGATAAAAAATGTTCTTACATAAAACTCTAGAATCAATACGGAATCATTGCATAACATTGACAAAGCGGATGCTAACGTTTAGAGGGGCTAGTATGGATCTTGTCCGAATATTATTGCATTATTGAGATAAAAATGCTTGAATGGAGCCTAAAATGCCTTAAATGTTGCCTGATTAGGGGGGACTATAGCCCCTCTGTCCCCTAGGGTTAAAAATCTTCAAATTCGTCATATTTGGGGCAAGCTCTGTTTTATATCCCAGGCTCCTAGAAGCGTTGACTAACAAATATCCAGTATTCTAATAGTTTGCTCTGATGAAGCCCCGTATGCCGGGGCGAAATATTAGCCTCTACTGATTTACGTGTATTTATTGTTGTTTATTCTCGGCGTATTGCGATGTTTCTTATTTGCTTCATTTTTATCTACTTTTTGCCGCAAGAACTCCTTGGAGCCCGTCGAGCAGCCTGCTACAGTGACCTTCTCTTCGTTCACACATTGTAATTATAGTTGTATAGGAGGTTTTCGTGTGACGTCACAAATCACGCAACCGCCATCTTGGAGGACAACTTGGAGTGAGAGTGTGTGCGTGCGTGTCGTCTGAGCTGAATCAGGTGAACAATGGTTAATTTTTGTGCTGTCTATGGCTGCTCAAATAGATCAAATCGAGAAAAAGATAAGAGTTTTTTTAGAATACCCAAAGTTCCAGTAAATTGTGACGATTTAACAAGAAATTTGTCAACAGAACGAAGGCATTTGTGGATCACCAGGATAAACAGAAAGGACACGGAATTATCAGGTTCACACCACCGTGTTTGTTCGGATCACTTTATCTCAGGTATTTGTTGTGAATATTTTATTTATCAGTATTTTTAATGTTATTTTGACAATATAAGAATGCCAGTTCATAGTCTTATTGTTGCCAAGATTAGGCCAACATCAAAAAGCGGTTTGCAAAGCCAGATCATACTTTCATATTCATACACTAGCCAGGCACACCAGCATGGGTTTTGGATTGAAGGGGCTTAGGAGCCCCCGCGCTGACATGCTTGTTGATTTAATGCAATTAAATAGCATCCTATCCAACAATTTAAAGGTCTCTGAAAAAAATGATGCTTTAAAAATTGTTGGTAAATTGTCCTAGCCTACAACCACTATGTACAGGTCAGATGTATCATTTCTTTACTTAAGATACAAAATTGAAAACCCCACAGTCATTTGTTTATCTTTATGTCCTAGGTAAGCCATCTGCATTATACGAAAAAGATAATCCTGATTGGGCACCCAACAAGAACCTTGGCCATGAAAAGTTCAAAGCGCCTAACCCTGAGAGGTTTTTACGACAAGATTTGCGAAGAAAGCGCAAGATTGATGAAACCCTGCAAAATCAGGAAAGCGAAGCAAATGATTCTCAAGAGAATATTACAGAATCATCAGAGACTGTAATTCATGCAGGAATGGCACATACAGGAACACAAACCGAGGTCTCTTCTGCTGATTATGAAGCCCTTAGCAAAGACTGTGCCAAGCTACGAGATGAGATTCTTATCCTCCAGAAATCCAAAGGTCTGGCTTTTGGAACAGAACAATTCTTTGATTCCTCGGAGAAAGTTCAGTACTATACAGGACTGCCAAATATTAAAGTGCTGAGAGTTCTGCATGATTTTTGCCTGCAAATTGTAGCTAGGAATAACAACAATTCCTTAACAACATTTCAAGAACTAACCCTGACTCTGTGTAGACTCCGTCTGAACTTAAATGTCAAAGACATTGCATATAGATTTGGAATGTCAGTTCCATCAGTTTCAAAGATATTCCATAAATGGCTTGATATTTTGTTTAACCGGCTAGGCAAAGTGATTAAATGGCCAGAGAGAGAGCAACTACTGGAGACCACACCTTTGTCATTTAGGAATATATTTGGAACTAAAGTAGTAATAATTATCGATTGTTTCGAGGTTTTTATAAATCGGCCAAACAATTTAAAGGCAAGAGCTCAAACATGGTCCAACTACAAGCACCATAACACTGCAAAGTTTTTAATTGGAATTTGCCCACAGGGCTGTATTTCGTTCATTTCAAAAGCTTGGGGAGGTCGTGCTAGTGACAAATATATTACAGAAAACTGTGGCTTACTGAAAAACCTGTTACCTGGTGATTATGTGTTGGCTGATAGAGGATTCGACATCGGAGATTCTGTGGGCTTTTACTGTGCAGAAGTCAAATTACCTTCTTTCACAAAAGGAAAGAAGCAGTTGTCTGCTAAAGATGTGGAGCAAAGCAGACGAATTGCCTGCAGCCGAATCCATGTTGAACGAGTTATTGGTTTGTTGAGGAACAAGTATACAATTTTGCAATCTACACTGCCCCTGGACTACCTTATAAAAAAAGATGAAGAAAACTGTACTTTAGACAAAATTGCTGTTGTTTGTTCAGCACTATGTAATTTATGCCCTACTATAATTTCAACTTGATGTGATTAGAAATAGCATACAAGATATAAACTTTTGAAAAAGTTGATTGTATGGATAGGCCTGTGGTAATAAGGATACTCAAGGTAGATTGAACTGCCATGTTTTCTTTATTTAAAGTTGTCACCATTTTAAAGCTCAAAACTAATAACATCACTACAGAAACTGCTTTAAAATCTCCAACCAAACCAAATAGAGACCTTTCCACCCAATAAACTTTTCCAAGAGGTTTGTGTGCACTCTATGTCTACTAGGTATAAATTTAAACATTAAATGTCTGAAAATTCTTTTGCCATCAAGCAGTCAGGGCAAAACCATTTTTTTGTTTTTGGGATCTTCATATCTAAACATTCCAGATGAAACCATTGATATGGGCAGCTCTCATTGTCACATCCAATCATATCACCTTCTTCTGGCCCTTCACAATAACAATAACTGTCTCGATCAGTTGCAGTTGTTTTAGCTAGAGGAAGACATGTATTTCGGGGAACAGTATAAAACTTGCCAAGAACTTCTACTAGGATACAATGCTTAAAAAACATTTTTGATTCCTCTAAACACTTTTCAAAAAATCCAGCATCAAATCTTATTCTCTCATGATGAAAATCCTTTTCTGTCCAGACAACAAAGTCGCAATAGCTTCGCTTGGTGCAAAAAAGTTGTGATTGAACTTGATAGTAATACGGATGTGACTTTTTAAGACTTATTTTGTCATCTTGATACAGTAAGCAAAAATTTTTCTTCTCTATCCCTTCAAATATTTGTGTTTCCCTGATACAGTAGGGACATTTGATCTCTACACAACCTTTTCCACAACATTGACATTCAACCAGTGAATCAGGTGTTGCTGCAAGATATGGCTCATCAATAGAAATAAATAAGCCAGAATCTGAAAATGAGAGTTCTGTATGTTTGCCAGACATCAATTCTTTATATTTTTCTTTAGCAATTTCCTCATGTTTGCATCCCCAGCTGGTTGCTTTTGATGTAAACCTATAAGACTGTGGATAGCAAATTGCTTTAATTAGGCTTTTAGCAGGACTGACGATGCTAGTTTTGCACACAGCATACAATTTTGAAGCAGTAATCCTGCCAGCTCTAAAGGAAAACCATTCAGAGCTTGCAGCTTGCTTTTTTGTTACTTTTTCAGCATACTCAACTTCATGTTGACTTAAACTGATGCTAATGTCCTTAGCTTTGTCAAGGAGCTGTTTGTAGTTCAGATTCAGGTTTTCTGGCTCATAGAAGGTTGCTGCCAATGAAAAGTTGTTATTTTCCAAAAAATTTGGTTTAAATTGTTTTGAAAATGGAGGAACAATGGAAAGAATTGATGCCTTTGCACCACATGTATTCAGTTTTGCATAAAAGTCATCCAATTCTTGGTCAGAAGCAAAACTGTTTTTGCTTGAGGTTGGTGAAGTAGATTGAGGTGATTCAGATGCTGCCTGCAATCTTTTATCCATCTTATGTTTCATTGATTTTGATGACATAAAATCAATGTCTTTGATTTCACTGTACTCCACCTCTTTCAAAGTTGGTGGCATCCAGTATGCCTTGTCTTGAGTGACTGTTTTGTTTCCTTGAATTCTTACAGCATATTCAAGGTAAAACAATACAGCAGCAACATGAGAGCAAGATTCCCCTAAGCCAGCCATACAGTCACAATGGGCTGTTAAAATGGTCCCATCCATTTCGGCAATCAGCCAAGGTGATGCAGGAGTTGCAGACAGCCTTTGTGAATGCAATACCTGAAAAAATTAAGTATTTATCTATGAATAAAGTATCAAGTATTGAATTCTGAAGGTTCTTTTCATCAAAATTTGATATAATTTGCAAAAAAACATGAATGAATTAACTATGATTTTCGACTACATGATTTCTTACATAGGTCTAGCTTTCAAGGCATGGTGCATTTCCTATAAACTCCACACCAAAATACGGCCAATGACAACAAAACTTATGTTGAGAAAAAGAATAATTATATTCCTTCAAATCGATTATGTTTATATGTTATTATTTTCCAGTTTTCAAGCCACGGCAACAAAATGCACACCAAAGATCTTTGGGTCTAAAACTTAAAGTGCATGTATATGTGACATATGCATACATTATTACATAAGACTCACCCTTCCTAAAATGATAGCTTTGCCATTTTGTAGAAGCATACCAACGTCTCGAACCCATCCACAAACAAAATGATTATATGATTCTAGGCTTCTGAAATTTTTCAAATCTGCGCGACTGTGAGGACTTGGAGCAAAGAGAAGGTAATTTACGATGTCTGGATACGTAATATGAGGAAAATTTTCAAATTCCGAAGACAGCTGTGATTTCTTTAAAGTATAAGGATCAATTCCATCGATTATGGATATCTGCTCATCATATCTTTTCCTTGAAGTTTCATCGAAGTCACTGTAGCGCTTGCTCTTTGCAGCCATTTTGGAGTCAGGTTGTCCTCCAATATGGCCGACGTGCATAATTAGCATTAATTTATGACGTCAAAGAAAACCTCCTATAGTCAAAGCGTTGACGTGATTTTAACTCCAATTTCCAGATAGGGCTACCATATTTGTTTTCACCTGTTCCCAAATCTAAACTGGTTTAACACCTGCTGGTAATCTAAGTTCCTTGAAGGTTCCTAAATATATTCATGAAAACTTACAAATTAGGACCGTAGCATATGGTGGCCTTCCACAAGGCATTTTATCAGACGATATTCATGAATGTGCAAGTTAATCAACTGCACACAGACACTGTTAGGTCTTTGACGTTTGTACCAAATATTCAGACGATAAATCAACTTTGCAAACTTACTCATCTTTGTCCAATAACAGTCCATTTTTGAGGTTTTTTCCTGTTGGCGCGTAGTCCCAATCCACGTTAACTGCTGCGATGTAGTAAACACGATCTGTGCATTCAACAGCGAAGAAAATAAGAGCGTGTGCAAGGCATAGGTACACAGCTAGGTTCGCCATTTTCACTCAAGCAAAGAAAAATTCACTTTCATAGGACAAATTCCAATATCATATTACTATTTGCTTATAAAAGAGGATTCCCCACGCATCCGCATTGAGGTCGTAGTGACAAACAGCCCACTGTCTCGATTGTGGACATGACATCATATCAGCTGTCTAGTACAGTAACCATTGTGAATATGACGATATTATGATAGGCAGCATTGAATTGAATGGAAAAATATATAAACTCCACCTATTGTTTTCCATAATTTTGCAACACTCATGTGCCAAGATAACTTGTTGGACAATGAGAAAAGGACAAAAAACTGAAATTCATTTAGAATAGAAAAAACATAACGGATAAATAGCTAAAAGACAAATTCATGTGGAAGCATGACCCCGTTTCTACCTTCCAGTTTCTATCTGTCAACCTTGACTTTTCTCTAATTACTCACCATCTGAGGATATTGCAACTGTAAGTATCTTCCTCCCAATATTGAATTTCTTTAGGTTTTGAACATCTTTTTGTCAGACAGCTTGTGTCACAAAAAACTTCCCCTAAATGATAACGAACAGAGAACCAATGGTAACCTTAAATTGCCAAGTTAGTTAAATATTTGCAAAGCTGGGTGAACCGAAAAGTTTGAAGTTTGCAAACGGATGGCTGTTATTTTGGCTCTGTTCACAAAGTCATGAACTAAAACAAGTCAAAATTACTGTGATTTGATGGGGAACCAATTTGGGTGATTTCTCATCATTTTGTTACCTCTGTTATTCCCATACAGTAGCGTTTTGGTTTTAAGAAGCTGCACATAGTTGTATTTTGTATCTTTTGGCTTGACCAGGTCCAATTTAAGGAACTTCCTTAGGCCAATTTACTGCCCCCCCCCCCCCCCCCTGCAATACACCAACTCAGAAAGCAGGCATGATGCAAACGTGAATGCTTTGGAAGTTGCACCCTAATTTGTCGTGCCCACAGCCTGGGGAAAAATTAACCCCACACGAATGTAGAGGCTGAAGCTGAGAAATATTCTTGTTATATTCTTAAATATTTCTGAGCCTCTTATAAACAATGTTCTTAAAAGAAAGAGTGTTAAAAGAAAGAGTTGATAGCATCTTGGTACCCATGCATTGACAATGTCACGTGGTACAGTTGGAATTCTAGCTCTACTACTACTTCTAACAGTATTCAAAATTTGAGTAACCAAAGAAATCACGGTGAAGTGATTAATCTTATACGGAGTAGCTGCATAATCAGCCTGCTATATCCGATTAAGAATAAAAGCAACAGTAACAATTTCAGATTATAGTTCTTGGCCTAATTCTTTTTTAATCACTTTAACAATGGATGGGAGCTTGCTGTCTTGAGAAATCTCAAAGCCAAACGTACCGCATAGAAAGGTAAAGAGTTTCGACAAAACAGGTCGATCGAAAAGTATTCTCCTCACGTTGGTATCGGCAGCAGAGTTCAAATCATGCATTTTAGTTTCATTCATATAATTTGTCTATAATCAAGAAAATACATAGAGGCTAGCCCAATGCAGACACGCTGCAGGTCCAGCGGCTCGAAAAGGTTTTTCATCTTACCATTGTCATTTGAGCAGTCATACCCGTTCTTATGGTTTCTGTGATCTAACAGCGTCTTTCATTCCTGTCTTTCTAGAGCGGCTGACTTCCCAGGGAATTGGGTCGGTGACGTAGCCATGATACTAGGGTGGTTGCAGATGCACCCCACTGGTCGCTTAGAATCACTTGGCAAAAATACACTATTTTACTCACTCTCTCTTCCCATTGGTTGTTTTTTCATAGTAAATCCCAAGTCTAGATGACTTTTTTTTGCCGGAAAAAATTGAATATTGCCCCCCCCCCCTTTTAATAAGAACAAAGTTTTGTCTCCTCAGCTGAACCTCTTAGAAATGGTAACGGTTAAACTCATTGCAATTAGTTATAAGAATTTACTAATGTCGAAAAGCATTGCGAATGATTTCTGTTAAAAACGCTTCTCTATTTCTCACCCTAAAAATATTCTAGATACCCAAGAACGCTACAGGGAACAATACCCAAACCTGCACAATAGCAGTAACTCATGATTATATAAAAAACGAATCATTATCTTAACGTTATCTTAAAGACTTTAAGTAAATGCAAACTTACTTTTAAATTGGTCTGACTTTTGTTAGACAGATTTGCTTTCTTAACTATTAACTCTAACTAGCAATACAAAATCGGTCTGATCAGTCAAGAAGGAGTTTCTTGCAATGAGGGTTGCAACTTTTCGAGCATACTCGTTCCATAAATCTCTTGAATGAACTGAGTTTGGTTTTGCAGTAACCAATGGCAGCCCATCGAGAGCATGTCTCCAGCCTGTCGATGCACTGCACAGGCTCAGGCTTTTCACGCACTGTACGTTCATTGCACTGCATGCATGATCTCCGACAGTTTCGTTTCACCCATTTATGAACGCAAGTGCTCTTTAGATCTTTGCAAAAGCTAAACTTGTCACGGCACAAAGACACTGAAAAGGAATTCAGAGATTTGAATTCATCATGATCCCTGTTCCTATTATGATGCTGATTATGATGATTATGATGACTAAGTTATGACGATGATTACTATAGATCAAATATTACCTGATTTTCTCTCATAAACGGTATATCTTGTCTCCATTCCTCCTTCCAAGTGGTCGTGAACATGACAATGTAGTAGCCAGGTACCCTTGTGCTTTGGGACCATTTCGAGTGTTTCGAAGACACCGGGAAATACATTGTAAGTGTTGTCGCGATGTTCTGTGTTTGTTCGCTGTTGAATCGAAATATAGCTGATCAATTCTAAACACCTCACCCTACCTTTTGAGAATATCTGCAGCTTCCAGGACAGACCACTAAGCTTGTAGAGCTTTCAACATATATATTTCTTGTTCAACAGAAAGTGTATATTTTGCGGGAAGTGCCGCAACAGACCATACTGACTGGTATCGCAAGAACCTTTAAAGCTCCTAAGCCAAAAACTTTTGCCAATTGAAAGAAGAAGTCTTGGTTAGGATTACGTTTGCGTCTATTTGGTAGTGAATTATGATTCTCGTTTGATTGATAAACAACATGTAATCAAATTAGGCCTAAAATGTTTTTACGGCCTAATTTGATACGTTGAATACGGCCTAAAACGTTTTTGTAGTTATAAGCATGTTTAATTTTAATCCAATTCTTATCTCTTTTTTGATACTTCAAGCTTGAGTTTTTCCATGACTTTGATAAATGGATAAAGCATATTATCCATGAAGAGGGCAATGTTCACGCTAATTCTTATTTCCACATGTACTTGAACCAAGCTTATATAAAAGACAGCTTGGCAGGTCATGCGACGAATTCAAACTTACTGACACCTAAGCCTGATTGGTCAGGTTCTCAAACAATCAAATGTAGACATCAAAACCCATGACAGTGGCGGGAGGAGCAACTAAGGACAAGACCCGCCAAATTACCATGGGTACCAGAGCTACAGAAAACCAAGCGGAGAAGCGGAGGAGCGTCTAGCTGAGAAGAAGGCGTTCCTCCGCTTCTCCACTCCTATCTTCTATTTCCAAGACCCGCCAACAATGCCCGGTTCGAATCGCCCTTGTTTATTCTACACTATTAGAAGTCGTATTCAAAAGAAAACCACGTTCGTAGTTCCTTGATGAAAACCTTTTTTACTTCTCTAAACAAAACCAGGTTGAGGAGCTTTAAAACCAGATTCCACGCGAAGCAAACATTTGTCGAACTGTTGAAGAAAGTGATGAATAATTGATCTGAATTTGAGAGAAAAAATATCCACTTCTAGTGTTCCATAAAAGAGAACGTTTGATTCGTATTAGTAAAAGAGATATTAAGTGTTTTTATTAACTTCATATGTATAAAAAGTGTGTTTCTCACATGTCTTACATGTATGTGTTTTTATCAATGTTACTTACATGTATAAAATCATTTGCATGAAAGTGCACTGTGTGGATATCAACCTCGTTTCCAAAGCCAATGAGGTACCAAGCAACGCGATCACCAACTTGCATCGACAAATAATTGCCATTGTTTGGCCCATTTCCAAACAAATGTCCATTTATAACATGCATTTTATTGCTTTCTTTGAAATCTTCATCGCCTGTATCGATCGACTGTGGATCTCCTGCGAACTTAAGGATGTTGTCTTTCAAGTACCAGCTCTCGTTTTCATCAAAGACAGAAAATATCAACGCAAACTCTTTGTCAACATCAGTCCTTTGGCCATCTCTGCCCAGTATTCCCTGCAACAATGATTGAAAGTCTGCTCATCTACAGTCTGTTCTATTATAAGACATAGCTAACTAGACACTTCCAATAAAACACAATAAAAACACGTGATTTTCACTGCTTTGTGATTGAAGCTAAGCAATTTTAAGCTTTAAAATAACAATTAATATGTTCATTAAAAACAAGGAAATGATGGACGCAAGTCAAAACAGAGTTTTATCATTGTATCAAATGTACAAAGTTATTAGCAGAAGACAACCTACAGATACATCTCCTTTTAGAGAAATACTGCAAATTATTAAAAATATTAGGAATGTGGATAGAAGAATCCTAAAAATTTTTTCCAGCCTCGATATTCTTAATAAATTTTTTGCTTTGAGGCTGAATATATTCTTAAAGCTTCTGACTTTCTAGAATCTGATGTGGTTTCAAGAGAGCATCGTCCATACGTGGGAACATTTGTTTTCTAAAGCTTGAATTTATCCATCAAAAGTGTTAAATACTATTGGAGAAAGCATGTCAAAGCTGTATGGTCTGTGGGAAAAGTCTGATACTTTTCAGTCGAACATTATCAGGTTATTTAAAAGATTAATCATTCAATATAAACATAATCGCAAAGATGCTGCGATGTTTCAGATGTTAATCCTCTTTCGTGAATTAAATTTTATTCCTAAGACTTTTAAAAACAAAACTTTGCATGAGTTTTGGGAATTGCTGAAAAGCCAAAAAGAGTTCAAGGCTCATGTTTATCCTTTTCTAAAGCAGAACAGTTGACTTCTTTTTGGAAAGCTTTCCGAATTAAAAACATATGTTGATAAAAAATTGTTACTGAGTGTTAAAGCTTTTCTACATGCAGTAATCGTGAACTTTAATGTAAAAAAATAAAAATTACCAATCTAATACAATGTCGAAATCTATGTAGCAAATGAAATGAAAAATGCGGGGAATCTTGGGTCAATGATCTACACTGCAAAAAGGTAGGCCGCTCAAACAAAGAAGTTTCAGCGCCTTTAAAAGAATTGCAGACACATCCTTCCAGATTATCTCGATAAACGGGTTCGGTTGGCTTATATCTGTTAAGGTGGAACTGATCACATGAACTGTGTTTCTGTGATGACGAGCAATCAACTGATCACATGAAAGGTCTCGTGAAACTTCAATACTATCAGCGATGCAGTTATTTTTGTGTGAGCTCTTTCCCACTTATTGCTACATTATTAGATGACAAGACATTACTTCAGTGGAGTGCACTTTACCAAACAAGAACCTAGATACCAAGATACAAGAATCAGAGTTTAAAACGTCAGAACATAGATCGAAAACTCTACGCTAAGAAATATATATACCCAGTTGTGGATCGAAATAGGCCAATCAGAAACACGAGCACATGACACGAGCACATGACTGTAGAGTTTTCGATCCATGTTCTGACGTTTCAAACTCTGAAGAATGTCAGACGAAAAGCTTTAGTTTACTAAATGTTTGCTTTTTTCAAAGCCATTTACATGTTTCATTATCTAATCATCTGGATATGAAATTAGTAATATCTATTGTTTTGTGTTTATTGAACTTTGGAATGAACGGCAAAAACTCAATGTAACACTTCTCGTAACCTTTTCAGTAGGACTCTTACAAAACCCAGCAAACATTGTTTTGTACCAAACAATTATACAAAAAACTCAATTCTGAAGCTTCTTAGCAGCTACAAAACTCTTATTATTGGCCTTAGAACTATAAGAAACTTTGTAGTCAGTATTTTCAGGAAAAAAACTTGAGAAGAAAAGTTGAGCAGAGAAAGTAAATTCGAACCTCTTATGAATTTCCACTTCAATGTGGATTTTGCTCAAATAAAAAAATCTGCTACCTCACCTTTTTGCAAGTAATGAGTGGCCCAACTAGGCCCGTATTGGTATCCTTGATTATATCAACACCCGAAAAATATGACCACGTGATACAAGGGCCATCGTTGGGGCCTGGAGCTGAGGATTTTGAAACAAACCAACGGTATGTGTGTTGTGATCCAGGTTTTACTGCACGGGATTTCTGTGTGCGAGATTGGTCCATGTAGACGGAACCTTCGTTGTTTTTACTTAGGAGAGACAAAAATATCAGATGAAAGAAATATGAAGAAATTTCAAACAAAACCAAAGGCCTTGCTTCATCGGAAATGCAGTAACTGTTGTGTAACCGAGAAATAATCTGAACGACACTGAATGAGGATAGAGCCTTTGCTAACAACGAGCAACCAACATTTGAATTAATGCAAGCAAATAGGTCTTCTTATCAAGGTTTTGACACACCTTTTTTATGTAACCTGTCATTAGATACTTATGAATGAGTAAGAGGGAAGATACGCAGAATCTGTTGTCCGCCGGATTCTGTGAATCTTTGAATGAGTAATGTAATAGAATTTCAAAATACATTAACTTTAGTGAATAATAATATTTCGCCCCGGTATACAGGGCAATCAGTCATTAGACACTTACTCGTAAAAGACACCGTGAGCTTGTATTGAGTAGTCTCTACTAGCCATGTTCTTGAAAACAACAATAATTTCGTCCCCTTCTTCTGCCCTTATGATTGGGCCTAAAGTGCCTAAATGCACATCCTTTCCCGTTCTTTCTTTAAGTCGAGTGAAGTTAGCGTCAGTGAATTCACGGTAGACTGCTTTCTTGTAAACTCTGCCAATTCTGTTTGGACCTTTCTTTGTAAAGACTGCGGCACTAGATTTAACAAAGAAACATTTAGAAAGATTGAAGAGGCCAAACGATTTCTAGAAAAACCAAGAGAGTCGGAGGCGATTGAATGGTAAAAAGTGGTGTGAGAATTAAAAATCTTAACACAATAACTTGATGGCTGTAGTATCGAAAGCTTGGGCTCTGGAATTTTCCTCCAAAAGATGCAACAAGAAACTAGTAGAGTGTGGAAAAATTTAGCGAAAAATTGTCACCTTGAGTTTTAGCTGAAAGAGAGGAATAGAAAAGTCATAAGCAATCATATACACAACAATGACGATAAGCTGAGAAAATGAAAATGCATTTGTTTATTTATTTCTCCGAGGAGGAGAATCGATTTCTGGAAACCAACCGCCTAGAAGTCTGTGTAAATCTCACAGTTATTTAGCATTGATTCGCTTTTATGCGGAGCGCATTGTGACAAAGATCAATTTTATTTCAAAAAGTAGCTATCAACTCGTCTTTGGTGGAATCTACATAATTTGCATTATACGCAAAGGACATTCTTACTTTTCATCATCATCCAGTCTCCCTCCTTTGATAAGATTCTGCCCATTCTCTGCATAGTCCCACTCGATTTCCATAGCACCTATGTAATATTTCCGTATGGCAGCTGCTTTGGGCAGTGAATTTTCAAACTTCCCACAGGGAAGAACATCATAGAACGCTTTCATGCCAGCCATGTAGTGGTCATTTACTTTGCAAACCAGTGCCCATTTTCCAATGTTGTCAGTCATCATAGAAAAGCTAGCTGACGCACCTTGAAAATTCGTAGAAATCATCACCAAAAAAGCAGGATAGAAGTGAACAAGGCTGGGAGTTAAAGAGGATTCACAGTGTCGTCGAAGAATTTTCTTTCAACGTCATTGAAAATCTTAATGCACATTCACACTAGAAAACGCGAATCATCAGCATAAAAGGAAGCTTCAAGCCGTCATCGTGCTAATCATTCCAGCAAGGCAATCGAGGATCTTTACACTGAACCTTATACACGCAAGATACTCGCCTACGATGACAAGACTTTCTAAATCTTGCAATTAGCTCTTATGCCTTCTGACTTCTTGATTCAAATTAAATCCGTGCGCGAGAGGCCCAAACATTCAAGCTTGTGAAACCCTGTCTTACATGACGTATCAACGTAATTGACGTGAACTTTTCATATCTACCACAGCCTAGAGACATTATGCAGGGCCCAATTCCCAATTGCAATGGTAAGAAGTTTCGTCCGGGGTTAACAAAACTTACTAGGGGGCAATTCCACGAAAAGAAAAGAATTTCAGAAATTTTTCTATCAAAAAGAATATCCAGCAAAATCTTCACGAGATTTGCCTAGAATGGTTAGCTCTTCGGACAATACTATACCTATTCTCGCTTTCAGATATTTTTTGTAAGAAATGCGGTCAATAGCGTAACACAGTTTAGAGGACCTTAGTTCGATAACTAAGGGCCCCCGATCAAATGGTGCCCTAAGATATCTATGATTCTTGGACTTCGCTCAGATTGACCTTGTTTTCAAAAGTTCTAAAAGTTGGTACCTTGACATGGTGTTTGACATGCTCTAAACTCTCTTTTTTCATTAGCTATTTATAGTTGGTACAATCTCTAGCTATACTCAAGCTAATCAAAACCAACTAATTTAAATGACCAACTTATTTACGGCCGCTAAATATAATGTAAATCAAATATAACCGATTTTGCATACGTATTCTTGGATACGTAACCATGCAGGCCGTAATTAAGCTCCTGTCTTGTCTCAGTTTTCCCATGAGCCCCAGCTTCCTTCATTGCGCCACTGGCTACGGTATTTCATATTAGCTTTCTTGAATCATGAAGCATTTGCATGGTAATTAATGAATATAATACCTGAAATATCAGATTTATTATCTAGGTGCACAATAAAAATCGGCCATTCCCACTCAAAGTGGCTGAATGGCTGACCGTCCCAAATGGGCTTGCATCTAGAGGTGAAGCAGGAGACACAAAGGTGAATACTTCAATTCAAGGTTTTTAGACTTGCCTAATTCTTGTATCGCTAGATCTAAAGCAGCAGGTCCTTATAACAAACTTTGGCATCGGGGTAAACGGAAAGAGATAGTATGTATCAAATGCATCGAAAATTAAGGTGTAATACCTTGGCTTGGCTATCTAATAAATTCAATTAACAGAAAGTAATAAAACAAATGTAAGATTGATAAAATGTTACATACCAGGAAAAAGTGTCAACGAGTCCTTGTGATTTCCTTCAATTTCAAACTCATTTCCATGAAAATAAACAGCATGGATATCTGTCTCAGTCCCAACAACAAACACATGCCATAAAATCTTGCTGTTTTTGCAAAATTTCAGCCCCTGTAGATTCCCATACATTTTTCCATTAATCTGATGCATCTTATTGCTTTCCATAAAATCTTCATCCTCTGGAATAAATTATATTTGATGCAGTTAATATTCCTCACAATTCTTAAGATTCACCATAAGCTAGGGGGAAGTCTATACCTTATGAATTTATGTATAGGCATCCCATAACCTGAAAGAGCATCATGAAATACCTCTAAATCTGCAAAGTCAGTAAAAGGTATTACAAAATGGCTGAGGTATGGCCACATGAACACAGATTCTGTCCCCCATCAAACCTCTCTTCTTGAGTCTCTGTCCATGACTTTATGAACAGAACCAAAATATTAGATATCCGTTAGCAAGCTGGAAATCGTTCATTGGCCATATATCATCTGAATTTTGACACATTGAACTGATTTTGCATATTCAGAAGTATTTTATGGTGGCATTTAGGATTTTGTGGTCAAAATTTAACATAGAATTTTGTAATTCAATATAAAATGGTTCGATATAAAATCCGAATTCAATAAAAATCTAACAATTGATTTCTATGACAAACTGACAAACTTTGTACGTCCCGTCTCTCTCCTTTGTATCCCAAACTGTTTCTGCTTAAGTTGTCACCGAAAGATTAATAGGACGTTATATTTGGTCTGCAAGTCTAGAGGAATGATTGCTGTTCAAACTTTAAGTAATGGTTAATAGCTGTTCAAACTTTATCAAAAATCATTGTCAATCAAAAACAGAGAGTAGTGATAAAAGAAAAGTCTACATTGCAGTCTTATTGTTTTATGGTCTTTCTGTTTCATACCGAATTTTGTATCGTTGTTAGCATTAACAATCCAAGTTCTGCTGTACATAATAGAAATTATAAAATTTCTTTGGTTCACTTCTTACTCCTGAAATGCTACATCAATTTAGTCTTAGCTATACCGTTAATTCTTCCTCAATTTGTTGTCACGATATTAGCCTATCTCGGCCTGGAAATCTTTTACACTTATTTTTATAAGAACCATTAAATCAAATTAAATTAAACTGAAGTTCTGGCTGGCTGTTCTTAATCTTATAGAAAGTCTGAGGTTGGATTGTTCTTTTTTTATATTTTTTAAGGTGCAAGCAGTACAATTGTTGGCTATTGCGCTCTAAGGTGGTTTTTAGGCCTCGTTTGCCACCAAAGTGAGTGAGATAGCGACAAGTTTAAAACTTCAAAGAAAAGAACCCTTAGATTGCAAAAGACTACCCGTTTTTTATAAGAGATATTGTTAAAAACTACATTTTACAGTAGCTCAGCCTCAGCTTGTTATTAATTTGCTCTTAACTTTTGACCAATTTTGAGGTTTGTGTTTTTTATAAATTTGTTTCTAAGGAAAAGTGTGTATATGAAAAATTAATCAATCGATTAAGAAAGTTGAAAATAAGCAAAATACATAATAATAAAATGAGCTTTTGTAGAATGTTATTGGATGAGTACCTTTGCTGACCCCACCACAAGAATCCGAGGTGCAATACTTCTTCATGTTGTCATCTAAGTACCATGATTTGTTTTCGTCCATCACCGCCATTAGAAGAAATTTCTCAGCATCGTAGCCTTTTGGCATACCATCTGGTTCTATTGATCCTTTCTTGCAAATCACCAACGGTCCCATCAAACCTATACGAGAAATGAACTCTGGTGTTTGACTTCAGGAACGGTAGAATAATAACCGAATAATAATATCAAACTAATAAGCGAAAATTTTGGCAAAAAATTATCCAAAATCTGAAAACTAGCCTGCTATTGAATGGTAATTGTCAAGAAGACAGAACTAACCAAAATTTGCTACTCTGAAAGCAAAATTTTTAAAATTTAATGCAAATATGAGAGATAATATGAAAAATTGTAGAAAAATTAGCAAGAACGATGTTATATAGTTAAAAAATGTAAAAAATGATACACTGTAAAAAATCGTTAATATTGTTGAAAAATGTTTTATAACTCTAATATTGTGTAATAAGAAATAAAATAACTAATGTTATCTGATAACGTATTCTTTCACTAATATTATAAAAGATTGTGTAATATCACCAACATTGCATAATAATAAATTATATCACTAATATTGTATGATTTTGTATAATGTCTATAAAGTTTGTATATTTATGTATAGCATCTATTTCTGTTGATAATGTTGAATATCTATAAAATTTGATACTGATGTGTAATATCAAATACCTGAATACATGTCTTTGACAGGATCAACATTCGATGTATAGAGTCTTGCAACACAGGGAGGATCCTTAGCAGTGGGCCCAACACTCTCGTCCACAAACCATTGGTATGTGTACTGAGCGCCAGGATAAACAACATCGTCCTTTTTTGTCGTTGTTTTGTCCTTGTAGCCATAGCCTTCGTTCGCCTTATCGTACCATACTCCACGTGGGTGGATCGAGTAAGCACGACTCGCCTATTAGGGAGAGACAGAAACAATGAGAAGTCAAAGATAACAGAAATTTCATCTGTTTATATATGGAAAGGCTAATTCAATACGCTCCTTCATAAACATGAAATTTAATTTCCGGATCATTGATATTATTTTTTAATATTTTGTATTAAATGTATCCAGTGATAATGTTTCATTTTACGTTTGATGTTTTAACTTTCAATATCATGAACTCAACATAAGAAGATTTTCAACTAACTGTTAAAAAAAGGTTAAAATTTTTAATTTTGCGCAAAGAATATTTCCAATGCTTTGAAGGTATATATATAAACAGGAATAAAGCTTTGTAGAGCACAAATGAAACACCGCTATGGCATTGGCTTTTGAATGGTTTCGAAAGTTGTGGACACGAAAGTTGTGGACACGGACTCAGATCAAATTATTACTGATGATAAATATCGCTGCAATTCCCTCCTAAAATACTTTACAAGATTATGGTTGCGATACCTTAAGCGCTACTCAGGAGCCTTGTAAACGGGGATAAGGAAATGGGCCTCGAAGATTCGTTTATGCAAAGACCGAGATACAACTTTTTGTTTGGAAGGGGAGGGGAGGGCAGCCCTGATATACAGTATAACAACAGCCATATTTGATAAAATAAAAGTATTTTTTCTTATGCTGCTTAGGTTTTTTGGAGAGGCCAAGTCTCCCCTGACCTTAAAGCATTCAGTAAAATCTGCAGCCAAACTTTTCATCTATTTGAAAGAAGAGGTGCTAGAATTGGTTCTGCTTGAAATAATAAACATCATGAATCTTCGTGCCTCCTAGGTGTGATAAACTTATCTGAAAGATAGGTGTAAGGGGAGAGGGGGCTGGGGGGGGGGGGGTGCGACATAATCGAAAATTATCAATGCGTTTGTCGGTAAATCTTCTGTTGGTCAACAAAATCGCTAGTTGGCCAGTTGAATTTCCAAAAAGGCAGGAAGGTAGAATAGAAAATTCACGTTTTTCTTGCCACATGTCTTTCCAGAGTAAACTTTGCTCTTCTAGATCCTCCATTCTCCCTTCAGCCATTGGGCTAGCAGGGGCTATTGTCCCCCCCTACCTTTACGAAATAATAGGCTAGAAAAGTTTTTGGAAGTTTTACCCTGACGCAACTTTGGATAGTTTACTCCCTATGTAGTTGCAGTTTTTCTTGACTGGAAACCCTTTTTTCATTTTCTAAGTGTTTTATCTTGTTCAATGATATGGTGTATTTCCTAATTTTGTTAGCTTAGTGTTTTATTGCTAATTTTGTCTATTTTTACAGTTATTGATATCTTTTTTGAACCAGACTGTTTATAGAAGTTGAGTAGAAATAAGCGAGTGTTTTTTAGGAGGGTCGTAAATGGGCACACCCATTTCAGCCCATCGACTCCCAGATTGGTGCGTGGTCCCTGCCTTACATAAGACTTTATTAAATTAATAAATGCTTATCGCTCCGTTAAGACGTACCTTATTTCTGAACACAACACTGATTATGTCGCCGACTTCTGCCTTGATAACTGGGCCTAGCAAACCTAAATGTATCTTGCCTGGGCTTCTTAGCTTTTTTCTCGTAAACGTGGAATCTTCATACTGGACATAACGTGCTTTCAGGTAGGTACCACCGATTCTATTTGTTCCTCTCTCAAAGAAAGTAGCAGCGCTGTGGGGATACAAATATCAAATTTTGTTGAAAGCAAGTTATAAAATCAAGGACTTTGTGGAACAAATAAACAAATACAAATTGTGGCACTATTGCATACGAAAGATAAATTAAAAATCTGACCAGACTAAAAAAGGTTTTTGATAGCATTCTGTACATTTTGTACGCAGACAATAAAAATAAAGTATTTCAAGCATAATTTTTTATCTTTAGTCACTTTAGCCAAGGGTTAAGATATAAGGTTAAGTTTACTGTAAGAAGAATTTTGTGCACCCTTTGCCCCCTTGCTCATTGGGTGTGCAATGAGCTAAGTTGGAACGCGAAAACATCCCTATGGGGTCACAATTTTTTTAGTACCATTATTTGATGGGATCCTAATATTCTGTCCTTTAGTATACTAAGAGCCATGTCCTGTTTAAATTGCACAAAACCTACCCAAGTTACATCCAGAGATGTTTCTATAGGAAAGTAAGGTAAGCCTTGGTTGCTTTTGAAGTGCTCGTAAGTGACTACCAAGTGTTGTGTGCACACTACACTTGATTAAATTTATCCGGGCTCAGCCTACCTCAAGTTTACGCTGTATGCTAAACCGGGTACACCCAAGATCGGTTCCTTTAAACTACCAAAATGTATCTCTGTTCGTTCACCCAGAGTTACCTCTGAGTTAATCGGAAATTTTAAACAGTGCTTATAATAACAATTCTTAAACTTGCCTCCCTGAGTTAAGCGATCCTCCGTCAAACATATTGTTATTGGTTTCTGCATAAGACCAAGGCTGCTCCTCCACAGCGATGTAATATTCCTTGACCTTTCCTGTAACTGATGGTTTGTTGATTTTGCCATTGTATCCGCAACGCTTTACGTTGTAAAATGCGAACATCCCGCCGTCTAGATGATCAGCAACGTTACACGAGAATAACCAACGGCCAGGCTGGTTCGGTACCATGATACCGGAGGCAGTTCGAGCAGGGAAGAGGGACACAAAGTCGGTGTGGTGATGGTCAATTTCAAGCATGTTGCCATTGAATACAGCTGTTAAGAGAAGAAAATCGAGAATAGAAATTCTGAGGCTACAATCACATTTGTAGAAAACCAATTATCTTTTATTGTTGCTAGTAACTAGCACAGTAAAATCTGAAGAAAGCAACTCAGTCAAACATCAAAGTTATTCTTTTAGTCACAAGCTATAGCTATAATTTTGACTTGGTAAGAATCATATAAAAAAATGATTATAAATAAAATAGGCATGATCAAGTTTTGAGATTTACCTACAATGGCCGAAATTGTTGATACTATTTAGGGCATAACTCTGGACCAAAGGTTATACAAGCAAGTTAAGGCTACGTACCTGTATGCATGTCAACTTCATTTCCTAAAACCCCAAGATACCAAACAACTTTTTTATTATAACAGACATTCAATTCTTCCAGATTTCCAAAAAATCTGCCATTTACAGCATGCATTAGATTACTTTCCATGAAATCTTCATCTTCTTTGTCTATCGTTTTTGGGTCGATGTTATTGAGAATCAGGTTTTCATCTATGTACCAACTCTTGTTCTCATCAAATACATTTTGCATTAGAAACATCTCCCTCTCTGGGGGTTTGTCGTAACTTCCTTTCTTGCAAACCAGCAGAAGGCCTAATGATATAAAAAAATTGACCTTAGACGATTTTATGTTAACTTTGATTGTAGTCGATATCAAAAAACAAAAACCGCAGAGGTAGGAAGCATTTCAAAAGTGGGGGGGGGGGGGGCACATGTAGTCAAAATAGAGGCGACTCTGTAAGCTGCAAGTAGGTACTTTGCCACTGTTTCTGAAAAACAGGGAGAGGCATGTACCCCCTGTGCCTCCCGATTCCTGTGTCTATGACAAAAACTTTATAAAAATCATTAACAGGAAATTTGGAAAACTATCCCAGAGGGTAACTTAAATAGGCAGAGGACGTTGATGTGCCGTTTTGAATGGGAGAACATACCCTGAAATCAACAAATTTTCCAAAAATCCTATCCCAAAACTTAGTTAAGATAGGAAATGCATAACCTTAAGTTTAATTCAAATTTGCAAAAATCCAGCAACTCAATTAAGTAAATAAAACATTTTACCTTTTTACTGGAATGATACCCCAGAAGTTGAGGTTATGCTAAAAATCAATTCCAAAAATTTATGACCATGTTTTAATATACCAAAGTCGATGCCTCAAAATTTATTTCCTACTTGGAAAAAGGACGCCTCCGCCATGGGGGAGGGAACAGTGGGAGCAGTGGGAGTAGTGGGAGCAGTAGCCCCCTTTGCCCACACGGAATTAATATATTTTTCTTCGTTTTAATATCATTTTGCCCTTTTTCTTGGCGCTTTGCCCCATTGCTCTCTTCGCGTGCAGGCTTCCCTGAATACATGTAAACCATGTAACACCTACCAATAAGTCCAGTGTTTATATCATGTGGCACAGCTACATGTGAATGGTAAACGGATGCAATACAAGGTTGATCTCCTTTAGTCGGTCCATTTTCGGGGTTTATTTTCCAGGTATAAATGTAAGTGGCACCAGGTGGTACTGCTCTATCCATACCATTTATGGTATTGTCCTTGTAAACGGAGCCTTCGGAAGACTTGAGATAACTTAGGCCATGTGGATGCATCGTAAAATTCAGTTGCGCCATATTCTGGGGAAAATAAAAGACTTGTACACATCACGTATTACAAAAATACTGACAAATAACATGACCAATCTTGGTAACAAATTTTAAAACAGCAGAAAATCTTTGTAATTATGCTGATGGCAATACAATATGGACAGTAGGTAAAAATGTTGATGATATAATATATAAATTAGAAACAGAAGTAGCAACTCTAAATAAATGGTTTAAGGATAATTCATTGTTACTAAATGAAGACAAATGTAACTTTACGATATTTGAACATAAACAAACCAGAACTGAAAAAGCAAATATTAAAATAGGGAATGCCACAATCGAAGAGACGAAAAAGGCCAAAGTACTTGGAATAACTTTACACAGCAAACTAAACTTTGAAAAACATATAAAAAACTTATGTAATGAAGCAGGTAAAAAGATAAATGTCAGAATCGCCCCATATATGAATGCTAGATACAATATCCTATAGATGTAATGAATTGTGGAATTCTATACCATTAGACATTCGATCGACAGAAAATTGTAAAGTATTCAAAGCTAAAATTAAACAAATTCATCTTACTTGCTCGTGTAGACTATGCACACCATGTATTTCTAATATTGGATACTTGTAAACATCACAATTTCTCTTAGTTATATTTGTTATTGTTACAAGTTGGTTTTAATTAGCTGTTTATTAGCTATTATTTTGTAAACCAACATTAAATAAAGTGGATAAAAAAAATCTTGTGAAATGGAACAAAGTGACTAAACTAATACTATCATAAGGCGATATCTAAAATAAGTTTGCGCTCCCGTGAGCATGCTGTAAGCATTTCTCAGCAGTCGTTGAAAATTTAACAAATCCCTGTTGCAATGCCTATATTTCATAATAAAAATGACAATAAGACAGAAACTTGAAAGCTTTGCTCCCCAAATCTCCATCACGCCCGCACACAGTTTACCATCTGCACAAACTTATGATTAACGAGGCCCAAGAGTAACAGACTTATGGGCCAAAATTCGATATGAAAATATTTTTATTAAAAAAGGTTAATTTTATTTCCAAACTGTTAATGATACAACTTGACTTAAACAACTGCCAAATAATCATGCTAAAAAGTTTCTGTTAAAACATCTTTTTATGTTTGCGCTTTTGAAATAAAGCAAATAAACGGCTTAGTAGCTGCAGTACAAAGCTGCTGGGGCTTGTTGAACCCCATTTCAAGTAAATTCCCCGGGTTTTCCTATACAGACTACCAGCGTTATGGTTGGGATTTTCAAAGGAAATGTGCAGTTTTGGAAAAATTTCGAACTAGGCCCTGAATTGCATGTAAAACATACATTATAAAGTGATTCACACAAAATTCACCCCTTAAAATTCGGAGGAGGAGAGTTAAGGAGAGGAGCGAAGAAGAGGACTGGAGACGGGGGAAAGCAAAGAACAAGACAGAGCTGAGAGGGATTTCAGAGAACATAGAAGCAATCAGCCTGTAGATCAAAATCAAAAATGTGATCTATTGGTATAATAGAGAACTTTCCTTGCCCTTATTTTCTAATCCATCTTAACCCCGTTGGACATGATACAACTAACAATAGACAGTGCTTCCACTTTCCAATAACAAGATTTAGATATTTTTCTTTAAGGTTCAAATTTCCCTTAATAAACAGGTATTTCGTTTCCTTTACAGGTATTTCCTTTTGATTTTCGTGCAAAAACTTCAAGCACATACCTTGAAAACTATCAACAGCACATCACCAACTTCACCCCTTATAACAGGACCAAGAATCCCTAGATCCTTTCTATGTGGCTTCCGCTCTGTGAATGTCTTGTCCGTGAATTCGCGGTATACCGTTTTCTTGTAAACTTTTCCAATGCGATCTTTGGATTTCATGGTAAAGACAGATGCTTTTCTGAAAAAGAGGAACATTTAAACAATCATTTCCGTAAAACTGCACTAGATTGGGGCAGGGGCGTTGTGGCTCCTAAAAGAGGGTCGGGAGAAGATGATCATAAGGAAGCCTATTCTTTTGTTTGACATCTCCAATCACAAACCACAGGTCCACAAAAAAGGTACCTACCTGGAAACCATACAGCAAAGTTCAAAGATGCCAGAATGTTTTTACAGTCGCTTACCACGTTTTGCAATTTTTAGGCATACTTTGTTGCGTTTCTTAGATTTCAGTTCTCGAGGCGCTGGGACAGCTTGTCCGTCCTTTCCCCCTCTCGGTGGCCCTATTCATATTCAAGGCATCTCTTTCACAGAAGCCTGTTTGTATATGATGACATCCTCTAATTCTAAACTGTGAACTTGAGACTACATGTAAGTGAGACATTTTCTCACCAAGGATTTTGTTTATATTAAACATTTTCTTGGGTATTACAAACTAGCTTGAAAGGGGCCTACCAGGAATTTTCCTGGTGTCCCGCCTAGCTACAACGCCCCTGGGTTGGGGAACTGCGGCCAAGGGTAAAAAGTTGCCCGGCGTGTCCACTTTCATTGAGTGGTGTACCCGAGCTCACCCAAGAAATATAAAGAAGATCTCTTTCTTCTGACGTTTACAGGTTTGCCTGGTACTCAGGGTATCCAGAATGGTAATTAGTGAAAAAAAAACACATTGTAGAACAAAACAGTCAAAATTTCTATTATAAATTGCAAATGACTTAACATACAAAAATCTCATCTTCTTCTTAAGGGCTCTATTGAATCACATTACGGTGGGACTCTTTCAAAAGAATCTTTGGCCTCGAATGGCTTTTGAAAACAACCAATTTCAGTGATTTTTTCCAGATTCCAAATGGTACCCCCTTTTCCATGTTTTCCTGTTCTAGGTTTGAAGAAAGGAATTGCACCTTTCTCAGGGGTTTTCCGGATGAGCTTTGCTACACCTCTGAATGAGAGTGGATACGCCGGGCAAAGTTGTGTGGTTCAGAGGTTGGGCCATCATTGCCCCAGGCTCCCATTGTTCTTCTCCTAGCATTACATCCTGCAATGTAACCCCCTTAAAGTTGGCACAGCAGATAGAATTGGCGATAACCAACAAATGATTTGCGAAAATGGCCAAATGCTAGTAATGGCAAGGATTAATACGATGATTAAACGTATTCATTATGTATTGAACAAAAACGTTGGATTAATACTTCCAGGCTAGATGACTTGCAGCGATGAAAGTCAAGATATATTATGCAAGGGAAAACTCACGGATCCTGGTTCAAAGGCCGTCCTGTTTTCATGTTGAGGCCTGACGGAGCGTAGTCCCATAGGGAATCAACTGCACCAATGTAATAGACCCTTGTTTTGCATTCGCATGGCCACAATAACAGCACCAAAATGGCCTGAAATAGTAACACAGCTTTCAATGCCATCTCGTCCTCTATGCTTGTCTCCAAACTTGGAACTAGCGCAAGTCTTAAAACATCCACCAAGTCAAGGATATCACCATTCTGTAAATGGATCTGCGGTTAACATGGAATGCATAGAAATTATTGGACAATAATCATCTGATACAGCCATATCGGTTGTTTCCAGGGGCATCCAGGTGATCGAATTCTTGGAGAGGGGGGGGGGGAGATAACATATTTTTTGACCAATTTTTGCAAAGGATTATGGAAACAGTTAGTTGTCAGTTAAGGGTTGTTGTTTTAACAATTTTTCACTCGAGTTCTCCAACATATTCGGAGCAAATACATAACAACGTTCCTTGGGAATTTTTAACGTTGAGTGAAAATTAAACATGCAATGGACCATTGATAATGGCTGGACCATTTTTGGCTGGATAAACAACGCGTTATGAACAACTTTGCATTGTCTACCTTTTAGCCTTAACAAGAGCAGATAGGTCTAAAAACCCACTTTAGACCTACAACAGGGCTTAGGGGGGGCTTCTTTATGCTGAAGAGAAGCCACCTTCTAATTTTGCTATTGTTTTAGCAACATTTTTTGCAAGAGCCTCCTTTGCTATGTTGAGAGCACTCCACCCCTGTTCTACACTTCTTTGTCAATGGTCCATCTATTGTCGTAGCGATGGAAAATTGTACAAGCAAAGATCAATTATGTCATATTTTTAGTGGCAGTTTTAAGGAGGGTCCAGGGGGGGCCATGGCCCCAGGCCCCGCGCTTATGATAGCCAAAAGAGGCCCCACAACTAAAAAGAAAAGGAAATTGAAAAGAACAAGGGCGCCGCAGATGTTTTTGGCCCCGGGCCCCGCAGTCCCTAAAACCCCAACTGCATATTTCTATTGCTTTATGATATAAATCAACAAATACCATATGCACATATGATAACAAATATAGACTGCATTTCATTTGTTTGAATATCGTTACATGTCTGGGAGGAGAGGGGGTACAATTGAGAAGGGGCTTTCCGGAAGATACGGGTTGCTTTTGACGGTAGGCAATGTATTAAAAGTTACTAGTTGATATTTCATTTAATGTCTCATTAACTTTAGTTTAATAAAGAAAGACAACATAATTACATGCATGTCGATGTTGTAATGTTAATTTGTTTGGGAGAAGAAAAGAAAGTTCTTTATGAGTGAGGCAGCCCCCGTCTTGGAGTCAAATGCATGGGTATGGTACTTGATCATTTTCTTCATGCCCTCTGACTCCAAGATGGGGGTCAAAGGTCGTCTCTGTGAATGAATGCATCTAGCTCGGGAAATACTTGCTGTTTGGAAAATTGATATAACAACTTGCTCAAACCAGCAACCGGATGATTTTGATATTGACATCCCCCTTATTCGGAAGTTTTCAATGAAAAGCTTCCTAAAAGCGAGACAGAAATGAATAAACTCACAAAGATTACCTAAATGGCCTAGCCAAATATGCAGTCAAGAATATGTTTTTTATGAGAAAGTGTTTTATGAGAAATTAATGGTCGATTCTTCGAAAAGCTAAGCAAGTGCAGGACTTGATCTTTGAAACCAGAGAAAGTTGACAAACTTAATCTTGCAAGAGTGAAATATTTCTTGTGTTTTAGTTTGGAAACGTTTTAGTTCATAAGTGAAGTAGGTTGAAGTAGTGCAGGAGTTAGGAAATAGCTAAAAAAGTCTTATAGGTGAGCTGAAGAAAACTTTTTATAAAAAACGTGTTAAATCGAATTTCAAAGGCAGACTAATCATATGAACTTTTCTGTGATTTAAAGTCAGATATAGAGAAGCCAGAAGAGGCTTTTTTCATGGGATTTCATAATTTATCAAGAAAATTTCATATAGTGTACTTTTCTCATTGCTGACCTTGGAGAATTTCACACACTTTTCCAAGGCATTCAAGTGCATGAAAAAGAGGGTCCTAGAAGAACCTTGAGGAATACCATAGACAACGTTTCCTATTTTCGAGCGTTGCCAATTTAGAGAGTAGAACTGCTTTATATTATTTAAGAAAAATTTATCTAAAACAAATCTCCAGTTTTCCTATATTCCATATGCATGTAATTTTATTATCAATACAAAATTTTGGGAAGTTTTCTGAAGGTTGAGAAAAGTTGATTGATATTGTTGCTTTGACTTTGTGCCAGAGGTCTGTGTTACTTATGGAGTAAAACGTGCAACAAGCTGCTTGATTTTCTGTAGAACCTTAATCATTTTAAATATACTCAAAGAAGTAGTCGTACGTTTGTCGTTCTCCTTGAAACCAGAGATTACAAAAATGGGCCTATTATTGTTTATATAAGTTTTTGAACCCGACTTGACAACTGGGGTGACGGTCAATTTCCAAATACTGGTGCAAAATAAATGTATAAGCTAAATGCATGTGATTCTGACAACACGTGGTATACTTGTAAATAAATATGGCAAGATCACACGACTTAATCATAAACCGATTATTACATCTTGGCATCACCTTTATCCGGAATCTTTCCAAAAAAGCTTTCTAAAAGCAGAGCAAAAGGAATGACAGGGCCGTCGCTGTCTATTGTGCTCAAGGGGGCTGCTCTGATCCCATTGCCGACAAATTTGGTGAAGCATCCTTTATTTGCAGACAAATGAGAAAATTTGACAATGACGTTTTACAATGAAATTTTTCCAAGGGGGATGTCTCACTGTGAGCTATCCATTGTGGTTCTAAGCCATACAAAGATTTGAATTACACCATCCTTATCGGTCTCCTATTTAGTACAAGAAACTTGGATTGGATAATCCTTCAGTTACATCTCATAGATCGTGAAGAATTAAGTTTTGAAATGCTGGCTGTACTGCAAACACGGGCATTTGTGTTCAAACTGCAGCAGCTAAATTCGACGAAGTATCAAGCATCTGTGTACCAATTTATGCAAAATCTAAAAATCAACTTATTGGGCTGGAAAAGTGTTTTACTTTTGCCGATCCAATTACTATCTTTCTTAAAAAGCACTTTTCCAAAAATTTGATATAGTCCACAAATTAAGAGTTTTTCGTCGTCTTGCTCTTGGTTTTCGATTCTTACTGAGTGCTTTTACTGAGTGCGTGAGAAATTTCTTGGGTTTGAGAACAATTAAACCATTGGCTAGTTCAGCTGAGGCATCGGGAAACACGAAAAGCGCACACTACTTAGGATAATGAGCTATAAGGTATAAGAAAATCGACACAGTGTTACTCTAAATTAAGTAATACTTGTTAGTAAACATGAATAAGCAATTAATACCCTATCTACACAGGGCAGTAGAAGAAGAATAAAGATTAGATATAATTTTAGTGTGAGAATTTGCACATGACAATGATCTGCTACAATAACAAGCACCGAACCTAAGATTTTGCAATAAGAGAAAACTACTCGTGTGACCTAGTCAGGTATTGTTTATCCGGATCAGGTGTGACCTAGTCCGGTATTTTTATGAAAACTTCAACAACAACCTCAGCGAATTTAGAATTACAGAAACAACAGCATATTATTATAACAATGTCACACCGAGCAACTGAACTCTGAGAGAAATCCTCACTCAGCAGAATTCTTGTCCATAATTTGCCATGATAAGCAGTTATTCGTCCACTTCCAATAAACTTTGAAGTAAATTTGAATCTTTCGCTTGTCTTTTTCCTCCTAATCAAAAACACTCCACATTTTAACTTCAGATTTCACTTCTACCAATCACATGGAAGGCTTGGGGCACTGACTGGCCAAAACTAAACCCACTTAAATTACTTTTTTCCTATTGGCATAAGTCTATTGTATCCGTGTTCAAAACTGAGTCGTGTTTTATTCAGAGGCTTATTTTCTGCAACGAGGCTCCAATGAACAGTCTATTTGTACGCTCTTTTGCGCCGCCTTGAGTCTTGTGGGAATACTAAGAAATGTGTCCAAGAAAGTTATCTTCAACCTTATGATATCAGATGATATCAGATGATTTAAAGATTAAACGATATATACCTGTAATTTGTAGTTTGATTGCAATTCCTCTCTGCCGACTTAGGTGGTGATAGAGAAGAATAATGTTTAGGCCATTTGAGCAAGTTTGGATATTTCAGTCTGAAGTTCGCATTTTTAACAGAAATAATGACTTTCAATGAATTTAAAAACCCAAGAAACATTAATATATTGCTTCATTGTAAGCAAACTTACGTCATTCCAACTTTTATAATACTAATTAAAATATTAATCTTAAATTTTCTATTTAGCAAAAATGTTGTATATACCAGACGGAAAGAGTTGAATTAAACAGTGTGTGCAGACGTACTGCAGGCTTCAGAAAGTTTATGAAGAGAAAGTTCAGATTTCGAGCTGAAATTGCCAGCTTTTCTAACAATACCATTATAGCTCTTGGATTTCTTAGGGATTGACTCAAATTTTGTCTTAAGCAACTTCTTACTATAGAAGTTATGCAACAAAATGTTGTTGTGAAGAAAAACCGAGATATTTTCATAAACAAAGGAAATTACAAAAACTGCAATGTCGCGGAATGTACGACACGAGTGTATACGCACAATTTTTGCTAACACAAACATATGACAGATGCCCCATTCCTGCCCAAATCTTAACAGAGTTTCAAAATCTTCTTTCATTCTGGTCGACACAAGCGTCCTCTGGCAACAGCTGGAGCATTCATAACTGTTCCGTACTTGCGCTGTCTTTTTTACGCTTCTCATAGTCATGAATAATTTACAACATTGATATCAACAAGTGAAGACGGCAAGCAAAATCTCAGATACTGCATCCACCACAGACAAGAAGGCAACTGAGGAACAACTTATCTTTCAAGATGAGAAGACGCTGTCTATTTCAAAGCGCTGCCTTCATCACACTGCTCCTTCAAACAGGGCTGCAATCACTAGCGAAAACAAAATATTATTACGTCGCAACTGTCGATATTTCTTGGGATTATGCACCACATGGAATCAATGAACTCAATTCTAATCCTTTAGAGAAAGATGCGTGAGTGTTTGATTTTTTTTCTTTTACTTTTTTTCTCAACACAGCGTTTTGTTGATAGCGACATACATGAGTCATAACTGTATTCTATTATTTTCTCATCCTAATCATCAAAGTGGGTTGAAGTACTAATATCTGAGGGGAGTTTTAAAACCTTAGGTTGAATACACACAAATTTTCTCGCTATTTAGCAAAATCTGAAGCTGACAGCTTTTCTAAAAATTCATCAAAATTTCTGACGACTGGTGGAGAAAAGCTGTGGACAAAATTTGCTGTCTCGATTTTCTTGAGAACAGAACAATTTCAAAAGCTATTCAACTTTCAAAAGATTTTATATCAAACAAAAAATCAACTGACGCGAGAAAAGGTTATTTTGACATAATCAAAGAAAATTTTTGCTTGCAACGAAATATTCTGCAGCTGATTGCCATGCTTATAATTAAGCAGTAATTTTCCGCTAGCATTACTTGATTTTCTCCACAAGGTGGGTTGTTTTACCTCATGGTTCACATTTGAACTCTGTTTAGTAAGTGTCAGAGACGACCAGACACAGTTGAAGCAGCTGTAAAAAATATCGCATGGTGAACTTTGACAAAATTACTACGAAAAACTGATCTTCAAGCCTTTGGGAGTCTCGAGTCATCTAAAGCCTCTCATCTAAAGAGCTCTGAATCACAAAGTCTTGACTACGATTGATCGTAGTTCCATCTAGCTTTCACTACGATAAGAAACCATTATGCAATACACAGTGAGATCGAGTGAAGACCCATTATAAACTCATTGTAGAGGACTTGTCTTTCCTTAAATAATTGTCGATCAGTCACTATGCCGTGTCTTTAAGAGCAAATAATGCAGCGGTCTTTTTGGGACCCAGACTCGAAGGCAAAATACACTTACAGAAGAAAAAAGCATGATATCCAACATCTACTATCAATTATTTATCGTAAGTGGAAAAGTTTCCATCAGTAATTTGAGAAAGATGCATTAATAAAGAGATTACTACCTTCGGAAGATTTTCTATTCAAAAAAAGATGTCCGAAATTTTTTCCATAAACATTTATGTTCGTTCTTTAATATGTCCAAAATTTGCGCTGAAGAAATAAAGGATTATCAGAAACTAAACAACTGAACTGATATCTGATGGAAAGAAGGATACACATTCGACATCATTTTCTTCACAACGATCAAACAAAACCTCATTATCCTTTTTCACTTTGATGGCGAGTATCTTATGGCTTTACAATACAGAATAGGCTATAGCCCACCAATATATGGGTCCAGGAAAACTGCTTTCTTGTCATACAGACAATTTTTCAAAGCCTGTCAAGGTTTAAAAAGGCCCGCGTCATCTGAAAGTCGTATTGAATATTTGATGAAAATGTTTTGTAATAAAAACTTTTGCAACTGATACTTTCAAAGCTTCGAGGCTTGCAAAAGGTCCGAAAAGCTTGGTGCAAAAAAGTGTTACTCATTCTCATTAAAAGGATCCGCTATAAAGGGTTGCTATGCTTGCATCCGTTGATCACCTAACAAGCTTTGATCAACACGACTTGGGGGTGTGTCTCGTCAATTGCTGTTATCAGCTTAATCAACTTATCATGTCTTTTTCATGCCCCATTATTTATCATAAATTCCACTTCTAGAACGATTTGAACGATTCATTATAATCCCTCCCCATAAAGTTACCATCAAGACCTTATACGAATGCATTAAATCTAGAAAATTCTAAATCGAAATGGTCACAATGTCGAGAACAAGGTAACTAGGCACGACTTAAAGATATATGATCAGTTTCAGGGAGTGATAGAGCGTGCATTTTCAGTTTTACAAATTATGGAGTTTTTAATCTATAGTCCCCTGAACACGATCCAGCAAAGTTGAGAAGATATTCTTTAAAATATGAGATATTTTCTTATTGAGAATGTATAAGAAAAACGCTTTTAGATATCTTGATACTCGATTGTGTTAAAAGAAAAATTCTACGATTTGCCCCCAACACCAACACTGCCCCTCCTGCCCTAATCTTGTGCAGGCGTCCCTGATTCATATTTCCTGGAATTGATAGACCATATTCTCCAATTAAGCACGGTTTTGAAATCCAGCTGCGATCCAGACGCCAAAATTCGCGGTTTTGCTGAAAAACTCCCGAGCTAGCTGTTCACCAGCAAACAAGAAAAAGTAGCAATGCCGTTTAGACATATGCATGATAATCTATGTAAGTAAATATGCGCAAAGAACTTTTCTGGCTGACAAAATGAGCAACACAAGACAGCTGCAAAGCAAGACAACTTTAACGCGCTCGGAATCATTAGGATGTAAATCATGGAAACAAAACAATTTGTTCTAAACAATACATTTAAGGTTAAGGTTATGATGGTGACGAAGAAAATGGAATTTTATTTCTTACTTGGCAGTGATATGCATGAACAGGAAATCTTCCTTCGTTGGTAAATTGAGCCCTCGGACAAAACCAACATGGCCGAGAGAAATTGGATTGCCTTGCCGTTGACTGTGCTTGCTGAAATTTCGTATTAAACGAGGGGCCAATGCCTCGTGAAAATTACATTCGCTGTAACCTTGCGTAGTCCCATGAGGTTTCTGGCAAGTATCAAAGAATGCAGCACAAGTGAAAGTGCATGAAATCGATGCTCGCTTTCAATTTAGGCGGTAGGTGGATTCCCAATAACCCAACGCCAGTCGACCTCGTGCATTGAATCAGAAAAGTTTCGATAAGTTAATATTGATGACTATGAGTAAAGAACTGACGATTTACGTCTTGGAATGGATTTTCCAACAATCTCATTTTAGATCAAGTTCGGGAGAAATAATTGCAAGCACCCCCCCCCCTCCTTAAATTCTACAGAGGCTTATTAGAGGATTTACAGTACACGGTACCCTGGGTATGTATGGGTACCAGGCTTACTCCATAAATCCATTATTTATACACAATTTTAATACACAAAATCCATTATTTATACACAATAGAAAGTGTTTTCAAGCAAAAGAGATAAATTTCTTTTTCTTACACCATGAAAACTTAAGAATAAATTGAATAAAATCCACCCTAAGTTGTGGAATAATGAGCCCCATTTTATATCGTCGTATGATAGCAGGCTTCATATATAGACCCTATTTCAAATCGGTTTTGGAAAAGTTACCTGGAGGAGGCTGAGGGGCAAATAACTCTATGCAAATCCCGTACAACTTTGGCGGAACTCATATTGCTATTATTGCAAAAGTGATATGCACCTCGGACCAGTCGAGGTCAGTCTGTTGCCATCCCTCCCTACTGGTTCCATGCCATGCTCCATATAAAACATACGCCTTTAAAAACAAGACAAAAGTTTCTGTTTATTCAACTGTCATCATTCTTGCTGTGAGCCAACGGATCCTTTGCTGCTGTAACAAAGCGCTTTTCTTTACCAACATTTCACATTAAAAGAGGAAGCGATGCACTTTAATTTCATATTCCACTGGTACCTGGCTTTCTTCTGCTTGCAAAATGTCGACGGAAAGCGAAGAGTTCATTACGTTGCTGTCATTGACACCATTTGGGATTATGCGCCAGCTGCATTGAACATACGCAATGGCATTGCGCTCGATGCAGATAGGTATGTAAATACATAACTGATAAATATTCTAATTAACTTCTTGTCATACGTTCCAAGGAGCTTTTTTAGGGAAATTAACGAATCATCGCTTTTCCAGGCCAAGAGTTAGCTGTGTTACGAATATGACTTTCTGTATATTGTATCTACCGCGTCATATATACCAAGCCTACTATCGTTCTAATTTTCCGCAATATTGCATCCCTTCCTTTGGCCAAATTCGTGTTTTTCCCAAGGCTTTTGAGTAACTTGAAGAGAGAATAAAGGGAGAGAAATAACAGTTGACGCGACAGAGAGTTGACAGGCGACAGGCTACTTTTTTTGGTGTCCCCCACCCCAAAACCGTAAATCCTCGAATTAGCCCCCTGGGGCTTATTTATATTTGATATTTTTTGGATGGGGGCTTATTCGAGGGGGGGGGGGCTTATACGAAGAAGGGACTTTAAAAATGAGTGTGAATGGCAGTCTGCTCGATAGACTCCAAGGAGTTCTTGCGGCGAAGAATCGATGAAAATGTAGCAAATAAGAAACACCGCAAAAATAAACAGAGCAAAAAAGATGAAGCCCCGTATGCCGGGGCGGAAATTAACCTTCACTATTTTACGTGTATTTATTGTTGCTCATTCTCTTCGCATTGCGGTGTTTCTTATTTGCTACAATATCAAAATATCTCGTTTATTTTATCATATCGCGCCAAAGACAACCTCAGAGAGGACCAAAAATCAACAAATTAAGGGGTCCAATTCTAGAATCTACGGTAGCAGTGGGGGCTTATTCAAGTGAGGGGGCTTACTGACAATTTGTAGTTCAAAGGTGGGGGCTTTTTCAAGGTGGAGGGCTTTTTCGAGGGGGGGGGGGCAATACGGGGATTTCAAGTATTTGAGTAGAGAACCGGGGGCATATCACTCCAAGAAAATCTCGTACGCCTTTAGCAAAAAACCTTTTGCTTTAAAAAAATCCCAAAAAATCCTATTGCTGTAAAAGAACTCGCACACTGTTCGAAAAGAACTATGCACCCTTGGTTAAAACCATATCTCGCTGTATTTTTCATCAACAAAGTATTTCTAAAATTTCATGTGGAAAAGAGGAGAGAGGCCACACTTTTAGTATTCATACTCAATTGATACCCAGAACTCTTTTACATGCCCACGTCCAGAAGGCAGGGTTGAATCAATAAGCTTCATATTGCTGCGGGTAAGATGGGTAAGAGTCCTCTATACTTACTCCATGAGCCTCTGATTCGCTACTGCCTCACTTGACGGACGCTACAACAGAGGCAGTAGCGAAACAGAGGCTCATGGAGTAAGTCTAAGAGATCTCTACAAAAATCTTCAGAGAAAAAAGATGCTATTTTCACAGATAATTGTAAAGACCTGCAGGGAAGCTTAAGAGTGCTTTGTAGCAGCAAAAAAACAAACTAACGGCTTTTAGCAGAGTTGCCAGCAAAAACAATTCACGACAGTCTAATTTGGATATGGCAGCACCAGCACAAATACCTAAATACACATATGTATATGTTTTATCGTGGCTTTGTTCTTATAAGTTGCTTTAACCCCTCAAATTACTTGGATGACCCATAATAGGTGGTGTTAGTATGGATTTCGTATGGAAAATATGTGACAGGAGGAAAGAGGCTACGCTTTTATGTATATACTTTTAACTTTGTCAATTTCTCTCCTGATTATGGGTAATCTTCAATTCTTTTGCGCGTCCCTGTGCTCACAGGATAAGGCCTACTATGAACTGTCTGGATTCTGAGTTTTTTGTATCCATAGAAAGAGATCTTTGCATTGGCATCGATGTATGTAGTTGAAAAACCTGATGAATGCACTGAACAGGTCGTTTGTTGACGTTCTGACTTCAAAATTTGAAAATATGGGGAAAAAATGAAGCTAACGACGCACACAGACAGATTTTCAGTTGCGTTCATGCTGCTTTGCAATAGCCCTTGCTGCGAGCAGAATCGATATCTGAGAGGTGCGTGAGTAAAAGCGCATTTTCCGGTACTGATGGAAGAAAAAGAATTCCATGATCGATTTTCTTTAGAATCAAGAGACCATGTTTTTTGTTCTCGTAGCAGTTGATGACTTCGATTCCAAATCTTCCGTTTGATCGAATTTTAGCTTCTGCACAGAAGGAATTTACTCCTGCAGTTGTGGTATTTTTTAAGAGTTTAGCCATGCAGATTAGGCTGTGCTGGGCTGTGATTTCCAAATTTATTATTTTTAAAACGTAAGTAAAGCGGAACTTTTCAGACTGCATCGTTTCTTAACCCAAAAATATTTACATTAGTTGGCGTAGCAAGAATGGACAATTTCCTAAAAAGCACAATCACAAAAGAACACACGAAAAAGAACTAAACATTTTCACAAAGAACTATTTGAAAATCGACTTCAAATATTCGACTGACAGATTTATATTGCTTGAATCTGGACAGTCATCCAACAACCTAAACATTGGTTCGGAAATATTTTTAGGTTTAAAAATAGTTTAATGCTGCCCTTGCATACGAGTGTGACTATTAATGATAAAAACCAAGAAATCTCAAGAAATTTAATAAAGGAGAGTGCCCGATCTAGACAGGTGTCTGCGCGAAATGTGGCACTTTATCCTGAGATATGAAGTCAACTTTCAATAACGTCAGAATGACGCTGAAATGCCAACAAATCATTTTTTCCCTCCATCTCTATGAAGAAATTACATATTTCTTTTTCCAAACGTCAACTAACTCTTTGAAAGGAATAATTTAATGAGGAATCTAAATAGATGATCACATACATCTTATCATTTTCAAAAGAAAACAGCAAATATATGCATATGACGTCATCCGTATAGAAAACTGTCGACTGTCATGACCTCATGATGGCAATGTAAATCTTCTTAGGGACTCTCCTTGAATACATATCAATTTCTATTTACACTTTGGTGTGTAGACCTGGATAGTTCTGAATTGCAACACCAAGTTTTCCGTCTATTGTGATCACCAGGCCCCGGGGGAGGGGGGATACCCCCCATTAAGGCCTGACAGGGGGTCCAGTCCGATTGAGGGTCTTACCAAATGGCTACCAAATGACCCATTTTCGGTTTTTATGCTACCGTTTGACTGAACTAAACTGCTCAGTTTAGCTTGCGATTTGTTATAGATAATGAACAAGATTTATCTTTCACGAAACAACAACAATCAATTGTGGAAAATTTGTCAAAAAAGGACCAGGGGAGCATAAAGGAATGGAGCCTACCAAGGAAATAATTTCGGTTTTTATGCTACCGTTTGAGGGTTTTTTTCAAAAATACTACCATTTGAGGGTAATTTTTTAAAATCTTATCCTTGGCCCTCTTTGACCCTGACCGGATCCCCCTGTCAGGCCATAATTGGGTTACCCCCCCCCCCCTCCCCGGGTCACCAGGTAACTGTTGTGAAGCCAGTCTTACGCAATCATCATGTATAGCACTGCACTGAACACTGATCACAACTGTGTCTAGCAGACTAGTTACAGTTGTATTCTTGTTATTTCAGTAGTGTGCAGTGTGTCTTGCACTTGACAATGAAATGCTTTTGATGTAACTTTATTACCATAGCCTCTGACAGCTGAAAGAAGTCGCATCGAAACAAAAAAATCAGCGCAGTTGAGAAAATTTCAGAATAAATTGCGATTTCAAAGTGAACACCTAAATCAGATACGAAATTGTGGAATAAATAATAATGATATTGTTTGACTCTTCAGCCATGCAGCAACATTTACCAAGAAATCCCCAAACCGCATTGGGAAGATCTACGACAAAGCTGTCTATAGAGAATATACTGACAGATCGTTCACAAAGCAGAAACCACGTGATGAAAGTTTTGGATTACTCGGCCCAGTACTGAAAGGAGAGCAAGGAGATGTGCTGATCATAGTATTCAAGGTATTCGATACATATTTGCTTATTCTGCATTTTTGTGCCATAGAAGACATCGTTGGGTAATCATGATGATGATCCTTTTCTATTGAATGCTTCCAATATGCCTCCTTGCTTACCCTAAGAAATGATAGGTATTTAATACATTTTTTCTAAAGAATACAATTTGGATATACAGATGAACCCCTCTGGAGTTGGTGCCATTATTGTTAAATGCCGAAGCATAGATGCTTGTAACTATATAGATTCACAAATGCTTCTATACTTCACACTGGTTAGACTTCATTCAAGCAATGTCGTCTACATAACAAGCAACAAAGGCCGTGGTATCTTGCCTTGATTTCCAAGAGAAAACCCCAAAATGTGCCTTCTATTTGCTATCTGTTATGAAATGTGTTATATTAGCATGTCAGTTTTATTTTCTTGGATGTCAAGCTACCAAAAATCAACGTCTAGCATCTTATTGTTGAATCTTTTACAGAACCTTGCAAGTCGAAATTACACAATGCATCCGCACACTGTGTTCTACAGTAAAGCCTCAGAAGGTGCACTCTACGCTGATTCAACTTCTGGAGCTGGCAAGGCCGATGACTATGTAGCACCAGGGAAAACCCAGACCTATATTTGGGTGGTTTCGCAAGAAGGCACTCCGGCTGCGGGCGATCCTAATTGTTTAACGTGGTTATACCATTCACACATCAAACCAACCATGGATATGAATACTGGACCAGTGGGTGAGACTGAAGTTCTTTATCACGTTGTGAAATTGCTTCAAGAATAAAACACTTTGAGTTTTTGGAGCATGTTGACCGCCAGGGTATAAAAAGCACTTTCATTGCTAGAAATTTTCAAGACTAAGTGTTTATTCTGAAAAAACTATTTCAATTTGAGTATAATTCTGACTTCATATCTAAATTGTATATCTTACCTAGATTGTATCTAAAGTGTATCATTTTATGCTGACAGGAATTCGATCATTAATATTGCAAGAAGTGAATTCACGGCTAAGCCTCTATCAAACATAAAGTTATCGTGTTTATACACAGCCAAAATCACAAACTGTTTCAAAAGCTGTGTGTAATGGTATAATGTCGGGATATGATGCCGTTGGCAAAAAAGGTGAAGTTGAGAAATCATGGCTGTAACACAGCTTAAAAGCGTTCACAAAATTGCTGCATTAATCATGTTGTGCTGTATAAGTATCTGTTATCCTATAAGTATCAATGAACACGTGACTGGTCAATAATCTATGCATCAGGTAGACCGACATGATTAAAACAGGACGGAGTGAAACTGCTGTAGGCCTTTGTCTCCCAGACACGAAACGATACCGCTCTGCTTCTTGAAGTGATTGCATCATTTCAAACTGCTGCACAGTTACAAAATACCAGATTCCTGTGTTTTTGAAATACAATCTTTGGTGTTTTTAAATAAAAAACGTTGTCTGAAAACCACATTTTCACAAAAATAGATATTAAACAAGGGAAATTAAAAGTAAGGTCCAAGAAATTTGAGCTATCAGCATAAAGACTGGAAAAAACACATGAAATAAACTCTGCGCCTTACGTTTTCGGCATAATTTCGTTTCATGAGTATTTAAAAATATGCTTCAAGCTGAAGTGAATAGGCAAAACCAGCAATAGCGAGGAGAATCAATTCTATCTGCATGATGCTTTATGCAAGAGAAACCTTTACACGATAATGCAGAGCAAAGCACTTTGGATGGCTTTTCTTTCAACTCCATAGTGAAGTGACTTTCTGTCATTTCAGTTTTGGCAATGCCAAGTTCTCAGGATTATACCTGCGTATTGTAACTGGGACCTATTTCCCATGTAGAAGCCAATCCAAAGTGAAATGAACAGGTGTTGTGAAACTGCAATATGCTTAATAGAAACAGCCTTTAGGAGTATCTCAGTAACTTTTGGTTGAAAGGACTTTAAGAAGTGCAAGCTTGTGTTGTTCCTATTCAATTCCTATTACGTTTATAGGTACAAAGTTTTGAAAGCCATCTAACTCAGCGCATGGATCCATAATCGAGGGGCAAATCACTGCTTAAAATCACGTACGCTCTCAAGAATAATCACACTTTAATCACAAATTAATCACATTAATAACAAAATCAAAATAATTACAAAGTATAACAATAATAACAAAAGTTTCTTAAAACAAATACTAGAATCCTTGCCCACTTTTATCCGGATATGTTAATGAAATATTCATTATTTAGAATTTCCCTTTCACACTTTTCCAATATTTTCATGGACACGATGGAAAATTTGCAAACACACGCTCGAGAACAACAAGCTTTAATAAATACCCTGCAATGGAGCAAAAATGAAGGCCTCGTTATGATGCCGTCCATAATTATATGCTTCTATAGTGTTGCCAGAACTGTTGCAATAGGGGCAGGGGTGTTAGGGATGTGAAAAATTGCGTTTCAGAAGCAATGAGTTTTGTACCATCTTGGTGTGCTTCTTCAAACCTGTCGGGTGGGCAGATAAAGAATGCTTAACCCACTTTTTCGGTAAAGGGGACCCGGAAAACCCCCCTGATAACAATTGCTAGCAACAATTCTGTATGTTTTTGCATGTTATTTTTCTCCAGGCATGATTGAAACGTGCAAAAAAGGCTTCTTGAATGAAGATGGATCAAGAAATGACGTCACGAAGGAGTTCTACTTGTTGTTTCATGTGATCGATGAGAATAAAAGCTGGTACCTGGATGAAAGCCTCAAAAGGAGCGGAATAGATCCAAGCAAAGTGAACAAAGAAGATGAAGATTTCAAGGAAAGCAATCTCATGCATTCGATCAACGGAAGGGTTTATGGTAATTTAAATGGGTTTGATGTTTGTCAAAGTGACAAAGTTGTTTGGCATTTGTCAGTCCTTGGAAGTGAGGTTGATATGCATTCAAGTAAGTTATGATATAACTTATCATTCAATTAAAAAACAGTCACCGATTGAAAAAAATTCAACCCGAGATCGGTTTTGTAAATCATCCGCAATTCAATGAATCTCTCAGTTAGTGGAAGAAAACATCGATCGAAAAAAGCTTAAAGTATATAACTTGTCAGTCAAGGAAAGAGGGAACTTGATTTATCAAACGTGATTCACCGTATCAGATGCAGCGTGATTCGCCGTATAGGGTTCATTGTTATTCAACCTAATTCCCCATCGAACTCTCAACTATTTCTTTGACACTTTGTAAAAAAAGCCATTATCACTTCTGAAGAATTTAAAGATTTGAAACCTAACGATACTGAAGCAATGATATCGCTGCGTAGCTCAACTTACCTAAGGAATCGAACTTTCAACCAGACAGTTTTAGAAATTTAAATCTAAATGCAACAGTGTTCTCGGAAAGAGATCTAGGGCATCAGAACGTACGTAAAGTAGGGGGGGGGGGGCTTTGCAAAACTTGGATTATGGGTGATATTGGAATGCTTCCTTCCGAATAACAGAGTTTTATGCATTCGGTCAACTGGTCCAGATGTTAATATGCTAACAGAATTCCTCTCATAAAAGAAAGCACTGTCTCTCTAAATCATTTGGTCTTGGTACAAATGTTGGCACACTTACTTAAGTGTTTTATGAATAGACTGGTATTGGGTAAAACTTTCAGGCAAAACTTCACTGTTTCTAGCAAATTATCTTTAGCCAGTGTTGCCTTTACCAATCGAGTGTGATGATTTTAAGCGCAAATAAACGTAAACAAAGCCAAAAGTGTAGAGAAGTAGCTACCTGAATAGACTTCTGTTTCTTTTAGTTTCTTTCCACGGAAATTTGATTGTCTCAGACCACCATCGAACAGACACGCGTGTTTTGTTCCCTGCGCATTCCGGAACTGTAACGATGCAGGCGGATAACCCTGGCAAATGGATGTTTGAATGCAAAATAGCTGATCACTGGAATGCAGGAATGTTTGGGTTTTACAACGTGAGTGCAGCCTGTGGACAGGGAAACAAAGCAGTCACATTCAATGGCAAAGTGAGGGAGTATTTCATAGCTGCGGAAGAAACTTCGTGGAGGTATTCACCCTCTCAATACAACTCATTTGATGGAGAGCCTTTAGACAAAACTGGAAGGTAATTATTTATAGTATCATTATATTCCATTTTCATAGATTTACAGAAAGATATACGTTTTCAGGGTCATTCTTACCGCTGGATATCAGGTTGTCATATCTCTAAAGCAATTTCTCTGTTTGAAAACTTTGGAAACATCAAGATTCAACAGTAATGTTCATTTTACAATCTACGAAGAAAAGAATCATAATGTTTTCACATCACAACAACAAAAGCAATGCAACTGTAAGCTAAGGATACTTAACTCATTAAACAAGTTTTGGTGAAGATAATTTTTGCCCATACATAAAACTCGTGATCGAGCCAATGATATATAAGTGACGAAGTCGCTAGATCTCCAACTTTATTGTCATCGAGTGAGGCAAAGTCACTCATGCAGTAAAAGGGTAAAAAGACGATTCCGCATAAGGGCTCAGTATGGGAAATTCCGAAGCTGGCGAACGAAACCCAACTTTTTTGAAAATCTATTTAATTCAGGTAGGTAACTTGAATATTTCTTACCTTTCCAAATTATGCTAACTTTCGATAATCTTGGTTCTTCTTCGTCTAACTTGCAACTTCCCGTACTGAGCCCTGTCTTTTTGCCAGTATTTCCGCTTGAGTGATTTTACCTCACCAGCTCCATAGGAAATTAGATATCTAGTTAGACATCTAGCGCCTTCGGCGGTTCTATATCATTGAATCGAGCTTTTAAAGTTAATAACGAGGTTAATTACTAGATGCATACGAGACATACTTTGATATATAGGCAACCACCTGGGCCACGTGTTGATTGAAAATCCAAGGCACCTATCGTTTGAGTCTATGAAAATAGAAATGTATAAATTTTTACCTAAGATAAATGGCAACGTCAGTTTTTTGGCAAATGAAATCAATCGATACTGAGCTTGCTGAATCTAGTTTGGTGAGCCTGTTTGAAGCTGTAATTCGTAACTTGATTATTGTCCATTTCTGATTTCATGCTTCAAGCTGACCGTTGCTACAAGTGCAACGGACAGCTTATAACCTCCACCTTGGTATGATTGAAAATTAAGTATGTTTAGACGAAGAGATTAAACATTTTTAAAAATGTTGCTTTTTTCAAAAACTATTTTTAATTTCTTAAGTACTTATTTACTTGAAAGTTAGCAACAGCTCTTCGTTTTGTTTTATGACAGTGACTCTTCCACGTTCTTTGTTCGCGGGCCTAACAGAATCGGTGGGACTTACATAAAGGCAAATTACCGTGAGTTCATGGACGCTACTTTCACAAAGAGAAAGCCTAGATCTTTGAAGGACGAGAGGCACCATGGGTTTTTGGGACCAGTTATCAAAGGTGAAGTTGGAGATAAGATTCTCGTTCACTTCAAGAACAAGGTTTGTATTCACTGTGACAAGGCACAGATGTCATGAGAACTCTGTCTTGATGAAAAGATGATCATTTTAAATGCTAAAAATGATTTGTAGTTTTTGCACAAATTCAAAAGGATGCAGCTGTTGAAATAAAGTAATAAACTAGACAAGAAAAAAAAGTAGTCAGCAATTCGTCTTCTCGTGAAATCGATAATTCTTTATCATTATGCATGACAAAGAAGTGTTTACATCTAAATTTGACGAAAGCTTAAATCAAGGTATCTGTACATTTACCAGAAAGAGATTGGATTCTATGGGCTATCCATCATATTAGCTCCCAGTTTTTGGCAGGATCGATTTTGTATTTCGTCTTAATTCAGTGAGGAAATGTCGGGGGAGGGGTCAACATTTTTGCAAGGTATTCTTTGTTTTGTGATTCTGTGATCAAAGTACCTGTACCTAACCAAAAGTTAGTCATGGGGGTTCCTTATTGGTAAATTTGGCGTTCCCCGACTTAATCTGTGTGACAATGAATTTGTTATATTTTCAGCTGAGCATCAATGCATCGATTCATGCGCGTGGAGTTCTATACAACAAGTCAAATGAAGGGTCATTATATGATGACAACACAAAACTCAAGGCAGATGATGTCGTTCTTCCGGGCACAACTTACACTTATGAGTGGACCATCCCTGAATCGATGGCTCCCACAGCGAAAGATACGCCATGCATTTCTTGGCTGTATTCATCAAGCGTCGATCCTGTAAAAGATACATATTCAGGTAAAAAAATTCATGTCTTACAGATCATGCATGCTCATTTATGGAAAACGCCCTCTTTCCTCTTTGTTGTTTCGAAATCACATGTGAACGAATTTGGAAACTAAGTGTATAACTTAAGGCGTCACTGGTTGATCAGCGAAAATTTTAAGTCATCACCTGTGACATTCTTTATGCCTAAGACACTTCAATGTATGTGAAAAGGTAATTTCATGAAGATCTTACCAAATCAGTGATGTTTTCCCCCAAACTAAGGTTGATTCGTAGGTCAGAGTGATAGCTCTTGTTCCGCTCCCCAAGGAACCACTGCCAATTTTGTCTTAACAAACTGAATTCTGAGCATAAATTGTGTCTTTTGTAGGCCTTGTTGGTCCTCTGGTAACATGCAATGCTGGTTCACTGCAGACAAACGGAATTCCGAAAGGATTCGATGCAGAGAAATACCTCTTTCCTGCCGTTATGGACGAGAATGAATCCTGGTATCTGGAGAAAAACATGGAGAGGTATTGCACTTCACCGAAATGCGGTGGGATCAGCAAAGGTGAGTGAAACTTTTATGCAGGTTTACTTTATGCAGGCCTCTGAGGAGAAATATTTATTCACGAAGGGCGCAGTGTGGAACAAAGATGCTGAGTGTTTTTTTGTATCTCTATCAGTGTATTTTGTAGCATGTTAATCTGTAGCATGTAATTTGCATCATTTAATGTAACTCAAATTTCATGTAAACATGTTTAACGTAATGGTCACAGGGTTGTTATCTATTTCCATGCTCCCTGTGGCATCGTATTTTGGCTTGTCTGTTTTGTAAAATTTTACGAGAATCTATATATAAAAAAAGATGCTGAAGGAATTGTCTCTTTTGTTAGAAAGAGTGTCAATACACAGTTCATTTGTCACAGTCATGATTTCACGTTCTTTTCCTTGGTTCATTTGCCTGACCATTTTTATGTTCTGTCTCTCCTTAATGTCTGATTTTTCAATTCTCTGTTGCAAGTTTTCCAAATTCATAAACAGCGTTAAAATTCGTTAAGCAGCTAGAAGATTGCAAGTTATTAGCAAATAGGTTAATCAGTGTAAATGGGCAAATTGGAATTTCAGATACAAAGTCTTTCTTTATACAAATATATTTCTTTACTATGCTTAGTTACAAAGTTGTTTAATATCTCTGATACATAAAATCAGAATTTAACTTTCAGAGATATCGAATGCAGTTCAAATTTAGAGAGGTACTATGTCTCAGAAAAAGAGACATTATTCAAAAAGTTCTATAATTACTTTGAATGACAATAGGATCTTCTCTATCGATGCATTGGGGTCTTCTCTATCGACGCATTAGGGTCTTCTCTATCGATGCATTAGGGTCTTCTCTATCGACGCATTAGGGTCTTCTCCTTTCCAATAGAAGTATCCTTAGAGGCAATTTAAGAAATGGGACACTTTTCCAAAAGTTTGGGGCACAAAGCCATTTCCACTGTCTTGATGTCCTTGATAACTTCTTATTTTGTGAATATTTCGATATATTTACACGGACGTAATGATTGATGAATTACATCACAGGGATATTTGTAATGAAATATTTTCTAGATGACAAAGATTTCAAAGAAAGCAACAAGATGCACCAGATCAATGGCTTTATGTTTGGCGATATAGGGATAGAGATGTGCAGCGGAAAAAAGGTTATCTTCTATGCTTTTGCCATTGGAACAGAGATTGATCTGCACTCAATATATTTCAGTGGAAATGGCATCGATGTAGAGGGGAACCACAAAGATTCACTCATGATTTTCCCAGGTAACTGATGACAGGCATTTTGATTCTATTGCACTTCCAAGAATGGTGGGGGGGGGGGCGGTTCAAAATGTGTTTGTGAATTATATAAATGTTCTTTGCTAAAGATGAAGAGCCATGGTCCGCTTTGGTTTTCCTCCTGATAGGAAAGATCCTCTCTTACCAATTGATGATTTATCATGATAATATTCTCTGCATTTCTAGAAGCAGTATGGCATTTGATGGCTTTTAAGGAATAATGTCATTTCAGGCTATGTTAACACTTTAAACACACTAACCACCCTCAACATAACGTCAACAAGGCCAAGTCTTTTGCCTGTTGATGAGTGTACCCTTGCTTTGTAAAAAAAGGTGAGAACATCGCGATCTATGAATTTTGCAATTTCGAATGCTTTCTTAGAAGGAAGTTATCTCATGCTTGTTTTAACAGCGTTATAATGATCCTAATTAGCTTTTAATCAATAATCCAATGCAACAGTTTTTTGCAGCATTTGTCTATTACAGTAGCTGTTCGTTACCTGTTTTACCAATTTCCACTTAAAAGTGTTTTTCTGATTGCAAACGGGCCACAATGTTTTTCAAACATTTCCATTTTCAATGGCACTCTTCGATCAAGGATTCTTATCTTATACCAGAGTTTCAATGTTGTCCTGGGGGTGAGGGAGGGGGGGGGTGGTTATAGTTATGTTTGTAAGCGCTTCGACAAATTTTGTTCAATGAGGGTTTCAAAACGACCTTTAATCTGAAAGACTTTGTAGAAGTATATTCAGTAGCTATCAGTACCAAAACCTGAAAATAAATAAAAGGAAGTCAACACTTGTGCCCGAAGAAGTATCTCTTATCGGCCCAAGAGATGAAATCTTTGTTAATTGTATAGTCAATATGGGGAATGTTAGTTCTCTGATTAAAATAAATGGTATATGAAAATATCTTACTTCTGGAAACGTAAGTACGTAATCCACAAGATGCTGTCGTTAATTATCGATGTTATTATTTTTGGCTCTTAATGGCACAAATGTATGTGAGTGTTATTTGTTTTACGCATATAGGGAGCTCGACAACATTCACAATGACTCCAGATAACACTGGGACATGGGCACTTGGATGCAGAGTTAACGATCATTATCAAACTGGAATGAAGTTTCTCTACACAGTCAAATCTTGTGTGGCAACACAAAAACTGTTGGCCCCTGTAACTAAAAGGAAATACTACATTGGAATCGTCGAAAAAGATTGGGATTACGCACCTAATAATCTACAGCTTACGTCTGGTGGGCAGCTCAACACTGATTCAAAGTAAGAGCATGGGTCGTTATCTTTGTCCAAACATGGCCCATATTTAGAAAGTGTCCATATCTAGGTTAAAATTGCAATTAATCTATCAGGATGATCATTGAAACGTAATAACCACTCTTATGTTTATCGCATAATTACTTAAAAGGCAATCGACACTTATAATAGTGGCTTAAGCCATCTGGAATCAAACTCACCGATTGGTCAATTCTTGATTGCTTAAGCTCGTTCAGAATCTGTCGATTACCTTTAAGATTTTCATTCTTCATCACACAGCGCTAAAACCTTTACCGAACGCACAAGCACAACTATTGGCAAAGTCTACAAGAAGGCCATATATGTTGCTTATACAGATGAGACATTCACCAAAGTGGTCCAAGACACCGATCGTACAGAACATCTAGGGATTTTGGGACCCATGATACTGGCTGAAGAAAGAGATGAGATCGTTGTTGTTGCAAAAAACATGGCGACTAGGAATTACTCAGTAAATCCGCACGGAGTATTTTACAGGTGAGTTGGATTTGCTTTTTCCAATGCAGCAGAGTTAATGTCATCTTTCTCAAAGATTATTCGCAAAAAACTGAAGACATTTTGCAAATAAGCTGTTCATCATATTAGCTACATACGTAAATACATTTACATTACATTTTCTAACTTATATTAGGTTTTAAATTTTGTGAGCCCAAACTATCAAATAATCCCAAATTCCTTTATTCGTTCTACATAGCATTACAGTAAGTAGGAACTTAAGAATTTTCTCAGTTAAAATCGGATATCCCCACTTGGCATTTTAGCAAAGATAACGAAGGAACAATTTACAATGATGGAACGAGTCACAGAGGAGGATCCATTGCTCCTGGCAAAACATACACGTACCACTGGTTTGTGAACAGCCGTTCAACTCCAGGCCCAAACGATGGTGCGTGCTTAACATGGGCATACTATTCGGCAGTCGATCCTGTGAAGGACACAAATACTGGCCTAGTTGGACCGCTGATAACATGTAGGAAGGTACATTGCACCATTTATTCTGAAAATACACCTTTTATACGTGCACTGTGAGAATGATATTTTATCAACAAACGTTCGAAAGCAACTAAAGTACATAAGCATGGGCTATCTAACGTAGCTAACATATTGGTATGTTTTGTAACCCAAGAGCATGCTTTCTGTTCCCCATACACTCAAGTTTTGTAATTATCCCACATAATAACAATACTTAGTAAACTCTCTATGTCCCTATGTCTTTAGTTATCTAGCAGTTAGCTGTTCATCATTCATGAACATAAAATTATTCAATTTCAGGGAACGTTGGTAAACGGAAAAAGAATAGACGTTGATAGGGAGTTTGCAATTTTATTTTCAGTATTAGACGAAAATGAGAGCTGGTATTTGGACGATAATATAAAAAAGTTCACTCTTAAACCAAATGACGTTGTTAAAACAAACGAAAATTTCAAGGAGAGTAACAAAATGCACGCGATAAACGGATATATTTACAGCAATGGGCCACAGAGTGGCGGACAATTCAAAATGAACATGGGAGACAAAGTTGCTTGGTATGTTATTGGACTTGGAAACGAGATTGACATACACACGGTGCATTTCCATGGAAACTCGTTTATACATGTAAGTTGGTTACTTAATTTATTAGTTGCTTTGATTCAAGCGGCCACAGGGTACTTGAAAAATTCTTTCTACGAAGGAAAGGGGATCTCTATACGATACTATGCAACCCTGCGTCAGGCTAAGGACATGTTCCACACGTGCAGATCCGAAAAGAATCTTTTGAACATGAATCTACATAAGTATACAACAGTCCCATTAAATAGGTTATAGTTTGGTTACTGAGGATGTCAGTTGAGATTACCTGTTCGTTGGATGAATAGCCATATGCAGGCATTGTCCTGGTTCTCTAAGGAACCCGTTGGACGAGGATTGAAAAGTTTGCCCAACTATAGATCCCCTGAATGGATGTCCATATTACCAAATCTTTATTGCGATTTGCTATCTAAATAAAATTTGAAACGAAGAATCAACACATTACCTAGAAATTATTTTTAGTCTTAATCTATTGATTTTTAGGAAACGCAATCTTTTCAGAGGAACATCTTTGAACATGCTTAACTTATTAAATCGGCCTACAATCCCGTACAAAATTGTTGAGACAAAATGCAAATTTAGAAATTTTCTATTTTCTAGTTGCCCCTGTAAATTCGAATCCCCCCTTTTCCCCCGAATCAATGTTGGATTTGTAGCTATATTATTCCTTCTTCAAAATCATGCATTCAAAATTTTTCAAATCAAAGAGAAAATATCACCTTTCCTTGAAGTCTCAACTATTTTTGTCCGGGACTGTAGCATTTGCTTCTTCTTGCAGCGGACAAATTCAGAACATGTCGACGACGTGTATGATATTTTCCCCGGAGTCTTTGCTTCTCTCGAGATGACTCCCGTAAACCCAGGAAAATGGCTGCTTCACTGTCACGTCAATGATCACAAACAAGGTGGGATGGAGACCATTTTCGAAGTGAAAAAGAAAATCAGATGGGGTGAGTTTCTTTGCTTAAATTCCTAAAAATAGAAAAATAAATAAATAGAAAACCAACGGTGGAGGAAAGGGCACTATCATGCTATCGGCTGTTCGATCTATGAGGTGACCAGCATAGGGCCTAGTAGAACTGATTAGATGACCAAAATCAGTCATGCATAACCCCCGTTTCAAATAGCACCTTACCAAATTCTTCTAATCCAAAGAAAACATCAAGGCAATCGAAAGATATAAAAGTGGCTTAAGGTATCTGTCAATCAAAATTAGCCAATCAACGAGCGCGTGAGTAGAATCACACTCACTGATTGGTTTATTTTTGATTGAAAGATGGCTCGAGCTCCTTTAGTATCTGTCGATTTTTTTTAAATTAAGGATAACAATATTTCTCTTCTTACCTTGGTGTGTAGAACAGGACGGTGCTAAGTTGCTCCATTCATGGAGGACTCCTGTACGGCAACAAGCACTCTCCAACATAGCAGTTAGCTGTATTTTTCGTCAATATTTTCTGCACTTTAGCTACAAAAGCAGAAATATTAATGATAGATCAATCTCTTGCCACAAAGGAACACTAGATCTCTTGGTGAAATGTATATTTGCGTGGTTGAATGGCCAAACCTTAAAAACGTTTCTAAATTGATTTTGCAGGTGAAAGTAAGGGAAGCAGTTTGAAGTCAAGTTGCTTGGCTTTTTTGCTTCTGGTTGCTGTCCTGGTCAATCTGTGGTAGCAGAAAACTCATGAAAGATGCTGGTGAAGAGTTTAAAAAATTTGAACCCTGATTAAACTTGAACATCTTTAAGCCCGTATCAACAGGATTCGTATCGAATAAAACAATTTTGTGATTTCCGTTTGGTATGGTACATCGAGACTACAGTGACCTGCAAGACTGCTGTACCCCGCATTTTGAACTGAGTATCTACCTCATCCCCACATTAAATTTTGAAATCCTACCTTCGATTTAAAATATCCTTATGTAAGCCCATCGTTTTTTAAATACAACTGATAGCAAAGGGAGATGTGTTTTGACATTTTTGGCATGAAGAGATTTTTGCGAAGGTGGGGGGGGGGGGGGCAGCAAGACCCCACAGTGTTCTTTCTTAATGAACGAATGAGAATCGTAATATGAAAAACAAATGCCTTAGAGTTCCATTTTCGATTAAACTTGAGTCGGTAATAAAAGGGAGAATTTGATAATTAGGGGATTAAGGATTTGAGGATTGTAAGAAATGGAGGGATTGGTTAATTTTCAAGTATGAAACATATTGGGGACTTTTATTCCAGCAGTTTTTCTAGTTGCTCATTAAACTTAGGTCACGTATCCAAAGGAGAGGTTGCTCAAACAATCAATATGTGAAGATTGAGCAAGAATTTAATGGATGGAAATTTGTCATGAAATTAGTTAGCAGAGGGGGGGGGGGGGGGATGGTGTGCGGTTTTTTCTGGTCAATTCCACACATGGAAGCAATTGGAAAATTTGACGATTAAAAACCAAGTCACTTTTTCAGTATGAGAATCTGAATAGTGAAACTACCTAAGACAAATTACTGGGAGACCCAATCAACGTTTGACTGGAACTCTGGGGTTGAGCAAATGGGTTTTTGGATCATATAATTTTGTATTTATACATAAGCCTGTCTGCCGGAAAGACTACGCAACATTTTCTTGTTAAGTTATATAAGGGTTTTGGGACCGTCTTACAGAACAGGTAGTGGTGAGATGGTAGCATTATGTAGACATATAAACATATACGAAAAATAGCATTATCTAGCAGTTTGGAATATTTCTTTATATTCGTTTAAACTTAACTATGTTACTAAGTTAACTAGGTTATACAATGAGCCTTGCATTAATAATTTGTTATTGCAGATTGACAAAACTTGATTTCAATGGTAAATATCTAGAGAATTGTTTATATGCAAACTATATGTTAGAAAGAAAACGTGCTACAAATACCTTATTATTTGTGTTACTTCTGCGAGTAAAAGTGTCCGTCTTTTTCTCCGTATCTTCCGTCTTTTTCTCCACATATTCCGTCTTTTTCTCCACATATTCCGTCTTTTTCTCCGTATCTTCCGTCTTTTTCTCCGTATCTTCCGTCTTTTTCTCCATATCTTCCGTCTTTTTCTCCGTATCTTCTGTCTTTTTCTCCGTATCTTCCGTCTTTTTCTCCGTATCTTCCGTCTTTTTCTCCGTATCTTCCGTCTTTTTCTCCGTATCTTCCGTCTTATTCTCCATATCTTCCGTCTTTTTCTTCGTATCTTCCGTCTTTTTTTCTCCATATCTTCCGTCTTTTTCTCCATATCTTCCGTCTTTTTCTCCATATCTTTTTCTCCGTATCTTCCGTCTTTTTCTCCGTATCTTCCGTCTTTTTCTCCGTATCTTCCGTCTTTTTTTCTTCGTATCTTCCGTCTTTTTTTCTCCATATCTTCCGTCTTTTTCTCCATATCTTCCGTCTTTTTCTCCATATCTTTTTCTCCGTATCTTCCGTCTTTTTCTTCGTATCTTCCTTCCTTTCTTGTTCTTATTTTATTCTGACTCACTTCACCTTTCTCATAATTTTCACCATGTGCAACCTTTTACTCCTTTTTCATTGTCTCTTCTTCTTTCCCTGTCTTCTTCTCCATCACTCATCGCGTTCCATCTTCTAATTTTCTTCTTCTTTCTCTCCTTCTCCTTATTTTATGTTTCTTCTCCGATTATCTTTCTCCCTTCGTTTCTTCTCATCATCCTTCTCATCTTCCTCTTCACATTTCGCACTAACGTTTCTTCTCAACCCTCTTAAAAACCCCAGCCAAAAAAAAAATGGAATTATCACAAACATCGGACAGAAGGAAAATCTGCTTTCAATCACGATTTCCGTGAGCGTTTGATTTAAACTGTTATTCAAAGTCACTTTCAGGTAAGCTTCAAGCTAAAATGATGCTAAAAAGACGATTATTCACTTGGCGACGATGCTGACGACCTTCTTATCAGCTGACGTGAATACTACATACCCTTCATGTTTTTCTTGATATCAATATATCATTGATGGAGAAAACTTGATACCATCGGTGACTTTTATCCATCTAGGCCACAGATTGCAAAGAAGAGATTGTGGCCATTCATAGCAAACAAACTTGCAAATTTCTTGAAACAAGAGACTAGAGGACATCAGAAAGACACTCTAATCCACTCTAATAGAGACTGATCTAACCCACTCTAATAGAGGCCTGTATGTGGCGTATTATGAACACCTTACATGAAATCACACAACCCGCAGCTAAGAGTATTTTGTTCCTTACTGAAAGGTGCAATTGGCTGAAGGGTGTGATTTTACTCAATTTTAAAGGTAAAAAGAAATTCTAAACAGGCACAGTAGGACGAATGTTTCAGGACATGGTAGATGGTTCACATAGCTAGTTACACTATCAAGAAGGACATTTGCCAACCCTAAACCCCACTCTGGCCATTGCTGACAATCAATGTTTAGAAAATTCTGGCAGATTCAAGAAAAATATCTCACATTGTATCTTCATTCGAGAATTTAACACATGCGAATAAAAAGTAAGTGCAACACGAAATTCAATTCATCCACTGCAGATGCAAACAAAATTTGAACTGAGCTGAATGCGTGTCCACATGGACAGAACTATTAAACAGAACCATTTGTAATTATCGTATAGAACACTTCTGCAAACATAATTTACCTTTCTATAATGTATATAGAAACGTGCCTAGTAACGAATTACACAATTTACCCTTCTGTAAGGTATATAGAAAATACATATATGAATGCTTGTGTAATAAAAAATGGAACACCTAATTAAACATGTACATGAGAATATAGACACTATATGCCCTGTTAAATATAGGATAATCGTCTAAATTCGATAGAAGCCATATGATTTGCTGAGTAATTTCAAGCAGTCACTAAAGACATACCTATTTAGGTCGTATTACCTATAGATGTGCTTTCAATTTTATGATGGCATTCGTTATCAATAGGTCATCAATATTAAATAATTGTTTCATAATCCCATGTAAGTTATTGTCTGTACGCTAATTTCATGCTAGTAGTTATTGTGGCTACGCACCTATAAGCTCTGGTGACATAAAGCGCTATAAAAATGCCTATACTTTTATTAATATTATTATTATTGTTATTATAAGAGAAGTGTATGGTACGGTATAACAAATGATGCAAATGTATTGAGGTCCTGCTACACCGGCAGATTTCTAAATATTCATCAGATATTAATATCGCCAAAAATAGGAAGAGAGCTATTACATAATTTTTGCAACTTGTGTTTCAGTTATGCACGAAAATGAGAAATAGGTTATATACATTAATAGTCCATTTAACAAGATTGATATCTGATGAAAACACCTGACCATGCAACAGGGCCTTAACATATAAATATAATCTTACAATATGACGAGCGAAATTATCCCCCAGGAGAAGTCAAAACTCTCCTTTAAACAAACCTCCCGCTAATAGCATTGAAATTTACCAACACAGAAATATACTTTATGGTGCTTGTATCAAAATATATACGCTTTTTATAACCTAAGTTGAAATTGCAGTATCTGATGTTTTTCAACATTCCATTTGTATTTTACTTTTAGGGTTAGAACCCACCACGTAAATATTTTCCATATTGATGGCACGAGAAACAGCTGCAAAGATGGCAAGCAGTAAAACGAAAAGTGCGATAGAGTTTAAAACGGTCGATGAAGAGAAATGCTGAAAGTGAGGTTCAAGTGAAGGGATGTTTGAATGAGGATCTACTTCCTTTGTCTAAGTGTGTAAAACCGCCAAACGGTCATCTGCACGACACCGATTATGGCAGGAAAGAAACACACTATGCCAAATATAGCACTTTTAAAATCGTCACCTGCAATAAAGAGAAAAGAGATTTTGCTTACAAAAAAAGAGGTGAGCAAAATCACTCAGTGAAGAAAGGAACGTAAGAAAAGAAAAGTAAGGAACTGCGTGACAGAGTGAAAAAATTTGAGATTTGAATTTAAGAGTGTCAATGTTTGCAAAGATTATCATAATGTCGAGGATCACAATATGTTGACATTATAAAATAATTTGAGTACAAAAAAAGCCAATAGTCTGCATCATATGAATGCACGAGGGAAGGGGGGGGGGGCTTTGGGTATTATGTAGCGAGTTGGGATGGGAAAATTGCAGCCTTAAGGGCAACGAGTCTGTAATATAGTGTAAACATGGACACACTATGTTGTAATCCTTGTGATATTTTAATATGTTGTTGTTGTTAATCTTAACCATGTTCAGTTGCTATTATTTGACCGATGTGTACAGTTGTTTCTCTTTGACTAAGATCTATATGTGATAAAATAAGAATATAACAGAGTCCATTCTGAACGAACAGCATTGATGGGGGTTTTGGATTTGGTTGGTGGCCATTTTTGTTTTACAAACATAGGACATTATATGATCAGTTGCACCATGGCAACTGCAAGTCAGTCACGTGTGAGACTCTGATGATATAAACAGGCGCTCACGGCCAGGAGCAATGGTTCCCCTTGTATATAAATCCTTATGTCATATATGTCAATGCCTTCAAACGAATCAACATATTTGTTCAAAAAAGAGATTTAGTGTTTATCTGTCTGGAGAATTTTTAAAAAAGGTATTATTTCTCATATGTCACACACCTTTGGGGAGGGCTCCGTGAACGTTTCCAGCGTTTGGCTATAAAAAATATATTCACATAGTTCATTATGCTTGCAGTATGATGCACACATAACATTCACGACATATTCTATATAGTTTAAGTTTTATCACTTTATACTGTAATAAAAAGGCTACTGCAACATTCTCTAACATTTTTGTGACATTTATTAACGTTTTTGTGACATTTATTAATGTTTTTGTGACAAGTTGTAACGCATTTGTAAAAATGATGGCATGCAGGTATGTTGTTTCATATATTTAACTGAATGTCTAGCAATTAGCGTTTTCTGGATCATGTGAAAGCAAAAATTAGCATCTGCTTTACATAGTAATTGACACAAAAATACTAGATTGCGTGCGGTACAATATAATGCTATGACAACGATGAATGTAAGTAAATTGTACCAGTAAATTTATTAAATTGATAACGAGGTTTCGAGCAAAGCCCGTTATCATAGTCTTGATAACGAACTATGCTCGAAACGTCGTTATTCATTTAACAAATTTTTTCCGGGTACAATTTACTTACATTCATCGTTATTAATTGACAGAAAGATCACTTTGTCATAGTTCATTAATAACAAGGTACTGACACAGCTCATTAATGACGCTTTGCGAAATAAAACCTAGATTTGACCTTTTAGAATAATCCAGAGAAATTGCCACCAACATACTCTCGCTAAATACTTGGGCAAAACATTTAATGAATAGGGGAGCTGATGTACAAGTTCTGATCGCGCTGAGGTGTAGAGAATCAAAGTCACAGACCTGATAACCATAATTCGAGAGAATGCGCAATACAGTCATAGGTGCAATTGACTGGGCCGGTTTTGTAACCAAAGCGTTCAACCCAAACACCATGGATGACAAAGGCAGCCTGGAGGGCAAAGAATACAAATTATACATCAACACTAGATCGCGTGAATGAATTTCAATTTTTAACGTCATAATTTCACCGGTTAAAATGTTCCTTCCGCAGAATATTTTGGCTTAAATTTTCGGTAGACATTATTTTCTTCAAACACATTTTTGTCATTCAGTAAAGACATTTCTGAAAATTTTGCTAAACTAATTTGGAAGTTTGCAACAGGTTTTCGTGATTGAATGAATTTTATTTGATCAAGAAGTGAGATGGATAAAAAACGAAGTTCGATGTCGAGTCATAGGCCCTTGGTTCTGGTTTTTCCAGGATACCAATTCCTTCGATTTTGTTCACCCTAACAGACCACATACATCGTCATCTATATAAAGAGTATTTCAGCAGAAAGCTTCACAAGAGAGAGGGTAGCCAAATTAAACAACTTATATGTAACAATTGGGGTTAGTTTGCAATCACAGATGCTGAAATAATCATACCTGCGATTATGCAAACGTTGGTCCTCTTGGATAATGTCAGAAACGGTCAGGTTGAAGAGACTAAAAGCAGCACTTGGAAGCACTCTAAAACAATAAATTAGATTCTATTATCAAATGTGTGATAACTAAGCCATTCATGATGGCGGATTCATTGAAAAATGGTTAGGCATTCAGTAGATTTTCATTGTAAATTGAATTCCTATTTCCAACCCTTCTTTCACAAGAAATATTGCCCTTATCAATTCATTTCGCGTATTCAAAAGAATGTTATTTAGCACACCCCCTAAACACAAAACTCTTACATAAAGAAGAACAAATTCTTACATAGTAATTTAACTCTCAAAATTACTCACGCATCAATGAGCATATAGGCACCTAGAATCCATATGTGGGTAGGACCAATGATGTACATTGTGACACTGGCTATAACCTATAGAAATGGTTCAAATTAGCCATAATCCTGTGTGCTTGTATAGTGTGTTAAAATGATAAAAGGTATAGAATCAAAGAAGAAGGCAAACTAAGAAGAGAAAGAGCAAGAAGAAGATCGCAAGGGAAAGGAAAGGATGATTAAAAGAAGAATTAAGAAAGAAGAACAAAACGAAAAGGATAATATAAGAAGAAAAAGGCAAAGAGAAAAGAAAGGGCAAAAGGGATAGGCATAATTATCTGGATCGAGGAATACCCTGGTCATTGCAATGTAAGCAACACGTTACTGAACAAACCCTAAATGACAGTACAATAAGTATAATAAATCCACCATAATGTATAGCATTGGCTGAGTAGGATTCCTAATTATCTTAACAAATCTTGTGAGAATACTGAGGATAGGGAGTGTTTAAATTTAAGAATTATTCAAGAATAAGAGCCTGGCCCGAATGTGTTTGAGTTTTCTGGAGACAAGCGTGACTTGTTACCAAAAAAGACAGGAACACTCATCAAGCTTATTGTATTCTGTTAGTATCCTTTCGTTTCCTACAACGTTTTCGAGATGAAGAAAGACAGTTGCAAAAATTTGATTTTTCTTCTAGGAATGTAGTAAGAATTGTTTTAGGCACGGAATATCGGAATTTGATAATACTGCGACTCAGCGAAACCTTGGCTAGACATCAAATTGGCTAGACATCAAAACTCAATACTAAACAGAAAAATATCTTTCATAATTTACATCATTATTATTGGCTTAATTGGTAGTCATTTGTGTCATTTAATATTATATACTTTCGATTTCAGTCTTGACCTGTCCGGAGTCCTTGCCCAGATCTATTTCAATACTCTGAAATTATGTGAATAAATGAGAGGCCCCGATAGCAGGCTGCTCGACGGACTCCGATGGAATACTTGCGGCGAAAAATCGATAAAATAGTTTTTTTGCTCTGATTAAGCTCCGTATGCCGGGGCGAAATATTAGCCATAACTGGTTTATGTGTGTTTGTTGTTGTTCATTCTCGTCACGTTGCGGTATTTACTACTATATAATAAGTCATCAGTCTCAAAAAGTACGATGCATTAAAATGTTGAATACCCACCTTAATGTAAAAAGACCATGAGATCAGGGCATATGAACCGTAACTGGCGAGAATACGACCATTCATTAGGACAATGATCTGCAAAGGCAATGGGTGCAGAGAGAATAAACAAACAACAGAATACATAATCAACATAAGACATCGCAATGGCTGATACTTTACAAAATTATTACTGAGAAAAGAGGCATATTACGGAGATTATAAATTCCTAGGGTTTAAGAAATCATGGGGTATAAAATTCTAAGGGGGCTCAGTGGGTTAATGGAGTTGAGTACCCTCTCACGGCCAAAGTTGCTGTATTTAACTGTTTTGGGAAACCAACAATACTCCCTAAGATATAAATAAGTATTTTCTCCGTTGACTTGAATTTACAGTATTCTAAAACAAATTAGCAAAGCGTCCTTGAAAACGACATTTCGCATAAATTTTCACAAATCCAGCACAACTACAGCATCGAAACTAAACCTTATCTTTATATGGACATTCCTCTAACCTCGTAGGTTCTCATATCGCATAGAATTAAGATTTCGAATTAAGATCCGGATCTGATCCAGAAGAGTACGCGTAGACCTTACGGGAACTGGCAAACCAGTATAATTTTGAATCCGCCTTCCGAATACTTTTAGAAGCATCTTCAGAGAAGGTCTTGTATGGAATCTGGACCAAATGCTATATAAACAATGAATCTTGTTGATCAATTTTTTCACAAAGATTGATTGACGTCATAATGAATAATGAATCAGATGAGATGAAGTGAGAATAAAAATCAAACTGACCTGTGGCAAGACGAATGCCGATCCGGCCATGATACTTTTAACATTCTAGAGCAGATGCAAACAAGAAAAGTTATCCCACTGTTAACAATACAAAAACGATTGTTTATGAGCAGAAAACATTTCGAAGGGTATCATCAAACATACCAAATCGTCATTTTATGTTGCGCTCAAGTCAGTCTGTTTTTAATTGGGTAAACACGCTCTATAGATACTTTCCAGTGAAAGGCCCTCTCTCTTTCACAAAAGTTTCTCACAATTACACATTGGTCTCGATATACTTTCAACCGAGGGCGAGATTCAAATTTCTTCTTTTCAGTCCCTGAGTTGTTTTCCCTTTACATTTACTCATCCCATATACAAACAGTCTGCTTCTAAACATTTTCATACTGGGGTGAAATCTGAACCCTGGTTGATAAACTAATCTGGGTTGAGATTTTCACATGCAAAAGTTCCACAAACACAGTGAAGTCAACTCAGACAGTAATCCACTTTTCCTAACAGATTTCCCAGTCGCAGGAAAAGCACAGTACTGTAAGAAAATTACAATTGTTAATTGTTGATATTTTTCGGATGCTAGATAGAAACTAACAGATAGGGCAAACAATTCACAATTCAATAACCAGTTAAAAAAGCATAATTTTCAAAAAACCTTAAGACTTGTTTGAAACCTAAACATCCTGGACATATCTACAGTCCCGGACAAAAATAGTTCAGACTTTTTAAAGAAAGTTAATATTTTCTCTTTCCTTTGAAAATAACTTTTTCCCCTCCCTGAATTCAATGTTGAATGCAAGATTTTGAAAGAGAAATGATAGAGCTACAAATCCAACATTGATTCGGGGGGGAGGGGGGAGATTCGAATTTACAGGGGCAACGTAAAGTAGAAAACTGCAAAAATTGCATTTTGTCTCAACAATTTTTTCCGGGATTGTAGACCACATTAAAATAACTGAAACCTGAGGTAAAGAGCTGTCGCCTACAACGCATTCAAAGATTACTAGGAAAACCTAAACAGTGTTAACCAATTACTGGTCTATTCACCCCCATTCCCACAAAATAATATTGGAAATACCATTCAGCCATACCAGTTTCGAAAACACAGGCTACGTTAAAATGATTTATTTACATGGAGAATAATCCAAAAATTGTTGAAAGGAGAGAGCGAAACAGCAAATGTGAATGACAAATATGCTGTTGGTGTCGCACGACTTGTGGTAGGCATTGTAGTTTGTTTGTAGACTTAGTCATACTTCTTAGTTGGGAAAAACTTCATGGCTTCTAAAAGTGGATGGGTCGACTCGTTTGTAAGTCTTTGCAGTCAACAGGAGGTTACAAAGAAACCAATAAAGCCTTACCGTTGAAAAAATACCTTCACCAAGATGGTCTCTAAACATTCCAAAAAAGTTTGCACTCACAGTTGTATGGAAAACCTGTACAAAGAAAATGGCATTTATAAATTGTCTCGCATGAGAAGATTCTTTGTAACAACGAAAGGGTAACAGTAACACGAACTCAATTATTTGCTATTCAAGAAAGATATTTTAGAGGTTAAATTTCCCACTCGAGGAGTGCATCACTTTTGGGAGTTTTGGGGGAGTTTTCTCGACAAACAAAGGCAAACAAGACTTTAAAGAAGTGATATGTTCCTTCTAATAGCTTCCTCTAATATTCTTTCCCAAACAAATTCATTAACCTCTGTTTTCATGCTTGTTACTTCCATAGGATTTTAAAAAAAACATAGATAAACTTATTGCACATCTAATTGTAAGTTGATGGAAAAATAGAGTTAAATGGAAATAAGTTTTAATAGATATGCAGATATTTGCGACCAATCTTGAGGTGGCTAACAAGAATACTGCTCTTTGGGTGAAAACAATAAACAGTCTTTTGGTGTTCAAAGGACTGATCTCCTCGCTGGAATATACACTCTTGTACGACCATATGGATATGCAAATCTTGCAAATGATGTTTTGTTGCAAATCTTATTGTACGGCAATAAGAATTTTCCAAACCATCTCAATAGAAGCATCCATGAGTTAACAATACGTTTTATACATTGTACTGGTCGCTTTGAATAAAGTGTCTCGTCCCCCCCCCCCTCCCCTCCCTAGTTAGCCAAAAATTATTTAGTTAACTATCACATGCAAAGTCTGTCTCAAATTATGTATGAGGTGAGATCTGTAACAACACAAAATTATTTTAACTGCAGCAAACATCTTGTCTGCTGTTATTCGCTAACATCTTTCGCCTGATATCTAATTTGAGAGAGTGTAATGTTCTTTGTTTTTTTCCTTTGGTAATTCGTATGTAAGTTGTCTTAGTTTTTCATGATACCACAGAGTAGTGGTAGTATTTTGCACCCAGTGGCATCATGTGGCATCATCCTTACAGTGTCGTTAAGTATTTTGTAGATAGTGTAACTAGTAAACTTGTATTTTAAATGTTTATTGGAATGTAAAAAAATAATTCTGCATTTTTCTTAGATTAGAGTTAGTTTTCACTGCATAACTCATAATGTCTTTGTAAAATGAAGGAATGAAGGAAAAAATTTGTTTTTGGAAATGAGATCCACAGCTGATAGGATAAACAATTAAAGCTCCATTTTGTAAGATTTCATTATAAGAATCTTATTTAAAAATGCTATACTTGATAGTATCAAACAAAAAGATCTAGACTTACTTAGAGTGGGAGATAGACCATTTAAATTTGCTTTGAGATTTAACACTTATTACTAATAAGTTTAACACTTAATAAGTTCAAGAAAACAACAATTTTACGAGTTTTCTCTCATTGTGGAAAAGTATAAAATCTACTTTTTTATATTTTATTACATCCTATTTCTATAAAGCTCCTAGATGTGAATACGATTATCAGCTAAAGTCCTGTAATGAAAAGTATTTCCAAGAATTTTAGTAATGCAACGAACTTCATTCTTTGCACCAAAAGTCAAGGAACCACTTGTTGAAGATTCGCGCACCTAATGCGCAATGCAAATTAACGTCCTTACCTGGAGAAAGTTCATCATTACAAAGCAAACTAGAATGAAAATGAAAAACATGTAAAAATCGAGAAAGGGATAAACCAATATTTTGCGGGCTAGGGTGGTTTAAAACTTACAACTACTCAAGAGTTAGCCAGCAAGCCTTGGAAAACGTTTAGATTGATGGAAAGAAAGTTTGAAAGAAATTTAAAGAAATCATCAAAACAACAAACAGTGTTGAGAAAAACAAGAGGTTCCATAAAATAAAGACTAAATTGAGATAATTACAAGAAAAGATGAAATTAACACATTTTTCATTTACAAGGAAGGTAATAATTACTCCCTGTACAGCAAACAATGAATTTTAATTTCAAAGTGTAGACAAAAGAACGTCTCACAATTAGGCATTGTTTGATTTAAGTAGGATTTTGGGAATTCGACCACTTTAACAAAACAACAAAAATAATTGTATTGTCTGCTAAATCTCACTTTGGGAATTCAATTGTTTAAAGGCGAAGAGATAATGGAATGCTTTGTTCTCAGTTAACGACCAGTATGGGTATAAAACTATACTTCAAAGGGAACAATTTATCAGAATAGAACATATCTTCTGAAGAGAGCGCTCTGCCAATATCATTCCGACCAGAAGATCAGTGATAACATCAGAATGACAAACATGGTAAGTTCATTATTTCAGCTGTACAAACTGCTTTGAGTAAAAAGCCCTTAACATTTTGTGTTTTATATCAAGATAATATATTTGTTCTGAACAGTTTTAGGCTTTTCAATCCTCTGTAACACAATTCAAAATCAAATTACCAATCTTATTGTGAAAGCGCGTGATGTGATAAGCGTTCTAGTTCGCTTTTTAGATAAACAGTTCTCTTAGTTCCTTAACCTAGCTTTTTATTTGACTCGAGAGACTTAGAATTTGATTATTTGATTCAACCAAATAAATCTTGAATGTTTTTTTCTTAAAGGGTGAACATGCAGCAGTTATCTACGGCACTCACTTTCCTAATCGCCTGTTCGTCGGATGCCTCCCAGAAAGTGCAACCGCCCTTGAGCTTGGAAACCATTTCAGCCAGTTCGGGAAAGTAGCGGAAGCGAAAATCTTAAAGGACGACTGTGGCAGATCAAAACGGTTTGGATTTGTGTCATTTCAAAACGAAGAATCTGTAAAAAGGGTCCTTAATGAAAGACCGATTCGATTTAAAGGAAAGTTGATCAATGTTGGACCTGCGGTTAAAAAAGATGGGACAGATACCCCTAGAAGTGTCTCGCCAAACATCGATGTCGCTGCCGCACAAGATCTAGTACCAGAAGCATCACCAAGTGGATTAACACATGTGCCATTGCCACAGAATCGAATGGCATGCTACAAAACCCCACAAATCACCCAGGGTCAGCTTGCATCAGTGCCAATGATGACGTCATCGCAACTAACCATCCCAACGACCACCTACTTTGCAGCAACCCCAACAGCAAGCACACATCTGGTGCAACACCCTTTGCAAATGAACATGTTTCCAATGCATTATCAGCCAGTAGCCAATGCAACCTCAACACCAGCCGCAATTCAAGGGGCATACTTCGACAAGCAACAGAGCCAACAGTGCTTCATACAAAACTCGCCACCTTTAAATCATCAACTATACCTTCAACATCATTATGGAGAACACAGAAACAACATTGCTCGTCAGCAAGAGTTACATCTGGCAGCAAATAGACAATTTCATGAAATGACAAAATACAATCCATGTCAATCAACGACCTATTTTCCAATGATGAACTGCGTGTTTTGAAATTATTTGGCATCTAATAAATGTAATATATCTGTATAAATTGTATTTTTATTGTTGTTTTAATAAATTAATGGTATTTACACTGGTTTGAAACCGTTGTGATTTCTCAGAGTAACTCACTTACTGAAATTTCGCTCAGAAAAAATCTGTTGAGTAATTCTCAGCAATGAAGCCTTCCCGTCATCTAAAAAATGTTAATAAATAATTCAAAACATGCTGAAATGAAGCAACTTGGAAGGATAAAACACAGATGGTTGCCATTCTAAGCCAGGTAATTTAACCATGAAAGTTTTGAAAAAGGTAAAAAACATCGAAATAAGGCACACTGATTAAGATAAGCAGTGAAAAAATGACAATTTTGCTTTGAGATAATGTCACAATGCATCTTAATTCTAATCTTCGATCTCAGTAGAAAACTGTGTGGTTAACTCCAAAAGTTCCAATGAGTCTTTGGAAAAAATCATTTGAAGAAAAATCTGGCAATGTATTTATCTTGAAAAAAACAAATCATGGTTTGATGATTTAAAATGCCAGTATCAACACCTTTTGACATGGTTCTCAAAATATTTCACAAAACATGGCTCTTGACAATCAAGAAAAATATTAGTTATAAAAATTAATATATTGAAAGATGAATCTATTTTAAAAAATAAACAAGCTGACTAGAAACCAAAATAAACAATTTATGTTCAAGTTGAAGATCTCTAATTTTAGCAAATTTCTTTCCTATAAATAATAAAGCAATTAAGTTCTCCATCTAAATTAGATGAAATTACTTGACTAAATTGCATTGCTAATTGGACTTGCCTTTGCCTGACAAATCATGCTTTTCTAGCAAGGATGATTTCTCCTCCCCTCTGTCGACAGCTGGCTTCAAATTGCTTCCACTGTACCATAAGAACATGAAACTGATGGCTGCTATCACTATGCATGATACTCTCAGTGCAAACAAATCTTTCATCTGTTTGAAAAAGACAGATCAAACAACAGAACAGAAAAGAAAGCAGAAAAATTACTCAATCTTATAACCTGCTTAAATATTTGCATTGTTTTGCAAAGGCTGTTGGTCTCAGCAATTGATTATGATTTAACATCAATGCACAAAAATTATAAATTGCACTGTAGAGTTGAGTCATTAAAAAATTAGTGCTGAACCAAGGAATGACATTGTATAGCGAATGCATAGATGAAAAATTTGATAAAATTTCAAAATGGATATTATACTCAGTGATCACAAATGAACAAAAAGTAACATTAGCACTTTTGTTTGCATTTTCTTTGATTCGCAACTATTAAATAGGCCGTCACAGACAGCCAAAAACATAGCAGCTTTCAAGAATCAAAGGTGCAATGTTGTTAAAAGAGTTTTAGGTTGTAACTATCAAAGCTAAGAATATCATTCAAGCCACCATAAGCAAACAAGACAAGTTTGTGATAAGATAAAGCAAATACATCAACAAATATTACTTGAGTTCTGAAAAACGTACATGATCTGTAAATATTTCACAAAACAGAATAGACAAAGACCCAATAATTGAACCAATCTGGCTGGAAGAGAGAAGACAGAGTCAATTGAAATTTTATACCAATCTCTAGTTTTCAACTTTTTAAAACAGGTTAATGATAGATGCAAAGCTGTATTTAAAAGAGGAACCTTAATAGCTACCCAATATTCTAAACAATCAGTTATCTTTTCAAAATTTTGTAACATCAACTATTGTCTCTATTAACACTTGGCCAACATACATAGCAAAAATAGATTCAATTTCATTGCATCTATACCATGGGAGAAGTTAAGATTTTGATGTTGTGGGGGGAGCCCAAAAGTTATTACAAAAATATGAAATGACTATATTAAAAATAATGTATAAGGTAATGTACAAACATGTAGAAACCAATACAGTCACGGGAGAGAGGGTTAAGCGGCAACATGTGCAAATTTTTTAACTCAGTACATCTAGATATTGCAATTTATACACTACAAATACTTGTTCCTTGATCAACAAGCTTTTGGTTGCAGAAGTGAACCTTCCCAAATGAAAAATTGTTTGCCTTGAAAAATTGTTTGCCAGAATGAACAAGCTTAATCTTATGATAACCAAAGATTAAGTTTTTTTGCTTTCCTTGGCTCAAAAATTCATAGATCAATTCCTGTAACATTTTTCAAATCTGCTCCACCTGACAACATGTCCAAAGCATCTCTGTTGTGCATGGTCAATATTCACCATTAAGTATCTGTTAGTTTGCCTTAGCAATTACATGAACTTGCCCAACTCACCTTAATGATCCTCCTCACATACCAAAATGTTTACTTTGCTCACTTAATTACCTAAATATCTATTGGAGCTGATATTTCATGATCAAAAATAACATTATTCCTATCAATTTACACTTTGCTGCCAACTGTATATTCTATTCTATTTAGGCTTTTTATTTAATACTGTTGTAAACCTGCTAACACCAATGAACTTGTGTATAATCTTTGCAAACCATGGGCAAATTACAAAGAAAAATGCAGCTATACTTATTAGGAGAACAATGTTTGACCCTCCAAATTGTTCTTGTTACCTGTATTTAAGAACAGTTTCCTTTTCCTGTTGGACAGTTGATATCTCAGCAAACAAACTACACTGAGCAAGCACAACTACAAGAATAAATGGTAAAGGAGATAAACAAAGGCATTGCTGCAGGTTATTATAGGGCAAAAGCATCCAAAAGAAGTTATGCAGACTTGTGCCCACAGTGTTTGGCTCATGACTAGTAGGTTAAAGTCCTATTGGGATCAGCTCCACAAGCCAACAGCCAGCTGTCCATCCTTTCAAGGTGCCCAGGCTGTCAAGTTTCAATTTTGAAAATGAGTTACTTTTTTAAAGAAATGGGGAAAATGTTGTGACTTTTATTCGATCACAATACTAGGAGGCAGATCTTGAATTATCTTGAATGCCATACGGATGAAAAGAGGGCCAAAAAATTCTTGGTTTATCACACCCTCTAGTTCTTAGAAATTGCTGGTATCTAATTCTCTGCTCATTCTTATGTAGTTAGGCCTAGTTCGGAAAGAGGAATTTTTGCTACAATTTGGAAAAGGCTGAAAAAATTTGAACAAATCAATAACATTATTTCAAATAAGTGCGAATTCTGGTTTGATATGTGAGCATGAAAAAAGAGTAGAATGCATGAGTCTCACACAAAATGCATGAGAATTGGAAGGTTTGTATTCATTCCAGGGTTTTATGGGGTCACAAGCCACAGATCCACATCCCGGGAAACCAATATTTGTGTTTGACAAAAAATCTGCCTTTTCTAAAACAAGGAACAATCAGAAGAGCCCAGCAACAAGCAGAACACCCAGCAATACTCCTGTGTGCATGGTTTTCCTCTTTAGAAATGAATCGAGTTAATAGAGGATTGTGTTAATAATAAAATATGGATTGTGTTAATAGATATCGAGTAAGATCAAAAGCAAGTCAATAGATATCAAGTTAGATAAAAGAGAAACTTCCCTAATAAATACAAACCAAATGTAAACATTCCATCATAAAAGCACAGTGAAACTATAAGATGAAGTCCAGTCACCCAGGGTGGACTATCTTTTCCAGCCCAACCAAACCAAGGTAGAAGAAAACTGTAAAATGAATAAACAGTTTGAATTAAGACACAGACGAACAGTTCTTTTGATGTGGTGCTCAAAACTTTGCAGGCAGAAATCAAACAAAGACACAAGGTGATTTAATCACACCCTTAAAGAAACGCTTTTAAAAAATTTGACAATCAATTATGATGACTGTAAATTGATGTCAATGTGTATTGTTGTTTACAAAAATTACACTATCTATTTCACTATATACACCCTGTACCTACTACATGAAACCCTTGTTATGAATTATCTTGTTATGAATTAGGCTTCTGATTTATCTACAGCTGTTGAATGTGTAAACTACAAACACATAAGTATGCCTGGGTTCATTATAATACATTTTTGACTTCTCCAAGAAATAGCCTCTAAAAATCAAATTACTGGCTTTTCCCAGCTTTGATTGAAGTAATCCCCAAGGGTTTAGTGGTGATTGTACAATAAAAACCCAACAAGTCAAAAAGTATCTAAACCACACAAAACAAAAAATGCCATTTGAAGCCAAAAGACTTTTTTAAAGCTTCATTTGCAATAAATGAATAAAAATAAAAATTGTATACCTTAAAGCAAAGAGGGGTGCTCCGTAAAGGATATTCAGTCTCCTATGTTTCAAAAATGGTACATTAGAGTGATCCTGAAAACAAATATAAAAAAGGAAACATTAACAAGATTTTGAAAATATCAATGTTGATATTTATAACAACTACTTTGTGATTCCATGAGCCATATAACCATGTAAAGTAAACATTTTTAACAATAGTAAGTCCCAATTCAATCAGTTTTCATATTTCAGTTTTCATTTTTCAGTTTTCATATTTCAGTTTTCATAGTTCCAGTCCCATTGCAATCAGTTTGCAAGTTTCTAGCTAAACTGTGAAGCAAGAATGTTCCAGCTTTTATGGGTGCAAAAATGAATCATTGTTGGTGTCTGTCCTTAAGTGGGATGAACCTTCAATGCTTTTTACATGCCACTTGATTATGTTTCCATAATAGATGGGGTCTGTTATTTCAACTGATTTCTGATTGCTTCTCCATTACAGCATGCAAGAGACTGGAACAAAAAGCATGATTTCAAGGCCCTGGATTTCTTAATTTGCAACCCAGAATAATTAACAGTATTTGGAAAAAAACAACTTTACCTGAATGTAACCAAATAAAGGATCATTGATAGCATTCCATATCAGATAAACAACTTGTGCTTGATTGAACCAATAAGGTGTGATGCTGAATAAGGAAGAAAATTTATCAAATAGAGCAATGTCAATATAGTAAGTGACACATTTGACAGAATATGCAGATATTTTACGGCTATTAGTTGATGATTTTTCACGATAGCTAACCCCAAAATTCCCTAACCTGTAGCAAGACTGCCAATAGCTCTTGCTGGGGCCAATCAAGATATCCAGGATGAAACAACTAATGGTGTCCTATGAATTTTCAAGACACCTCACACCAAAATTTGACTTATGTTCATTCTATTTTTCAACTTTATGGCTTGATTAAACCCAGTAGAATCACATCTACCCTAAGGTTTAGCCTAATAAAATCAAATCTTATTTAACATTTTGAGGCCTTTCTGCAGCTGACAGGAAATACTTTAACAAAACAAGCCAAATATCAATCAAAGACAGGATATCAGCCTGGAAACATAAAAAACAATTAACTCCTTCTAGCAATCACATGAAATACCACCAAAAAAAGTAAAGATAAAACAAATCCGTCGGAACAGGGGGATGGGGAGGTCCCCCTCCCCAATAATTGTCAAATTGTGTAGTATTTCCTTTATTTTGTTCCGATGGCACTGTAAAGCCACAACATCAACGCCCCCTTCCTTACACGTTGTCGTTGAAGATTTTACTGAAATTAAACACATCTGATGAAATTACAGCATTTCTGTTATTATTTCTATTAGCGCAACTGAGTAATGATATCTAAGTTGAACTGAAATTACGTTAATTTTGCTTGCTATGCAGAGGATGAGACACACAACCAAGGAGAGCGCACACAAGTTTGTTTTGAAATATGGAGGATACATACTGGTAAACATTGAGAAAAATGTTGACATAATAGAACTGAAACACGAAGTTCATCAAAGAAGCTGCAACTGTTGTGGCAGAATAGGCCACAGCATTTCTTTTTAAAAGCATTTTTCTTCTAATATTTGTGTTTCATCTGCTCGACCTACTTTTGCTTTGCAACTTTCCAAACAAATTCAGCAGCAGCCTCTTTTGCGAGCCTCTTCTGCTCACTTGCTAGTTGTTCATTCACGTGTCACTGTGACGTCAACATCAAACAGAATACAAGGAAACACCATTTCTTCTCAACGACCCCTCGAATGACCGTGTCCTTCCGAAAAAACGCCCCCTCGCTTGAAGGGACATATATCGGAACATGTAAAAAAAAGACCACACTTAAAGATCCTGTTTCCCCATTCATAAAACCAATCTTCCCAAAGAAATAACCCAATTTCTCTTATCAAGCAATGATAAATTTAGCATTTTATAAAAATTTGTAATATTCATTCCTCATTCCTCATATTCAAAATTTCTTTCCTTTTTAGTTGGACCAAAATTTATACTAATCCTTTTTATTGTGATGTGTCATCCAGGCTCAATAATTATATAGAATAAAACTAAAGATTTCAGTTAAGTGAACTATGAAAAATATGAAAATGTATTAAGACCATTCGAGCATTGCCCGTTATCAAGAACTATGCTCGAAATGTCTTAATAAATTCGTAACTTCTTCGCAATACAATTTATTTAAATTCCTAGTTTTATTCTATTAAATTGTCGGCACGCAAGCTAGTGTATTTATGGAATCTGAATAATCATATACATATAGTTATATACATACATACACTTACCTTTATCCATGAAGTAGAAGACTCATCAATTTGGAAGTTATTCTCTTCTCTAAAATCTTTCTTTTTGTTGCATCGTTATCAGCGGATGGTATCCCTGAACCAACATGTTATTGGCAGAATGTCCAACTGAATCGGAATGTCTTGATACGTTAGTGTCTGAATGTTTGATTCAATTCCTTAATGTTAACTATGTTCAACTACCCGTAAATGTGTCCGAAAATGATTTTTCAATTGACAGCATGAGAAGATAAGCATTTAAAAGTTTGGCCAAAAGCGAATTTACCAGTGGCTGTGGATATTTCAGAATCTCGCGTGCTGCGTTTGCGAGTTCTATGTTTGGAACGACCACGAGCAGTTGTATCAGGGCGTTGATTTACATTGTCAAATTTGGAGCTTGAAAGGATGTTTCTTAAATTTAAGTCTCTTCTGAATGCCCCCTTCTAAAAGCCATCAATGTGTTAATATCTTTCGTTAATAGCATCATTGCAAGGGGGTAGTTTACCTTACATTTTGGCGAGGAATTATATTGCCCTTTCCAGAGCACCATTGACAATATTTCAGGGATTACCATTGTTGGTAAAAAAGTACTCATTTCTTTTGTCAAGACCATTCAAGTTTATGGTTCGAACGAAGCTTCAAAATATGACGAAGCTCAAAGAAAGGAACTAAGCTCATATTTTCATGAGTTGTTATATGTGAAGATGAGCTACTGATGTTATTTAATGACATTGTAACAGTTACAATTTATCTATCTTCTTGCCATCGTGGTGTTGAACATCGTGGTGTTGAACAAAGCTATCTATTTATTGCTGTTCATTCGATCTCTTGTTGATTTAGACCAAAAGAATAATGATGTTTCTACTGGTGCTCGATTTGGTTGGGTGCAATATCTGCTTCTTTCTACATGCTAATGAATTTAGTTTTTTGGCTTACTCTGCAGAAAATCTTTAATCGCAGCTAAACAAGCTAGAACTGTTCCGAATATCCATTAATATGGAGATAAAATACATCCAAAACTAAGAGAATGGTTGCCAAAAAAAACAATAAGTGTATGGCCTGTAATACTTGGAAATCTATTGATAAAGAGATTAAAAGATGCAATAAATACAATACATTGGTTTCAATTTTAATCTAGTGGTTCATACAGATACAGAGCTTACTTTGATATGATAAAACAACAATTTTAAGAAATTTTTCTTTACTCTGTTGTCCAAAAATAACAAGTGGGATGATTTTAACCCTAGGCTGTTGCTTTACTTTATGTATATCATTGCTTTAAAACCTTATGATTGCTTCATTAATTTCGATTCTTCAGGATTCTTACAGAGCTCTTTCCATTGTCAAAAGCACTATGTTGTACTTGACTATGTTGTACTTGTACATATTCATCTTTCAAAACAGTTTATAATTTGAGCATTAGTGGAATTTTCTACCTAGCAAGTGGAAAATATCCACCTTTGGAAAAAGCTACGTTTTGGTGCTCACAAACTTAATGAAACAAATGAAACAAAGTCAGACTAAGCGAAGATCTGAGTTCGACCGGAACTTATGTAGCCCGCTATGATTGGCTATTACAGGACCGACGCTACGATTTTGAAAGTGTGGAGGCCCATTTTCGAGAAGCTGCTAGGTTCGCTGTCACCCGGGAGCCCACCATGTTTTAAGTTGAAGAAATCTTTTACTTTGCTAAAAAGTGGGAGGGCCATGGTCCCCCTGGCCCCCTCCGGCAGCGTAGGCCCTGTGTTAAATTAATTTCATGGAGCTATTAAAATAGCCTTTGCAGTCAGGAACCGTATTCTGCTACATAAAATTTTTGATAATAATAACAATGCTTATACGGGAAGCTCTCATCACCGAAGTGTTTTTCAAAGAGGTCCTGTTAAAATTAAATTTTGGATTCTTCAATTTAGGATGAAATAGAAAATCAATCTTTGAAGAAGTGGCATTTTTCAATGATCCACCCCATTGCATCCAAGTCCACCGCATGTCACCCCTGTCCACCCCATGCCTACCACCTTTGCCCCCACTGCCTACCTCAGAAGAACATTTCTAGATGACAACTGATTGGCGCATGCGCATGGTTTTGGCGGGTTAAATTGAGGGACCCAGCAACAACAAAGAACAACAAATGGCCAAAATGGAGGCAGGTGCCTAATGAAATATTGACGATATCTCCTGAGATTTGAATGAGATTGCTTGAAGTGATATGTTTGTAAACAGCTGAATGTAATCAATCTGGCTATTTGGCAAATTGATTGTTGCGTGCAATTCAAAATTTTACAGATTCTGGCCTAAGCATCTGGTTTTGTTTGCACAGGCCGTTCAACCACCAGCAACAGAAGACCAGTTAGTTGTTTAGATATTTGCAGTTTTGGAAGAGTTCTGAAGAGGTATCATGCATCCTAGGAGACCCTCTAGCTCGCTGCAACGGAATTTGAACTACGATGACCCTGGAATCATGGGTATTCAATTTATTTATTTATTACACTTGTTTATTAATCTAAACTTAAGTCACACTTTGTAATGCGACTTCGAATCGTTTTGTCTAAATCAAACTTCTGTTTGAATGGGAATTTCATTCTTTTGTGTATTGCTCTTTTTTTCTGTCAAGCGATTTATCTGTTTTAGAAGTTTCTAGTGATATAGTGCTTGAGTAGCATCACACGAATGCAGCTATTAGTGTATATTAGAAGAAGGAGAGAAACATTTGTAGGAAAATGGACCCTTGTATTGATGTGCTTATCAGATATAAAACATAACTGATCTTTTCAATTATATGAACTAACAGAACCAAGCGTGAACAGATGCAATATCTATGTTATAGATGTAATGATCAGATAACAGTACAATTCATTTGCCAGAAAAAGACTTTTTTTGGATATACGCCAATTCGACTTACAGCATCATTTTGAGAAATTCTTCAAGTTCTTTTGTACAAATTTTTGACCTAAACTTCGGATTGAGAGCAATGATTTTAGTCTACTTGGAAGTTTTCATCATGGTTTTGCTCACAATATTGATTTGATCATGACATAAAGATAAAATTTTCAAAAGGGATTTGACTGTGATAGGCAACTAGAGGGGTAAAGTTTCACCTGGAATGATTTTTGTGGTCAAATCCCTTAAACATGTTTCAAATTTAATTTCTCTGTAAAATCTAAAATACAAGCACAAATAATATGAAAAATTATGGTGATAAAACCAAATCTGTGCTTAAAAAAGTTGTATAATTAGATTTGGAGAAATCTGTAAAGCGAAGCTGCGAGTCAAATTGATGTATCAATATTAAATTACATTTAAATCAGCAGTGAGCTGTTTTCTTTCGTTTGTTAAGCAGTGAAATCATTTTCTTTTCAGGGCAATCTCATCTAAATAGCTATGACATATCACCTTATCAGAGTACTCCAAGAAAGGTTAGTTTAAGAATGGTTAAATATCTAATTTCATGTTTCCTTACAACCTTTAATAATTATCATTTGATATGGGCAAATTTTCATCTTTTTTTGTTGATAGCTGTCAACCAATTTTAGTTTTTAGTTGAGCATTCTGTCTGACAGATGCATTCTTGACACCTTCATATCAAGATTTTTACTCAAAAAGAATCACTTGCTAAATGCTATGTGAATGCCTAAATGAAATTCATATTCAATATGTTTAACAATTTTATTATTTAAGCTAGCAATTTGGCATCAACTTTGTGTTTACGGTTCTGATAGACGACAGGGGGGGGGGGGGGGGTTCTCATCTCATTAGTTTACCTACTTTGAGAGCTCCTCCTTAAGAATTCTACTACATCTAGTTGCATTGTGTTATTGTTTTATTTTTCTATATTATTATTGTACTAGAATTTGAATAATAATAAATCAAATCAAATCAAACACCCTTTACTGCTATTCTAACTAAAATTTTCTTTGATCAGTGACTATATAACTAGTGTTATAGGTCTCTTCATTGACAGTATGCTATTTAAACAAGTGTATTAGCTGTTTCCTTCAATCATGTTACAGGATAACCCCAGTGTGAATGTGCACTATGGACCTGGTCAAGGTGTATTTGGGCAATCAAAACCCTATCTCTCAGCTATTTCCAGATCAACTAACCCTGTACCTACAAAATATTCTGGAACTGCAACAAATGGTGCTCACAGAAGCACAAGGTCACCAAGTCCTACCAAAACCTCTATTGCTGGGACTTCCCCATCAACGGTAATGTCATATTTGCTTGCATATATAGATCTGACTTGTTTTAGGCGAAACAGTAATATAAGCAGAATGCACCAACTAACTTACTAACCAACTAGCTAACCAACAAACTAGCAAACTAACTAACAAATTTATCTAAATATATTTATTGGTTACAGATATTTTAGTAAACTAAAGCTTTTCGTCTGACACTCTTCAGAGTTTAAAACGTCAGAACATGGATCGAAAACTCTACGCTAAGAAATATATATACCCATATATATATACAGAAATATATATACAGATATTTTAAAAAAAAAATTAGAGTCATTTTTCTAACACTGAATTTCAAAAGTTTAGTTTTTTACCCAAGTTTTTACTTATTTTTAATCATTTCAGTTTGTAGATATTGACAATTCGACTATTCAAAGACAAAGGAAGGAACTGCAACTTTTAGTAAATGAACTTAAAGACAGGGACAGGTGAGCATTGAAAAAATTTTGTATAATGCTGAATGTAGCAATTTTTGGCAAAAATTTCAGTATAGATCAAGTATGTTGATGAAAAATACAATAGAAGCTCTATTTAACCCCTCTTTTTTACATGAATTACATCTTTCTAATGTGCCCCTTCTCTATTGAGCCATCCAAAGAACCTCCAGAATTGGATTAGCCCCTGATTGCTTCATCAAGCTTAAAAAAGTATTGAGTTTCTCAGGTCAAGAAGTTACGCAAATAGCAGCGTATGTCATGATCTAATGTGTTGGTAACAATTATGACAATGTTGTAGATTTTATCATTTCCATAAGAAAGTGTTGAAAGAGCTTTCATGATGTAATTTTGACAATGTTTTTGAGATTCTATTACTTCTATAGGCAGTCTGTAATCTTTGCATTCATTTGAACAGGGAGCTGAATGAAATGGTGGATTCGCATCAAAAGCAACTTATTTCTTGGGAGACTGATAAAAAGAGGGTATGGAAATTGCTTTATTTATTTGTTTCCTGTTGTTGAAGTATTTTATGCATCTGTGATAGAGTCACTAAGCATTATTGAAAAATCTAGTTAGTATGATCCTTATTACTATTGTTAGGGTTTGTTTACATGGAGGCGAGTTTCCTTCTAGCTGAGTTTTCTGGCATGTATAGTAAATCTACAGTTTTCAATTGCAGTGAACCCTCCTTATGCTGAGGACTTTACTTTCCCCTTTTTTGAATGATGCCAAAGACATTTTACTATGTGTAAATTTGCAGAAATTTTCGCAAGTACATGTAAAAACAACCAGGCCAGTTTCTTAAGTATATATAAATGCCAACAGTTAATCTACCTGTCTTGTGAGAACCCTATAAACAGGCCCTTTAGAAACATCACAGATGCTTTTTCTTTTGAATTTTCTTTGTTGTTCTCTTAAAGATATTGTTTTTATAATTATGCATGCAATGGATGATATGCTTAGAAATTTCTAGAAATTATGATCTAATGATTTTGCAAGTATTATTTAATTGCTTTAGGTATTTTTGTAATAAAGATGTAATCATAACTATTATAAATACCAGTTGTTTTCCCATATACAGGGAGAACTTTGATGATAATTTTGGCTTGGGAGAATTAAAGTTACTTATCTTTGTGGACATTCTGCTGTCTGTATGGACTAACTGTGTGTGATAGTAACTGAATGGAGTTCACAAGATGATCTACTAATTATGTATTCTCTCTGCAGGTCTTAGTGCTGGAAAGACATGTGCCAAAACTAAGATGTAAGTGATTAATTGACATTACTTTTCCCCAGCCTTGATATTCTTGTAAAATTCAAAGTTGATAATATCATTTTTTAGTTTAAACAAGTGTGAATATTTTTGCTGATTCTATGATATAAGTCATTTGTGAAACAGTGCACAAACTTTTATCCCTAAAAAGAACACTTCAGGCTTCCTAGATATTTCACCTGCTTATACTGAACCTAAAAGCTTTCCTACTTTTTCTTCCTTGACAAAAGGAACCTTTTTCTAGTTTTATTTAGTGCATCTTTAAATATCATGAATTAAATATTTGTTTGGTATTTCACATTTGATAAGTATTTCTTCGACTTTTTAAAAATCAGACTATATTTATTTTTTAGCTGATCTAAAGAAAAGAACTGAGCAAGTTAGAATCTTAAAAGAGAGGTAAGTGCTCCTCAAGATAATATGTAATTTTTGTTTGATTTGGAGCCATGGCACTGGTTGAGATTACATAAGTTTGGAAATCTTAAGATACGTTGCTACTTCCCTAATTAATTTGACAGCCAGCCTGTAGCTAAATGCCCATTTTCAAATTTAAGCATTTTCAAAGCTTGATTTAATTAATGTGAATCTACAGATTGTTTTTGAATCTGATAGGTAATTGATAAAGTTATGTATAAAAATTGAAGTATTCAAACCAGGAGTATTATGTTTTTTTTATTAAATTTTGACTAGTGAGTATTTGAAATTGGTTCTGAAAATTGTTTGGAGAACTTTAAAACGTTGTGTAGACATATCTGCAAAAACATAACAGTTACACAAAAACATAACAGTTACACAGCAATTGATGTATGAAGCATAGTGTATTCAAACAAAAAGTCTTTTCGGTTCCTCTTGCTTTAAAGTTTGAGGCCACTACTATTTTAAAAGCATTTATGAAAGGCAAGCAATATTTTTACTTGATTTTGCCAAACTTGTTTTTACAGATTACGAATGACAGAACAGAGTGCCCAGATGAAAACAAAAGAACTAGAGACAACCCAGGTATTTCTTGCTTCATTGTTCAGGGCCAATAGCAATGGACGTTGGGGAGCAGAACATCCCTATCTGAACCAAAAGAATTTCTTAGCTGGAAAATGTCAGCCTTGCTATGAAAAAACTTTTTAATATTATCATTTCATTATGGATCACAGCTCAATTCACAATTTTACTCAGTTCCCTTTTTCTAATCGAAATAAGCAAAAGTACAGTCTGAGCATGCATGGGCGATTTACATGCACTGAAGTTTTAGCAACTACTTCTGCCATCATTGCCTTGATTGCTAGATTTCTTATCAATAATGAAGACTTTATACTTTGGTTTTTCTAATCAAGCTCTCATGATTTTGTTCTTTTTATAGATGCATCTGCAACAGGCATCAGATCAAGCAAACGTGTCGTCGCATCAAGTCGAAGAACTTAAAGTATGCATGTTATTGTTGCATGAATCCATGTCATGTAGAAGCAAAACATTTTGCACCAATATATTTACATCTTATTATCAAGTATTTTAAGGCCAAAACATTGTCAAACTGTGTGCTGCAAATGTACTTTTGCCATAATATTTACTTTTTTCAACGCTAACAACCGAGTATTTTTGAACATTTTTGCTAAAGATTTAGACGCCATATAATAGCTATGGCTAGGAGTTCATATAAATTTATTTGTCATGATAAAGTTTAAGTGAGTGCCTCATGGACTTTTTTACTGTTTTAGTGTAGCATTTCATAAAACTTAAGCGAAACAAGCGACTTACCTACTTTATTGCTTACTTCAATATTTATGAAATTAGGTTATTCATTCATATTCAATGCTAACTTTCCATCTAATCGAAACAGGATAGAAATGAAAACATGGCTAGATCCATTCAAGAGCTATCGACATCCTTAGGCCAACTGCAAGCGAAAGAACAAGAGCTGGCTACAACATTGAAGCTGAAGGTGAACACTTTGTACTTTAAAAGACAATTTAGTAGATAGTTTATTGACTATTTTAGACTTCTTTTGTAAGGTAAATATATTAAAACCCAAAAATTTTGCTCATTTCTCCATTATTTGATTTAGTTTTGCGCAAACGAAGTTTATCACTTATTGCAAAGTTTTAGTGAAATCTATCTTCTTAACAGCCTGACATTTTATCATCAACATCAACATAACGAGTAAACATAGAGTTCTCAAGTGTGACGTCACAAGGAAACTATTTTTAGAATTTTCGAATGTTGACCACATAACATGAAAGAACACCGTAAAATAAAGTTATGAACTGAGACCAAATTACAGAGGTTTGATGGGGCCAGAGCTTGTGCTTATCTGGTCATATCTCAGCCAATTCGTAATACCTTTAACTGATTTTGCAGATTTAGAGGTATTTCATGATGCTCTTTCAAGTTATGGGAAAAAATTTCAAAAATTATAAAAGTAGATTTTTGTGACGTCATCACTTAACAACTCTAATGAAGCTAACATTGTCGAGATAAGAATTTGTTATGTACATATTAAGTCTTGTCAATAAAAATCGATTTTTTGATATAGGAAAACGAATTAACAGATGTGAGTGCTAAAGTCGAGGACTTAGCGAAAAGAACGAAAAGTGTAAACAATTCGCTACAGGTTAGTATTTATTATTTGCCTGAACGTTTGTTGATGTAGGAGCCTTAAATTTCCCATGAAAACTTGGCACAAATAGTTATTCAGGAATCACCATTGTCTTATTGCATATGGGTATATTGGTGAAGACCTCTTCAGAATCAGAACCCTTATTACAAAGGCTCTTTAAAAAATTCCTTTTATATTTTTATGACATGGGACAGCTGGGCCTTATTTCTGTTCATGTTCAGTGTGTGAGTATTTCCCCAGTCAAATATCTGATATAATGTTAACCAGTTGTGTTCCATGAAAGGTCTCGCTTTGCTTCATTATAACCTGCCCCGTTTTTGCAGGAAAGTCGTAAAAACGAAACTCTGCTTAAATCTGAAAGGGACCAGTGGAGGGAACAGCATCAAGTTATTAAGCATGAAGTGGAGAAGTTACGAGGTTTGCGATCCATGTTTTTTCGTAGGTTAAAAATTGTACTATTATTGAGTCCAGAGACATAATGGTGTGGGTACTGTACAACTTATAGTTTGTTTTATGTAGAAATGTTGGTTAAAGTCAGGTCTTGTCACTCACTGGGTAAGGCAAACATGTCACAATCACAAACGAATCCCAGTATAGAACTTTTTATTTTTGCATTTATGTTTAGAATTAGCTAATAATATCAAGAGGTAAGAGATAGGAATAGAATCAATTGAAAAAGAATTTGATTGGACTAAAAATGTATAGGCATGTTTAAAACTGAGTGCAAAGGCTGTGTAAGATTCTTTCCATTTAAAGGACAAAAATAAGAGAGCCAAATTGATAATTTCCACGCGTGACTAAATTTAGGTTAGGTTGACATTGCTTTAAATTCAGAAAATATTCTCCCAATTTTGTTTAAAGCAATTGTGTAGCCTTAGCTGCTAAAAATAGAATGTAAGTGAGGATAATGGTTTATATAAGAGGACAATAATTATGTAAAAGGAAAATAAATCTTCTTCTTTCTATTTCAAACGTGTTTGATAAATTGAATTTACTCTCTTCAATATAGCGGATCTCAACAACCATTACAACAATGAGGATGAATATCAGAATGAATTGGCTCATGTAGGTTCCTCTTTTTGTACATCTTAATTTTCAATTTTGATTCAAGTGTATTCTGACTAAGGATTTGTCGTTATCAAGTTCATTAGGTTTACAGCCTTTAGAATTTGTTGACAATATCTTTTAATTAGAGATCTGCCGTTTTTAGGTTTTTAGATTAACCGCCTTTAGTACTTGTGAACAATATCAGTTACTCATTTTTGTTAGGTCAAGCAAGAATTGCTTGCTACGCAAAAAGAGCTGTTTCTTGCTGGTATGTATTTCAGCCTACTTCAGCGTTTTATTGTCTTTGATGTATATATTTCTTATTCATATTTAGTTATCTTCAACTATCTTTGAGTCCACCTTTTCAACATTTTGTACACTTGTAGAGGAAGTTCTCTTTTTCTTGTTGACCATCCAAGCATATTACACTGAACTGAATACCATACATCCATACATTTCTCTGGTTTTCTATAAAATATATATACTTCCTTTACACAGCAAAAAGCACATTTAAAATATGCACTGTACTGCATTGGCTTGGATGTTTTTCTTTAATTGTTTTTGAAAATACATAGAACAGAGATCTCACTGTACAATCTTCTTTTTTTACTTAAATTGATTCCAATCAATGAATCTGCTATCCCTGATTTCTTTTGGTTGTTTAAAACAAACTCACATACCAAGCAACATTTTCTGTTCATTTGTTAGGTGAAAGAGAGAAAAGGAAAGACCAACTTGTTGAACTCAGTAAATCAAAACAAGAAAGAACAGAGACAGAGTTACAACACTTAAGAAAAGTAAGAGTTAGAAACATACTAAAGTTAGAGAATATGGGATATTTTATTTATTGTCCAGAAGCTTTTGTAATGGGTTGCTGCCTGTAAGGAGAACTGGGGGATAAATAAGACAAGCAGTTTGGCAATCGGTTTAGCCCGTCGACGTACCGTTTACATTTTCATGATAGCTTGTCTTTGCAATTTCCCATATTTGCGAAAGCAACTAAAATCAGTGTTTCGTTCATCACGTTTCCATGTCCTTATCCAGCTGTGTACCTTCGACTAATGTTTCAACTACTCGCAACGTTTTCATGCTCAAGGTATAAACAACACTTCGCATGCAAGGCATGGGTACGGCTTGGATTTTCAATTAAACTTTAGGTTTTATACTTCAGGTAGCCCGGGTTTTCATTATGCTTTGACCCGAAAGATTTTTGTGTAAAGTCTTTTTTATGAGTGCTATGCACCTTTTAAGTTGTTTTTTTGAGTTCGGTATGGTTTGAGTATTTTAGGCTTTTGTTCTAACGTTAACCTGGCATGTCATAACTAGTGAATTTACAGAAGTTCAATAGAGATCTGACTTTCTTATCAGGTTTTTGAACGCCAGCAGCGAGAGCTGATGATGCTACAACAACAAGTCCAGGAACAGGACATCACTGACAGGTTACTGCACGAATCTTATGTGTTTTTAAAGCTTTAAAGCTAAACCTCTTTTGTATTGGTTTTGTTGTGTTTTGTAGGGATCTTTGCAGGAAAATAGCCTCATTCAATTTTAAGATGAGTGCTTGTGTAACAATGCACGTTTAAAAGATAATGAATGAGTGAATGATTAATTTTCTTTATTGACTAATTTATCAAATAAGCGAATCGATGAAGCAATGAAAGAATAAATGAATGGATGGAAAGAAAAACAAGGAAATAAAAAAGAGATAGCTGGAAGTAAAGAAAACTAAACAGGGGGAAAGAAGATAATCAGTAAATGAAATAATCACAGATTTGCATTCGGAAACATAGGGACATTTATAATGTTGTCTTTTCCTTGCCATGTCATGAAATAGCTCAGAATTGAGTTTATAGAAGTATGATACATTTAATATACATTTATTCTTATGTTAACTATGCTTCGGAGGAAATTATAATTATAATATAATTCTCTTGTTTTCTTGGTGATTTCCTTGATGGTTGAGCTTATAACATTGCTATGTCTCTTTTAATAGGTTAAGCGATCTGAACACGGAGGACGATCTCTCTGATATCAGTTCTGCTTACAAACCGAAATCAAAACAACCTGATGATTTCCTTGCTGATCTGGATCATTTTAGTTATCAGGTATATACACCACGTTTGTGATTGGTTAAAATTAAGTATTAGAGCGCTTTGATTCGTTAGTAAACGAACAATAGACGTGCAAGATGGTTGCTGAAAATAGGGTACATCTTTGGAACAACAAGAAATAGTTCTATTGGTTTGCCTGCGTTATCAAAGTGGCCCGAAGATGGACTGTCTCACTCTTGATGTGTCATTCGCGCATTTCAATAAATTAATGTCTGTGTACTTTCTGCTCGGCCGTATTTCATTGGGAATTTTTGCCATTCCCATACATTAAGCAACTAAATTGCATTGAATAAGTGCAAGAGATAAGAGCTTATAACTGTTCAATAAGAAATTTTTTTACACGATAACAAATATTACTTAGCTTTTTGTAATTCAATGTGATTTTACTGATAATGTGAACTTATTTTACAGGAAACTGGCAAGAATATTGATTATACAGGTATGATAATCGAAAGAAGTAAATCATTTTTTTTATTGTTTAAAACAAAATAGTTAAAAGTGTGATGTCATCAACTTTCTAGTGTGATGTCATCATCTTCATTTCATGGCAACATATTCTTGTAGTCGATAGAAAACTGACATCTAACATCTAGCATCTAGCTAGCATCTCCTCGTCTTTTAATTTCGATAGTCACGATTGTCGTCCTGCATTGAAATTATTTGCTTCACAGAATTATCAAACTATTCTTAGAAAATTGATACTTTTCACTTAACTTACTGTTTAAATTTTAATAACCTGTGGTTGAAGACATAAATTGACTTTAGCTTTAATTTGCTTTTGGTAAAAGATCAATTATTGCTTTACCGCGAGTGGCTCTTTCCAATCCGTTTTAGACAATTATTTGAACAAAGACCGTATACCTCATGGTACCAGTCTACCAGTGCCTAACATATCACGGTCTATGAATGGGAAAGCAAACTCAAACAGCTTTAAAGGAAGTACTTCATTAGATGGTAATAATTTAACCAAATCTCCATCTGGAAGCTACTTGGATTCCGGAGATACAACTAAGGTACCCTATAATCTTTATATTTTTGTCTAATGCGTCTGGCCCAAATGTTTTTCTCCCTCACTCATTTTTATGTTTCGATTCTACTTATAACTGATTGTTCCTTTCCAACCGGAAGCCATGGTCGCATAAGACGTACTGTTGAAAGTCACCGCTAGCACTATTTTGTTACAAACCAAACGCACCATCAAATTACATTATTTTTTCTCATTTTGACCCTCCATCTAGCGTTAGATCCTATGCATTATGTTTTATTTGTGATTTTTCGTATGTCAGAAAACACCATAAGAATCCATCTAATGACTATGTACAGTAAATGGTTTTGACGAAATTGGTAAATGTCCGTAAAATAACAGAAAGTAGCATTTCCTCCAACCTCCACCAAATAATTGACAACCGAACCAATGTTTTTTATTCTTTCTCAATCTAACTAATTTTTTTATATGAAACTGTTCAGCTACAAACGTTTGTTTATATATCCGATCAGTATCTATAACAATCCTTAGATTGTCCTCAAACAGAGTTTTTTGCCGTTTTAGTCGAAGGAATTCTCAAAGACTGACAAGAACTTCGTATTCTAGGCAGTTAAGAATGACTCAGCTACTGAAAAGCTTCAAAGACTGCTGGAAGAATCACGGCAAATGGTGAACAGCCTTGAGGCGCAGTCTCCCATTTCATCCATTCAGTCAACTCCTGAAAGACAGGTACTTCAAATCATGGCCATAAGAAGTGGTTTTATTGTGCCCTTGAGCAACATTTCTTGACTAAATTGTGCCTCTCAAGGTTAGGCAATGGAAACATGCAGTATCAAAGCCTTGACAGCATGGCCCAGAAGCCTTTCTTATTACTATCTGTCAATGTGCCATGTGCCACAGTATTATGATCTGTCTGTGTGCCTTCAGGCTTTGCTTGTCGGGCTATATCCCTTATCTCAAGTTGATGCCACCATTTTACTGTATTCAAATGAATGCATAGCAGAAAATTTAGATAAAAGTCATACCAAATTTTAGCATCTGTAATCATTTTTTGAACAAATATTCTTTCATATTGATTTAATGATAATTGATTCAATGTGAATGATTTATGCAATTTGCAATTGCTAGCAATTGAACTTGAACTTTCTTTAATGCAGGACATTAGAAATCGGGGCACAGAGAAAAGTTTCTCGACACCCGGTGATGAGAGATGTCGCTCCCCTCCCTTGCTTAGACACCTAGACAACATGGAGCTGTAGCTGCAAAACGACCATATTAGTAGAAAGTATTATAAAGCCTATCGTATATCTTTTTGTACGTAAATAAAAAGAGTGTGAAAGAGCTGCTACTAATGTTCTGGAAATCACCTGTTTAAGGGTTTTTATATATACTATTGTATGTATCTTATACGAGGCTACATACAGAGTACCAAAATCCTATACGACTTGAGTAGTTCGATTCTGCATAATTCTGGTATATTCTGATTCTTTTAATTCAAGAAAGTTTCAATAAACTCAACAATGGAATTTCAAATGGTTAAAGATAATCTCACATGCTCGCTAACTAAACTCCTTTCACTACGTCAGTCTTGTGTGTATTTTTGTTTTGTCACACCCTAGATGAAAATATCGTTTATAACAATGTTTTGCTGGTTTTACTATAATTTGTACTGATTGCAAATGTATTCATCGTTCGTAAGTATTTTGAAGTGTTAGCATCTTAGAGTTGACCTTAATACTCCTGATTCGTTACTACGAATTGTTCGTTGTACTTATACTATCAAAATTTGGACAAAACTTGCTCAAAGCCGAGCTGCGATTCCCGAAGAAGCGGCAAGACGTAATTTGCTTGCACATGTGTATGTTACCTGATTTTTAAAAGCTGGTTCGATGCATCACACAATTGTCTTAAAAAGCACTCATACCCAGAAAAATTGAAATGACAATGCACAAAGTTTATCTAAAGTTATTGAAACAAAAACTGCTGCTTTATATGTTTTATGTTTTTGGAGTTAAAGCTTTCACCCTTTTAATTGTTAAGGCAAGAAACTGGAGGGCAATCTCAGCTGCATACCCCTAGATTCACCTACTGTATAAGAGGGACCAAACTTGACCTCGTAACAGAATACACTACCTTTTTGCCATTATTTGTTTTTGGTTTGATCAGAAGAGAACAGTTAATTATCTTGAATCAACTGAAAACTCAACTAAAAGCTACTGAAATACGTTATAAAAGTTTCCTACAAATTTGTGAGTATTGCTGTTTCCTCATATTAATTAGTATTGATTTGTTATATCATATTTTGAAGATGAAGATTTAGATGTGATTTTTACGTAAATTTTTAACATATTTGGAAATAGTCTGATTAGAAAATCGATGTCTGTGATATAAAATTAAAATTCTTAAAGCTATTTTATATGAATTTATATGTATACAACAGTGGCTTATTTCTGCATCGTTTATTTCGTAATCTCAAGCTTTTTTTATTGAATTGATATCACTTTGGTTTTTGAGCAGTATTTTAAGACATTGCTTTGGTTGTATCTTGAAATTATCATGGATTTTCATCGATCGGTCTACTTCCTATCCTTGGTTCCATGAAGAAGTATGTAACTAACTACCTGGTTGTAATAGTATTTGTGAACCAGAGTCTTTTTTCTGCGCTACATTTAAAAGAGGGCTAATTTTCTAACCTTCGACTAATTGCAGCATATTATCACTTGACAGCTGATTTTATTCTATGTTTTATAACAATGCTGCAGAAGGCACGAAGAAACAACGCTGCTTTTTGATTTCTTACAGGATTGCAACCCACCACCTGTAAGTGCTAAAGGAGCATGATTTTATAATTCCACCAAAGGGACTGATTTTGGGATTTATATTTGTATTTATATTTTTCAGTGCTTTTAACCATCGTCCAAAAATATTCATACCATCGAATATTGTAGCCTTCTTTTCTGCTCATTTTGCAATTTTTAACCTGGATGTTCACAGCTGTAGACTTTTTAGCACGCAGAAATGAGACCATAGCTAAATGTTTATGTTATGTTTCATATTCACTTTTCTTTGTTCATATGTAATCGTTTACACCTTAAACGGTCCTTTTTTAAAAGAAAAATTTTGTAAGAACACGAGCTTCAAAACTGGTCGAGAGAAAAGAGCAATATAAGAACATGCTGAGGCCGCGGTACAGTAAAATGTTATTTTGAACAAAGTTGTGTGAAACCTTTTTACAAAATGTTAAATCGCAAAAGCGAGGAGTTTTGTCATCTATGGTGTATTTTCGGTGTATTTTCATATAAACGATAGTTCATTTTCTGCTTACACCCTAATAATTTTAGAACAATTTAAAAACAATTTATCTAAAAAGGGCTAATCTGCAATCCTTTATGCAATATCAAACAATTGCCTTCTTTGCAGAACAAGGACAATAACATATCTTTGAACAATGTTTTTCGTTAAGAAAAAGCAGCAACACACATTGGCCTGGATGTGCAAATCAAATAACCGGGATGTTTCATCAAACAGCTACAGGATGCACAGTCTAAACAATACCATTTCAGTATGCAAAGATTTTGATACCAATTACAGTAAATAACAAAGAAAACATGGAAGGAAACAAGCTGCCGAAAGACCAGACTGCGCAATCTACATCTGGAAAACCCAGGAGTGGCAAACACCAATCCTTTGGCAACATTACGGCCGGTGAAGTAAATGATAACAGGCAAATGAATGCGGAACTTTAGGCCGAAAAAGTTGGAATTGCTTTTCTATGCGAAATATTTCGCAAATAAGGCAGCAACACGAGATACCCATGCTTGATAAGAACAAGACTGCAAGGCAACCACGCTATTGACGTCCTACTAGATCTCCGCAAAAGCACTTTCTAAAACAGCCACTTTGGCAAAAAAGTATTTTAAGGTAAACATACCTAGCGAGTTTGACACA